>NC_052158.1:158736896-159058235 GCF_902713615.1 Scyliorhinus canicula | reverse complement strand
AACGGGGCCGAGGTGGAGATGGTTAGCAGTTTCAAATTCCTAGGGGTGCACATCTCCAAAAATCTGTGCTGGTCCACCCACGTCGACACTACCACCAAGAAAGCACAACAGCGCCTGTACTTCCTCAGGAAACTAAGGAAATTCGGCAGGTCCAAATTAACCCTTACCAACTTTAACAGATGCACCATAGAAAGCATCCTATCGGGCTGCATCACAGTCTTGTCTGGCAACTTCTCGGCCCAGGACCGCAAGAAACCTCAGAGATGCGTGAATACCGCCCAGTCCATCACACGAACCTGCCTCCCATCCATTGACTCCATCTACACCTCCCGCTGCCTGGGGAAAGCGGGCAGCATAATCAAAGATCCCTCCCACCCAGTTTACTCACTCTTCCAACTTCTTCCATCGGGCAGGAGATACAGAAGTCTGAGAACACGCACGAACAGACTCAAAAACAACTTCTTCCCCACTGTCACCAGACTCCTAAATGACCATGTTATGGACTGACCTCATTAACCCTACACCCTGTATGCTTCATCCAATGCCAGTGTTTATGTAGTTACATTGTGTATCTTGTGTTGCTCTATTATGTATTTTCTTTTATTCCCTTTTTTCCCATGTACTTAATGATCTGTTGAACTGCTCGCAGAAAACTACTGCTCACTGTAACTCGGTACACGTGACAATAAACAAATCCAATCCAATCTAAACATTCTTCTAAACTCTAACGAGTATAAGGCCAAACTGTTTAATCTTTCATCGCACGTCAAGCCTTTTATCGCCGGAATCAATCTGGTGAACTTCCATTACACTGCCTCCAATGCCACCACGTCCTTCTCAAATAAGGCGACCATAAATGGCCACAATACTGCAGATGTGACCTCACCGACGTCCTATACAATTGAAAAAAGCACTTCTCTACATTTATACTCCAGTCCTTTTTCAATATTCACTCTGCATTGTTGGCGTAAAATGCTTCCAGATTCTTTAGCCCTGTCTTTCGCACTGATGTCCTGTGATCCCCGATCATTCAGGACGGGGTTATTTGAGGAGTCTTCTCCTCCAGTCACTTTTTAATTGTCCACCAACATTCACACATAATTGTTCCACAGACCAATATCTCCATTGCTTTCTTTGCCAATTACATTAAATCTGTGTCTTTCCATTATCAACCTTTCCAGCAGTGTGAACAGTTTTACTCTATGTAATCTGCAAATGGCCCTCTAGATTTTAAATACGTCTATCAAATCTCTCAACCACCTCTTTTGACCCAACTTCCCAATCTGTCCACATGCCTAAAGTTCCTCATCCTGGGAAACTCGCTTGTGATTTTTTTATGTTCTGCCTTTGACACCTTCAGATTATTCGAAAGTGTGGCCCTGGGCATAATACTCCAGTTGCGGCCGAACTCGTGGTTTGTGCCAGTGTAACATAATCTCCTTGATCGTGCACACGGTGCCCATATTATGAAAGGTGTCCTCACCTTCAATGACTTATGCACATCTACAGCCAGGTCCCGCTGCTGTTGTATCCATTCAGAATTGTGTCTTTTATTTCATATTTCCTCTTCTTTGACTCCTCTACCAAAATTAATCCCTTCACAATTCTCTGTATTGAATTTCATCTGCCTCATACCCACCCGATTCTACCAACTTTCTGTGTTTCTTTGAGGTGACTGAGTTGGCTTCTCCCAGAATCCCTTTCTGCCACCTCGTTTCCGCAGCAACTTCATTGCAGCGTTAATGTTAGCCTCATTGTGATACGATTAAAGATTATTATTATATTATCTGCTGGATGATGATCTTCCTCCTTTTGTCACTGGAGGGGCTCCTCGGCAACCCACAGTACATGACTGATTTGACTGCTCCCAGAATCCTCTTCTGCTGTCTCTACTGGATGACTGGCCCCTGGAGATAGACCAAACACAGTGTGAGCTGATGAGGAGGCTACAGGTAGGTGAGTCGCTGAAGGCGATGGTGTTGGAGTTGCACCGCTTCCTGGATAAGGAGAAGATCATCTGAAGGACGCGACAGACCTGGAAATTTACCAGGGAAGGGAATGAGATGCCGATTCTTCAAGACCTGTGAGCACAACTGGCGAAGAGGACGACCAGGTTAAACTGGGTCAAGGCTGCCCTCTTTCAAAAGTTTGTGAAGTTCGGAGTATTAGACAATACGATCATAAGACATAGGAGCAGAATTAGGCCACGCGGCCCATCGAGTTTGCTCCACCATTCAATCATGGATAATATTTGTCTCATCCCCATCCTCCTGCCTTCTCCGCATAACCCCTGATCCCCTTATTAATCAAGAGACTATCTATCTCTGTCTTAAGTACACTCAGTGAATTTGCCTCCACAGCCTTCTACGGCAAGGAATTCCACAGATTCACAGCCCTCTGGCTGAAGAAGTTCCTCCTCATCTCTGTTGTAAAGGATCGTCCCTTTAGCCTGAGATTGTGTCCTCTGTTTCTAGTTTTCCCCACAAGTGGAAACATCCTCTCCATGTCCACTCCATCCAGGCCTCACAGTATCCTATAAGTTTCAATAAGGTCCCCTCTCGTTCTTCTGAACTCCAACGAGTACAGACCCAGAGTCCTCAACCGTTCCTCATGTGACAAACTCTTCATTCCAGAGATGTTTCTTGTGAACCTCCTCTGGACCCTTTCCAAGGCCAGCGCATCTTTCTTGAGATAGGGGCCCAAAACTGCTCACAATACTCCAATGGGATCTGACCAGAGCCTTATATCGCCTCAGACGTACATCCCTGGTCTTGTATTATATTGCTTCAGGCCCGCCTGTGGGTGACGTATCAGAAGCAAGTGTAATAATAATAATAATTTATTAGTGTCACAAGTAGGCTTACATTAACACTGCAATGAAGGTACTGTGAAAATCTCCTCGTCGCCACCTAGTCGGGTACACAGATGGAGAATTCAGAATGTCCAATTCACCTAACAAGCATATCTCTTGGAACTCGTGTTAGGAGTCCAGAGCACCCGGAGGAAACCCACACTAACACGGAGAGAATGTGCAGACCCCACACAGATAGTAACCCAAGCTGGGAATCGAACGAGTGTGCCTGGTGCTGTGAGGCAACCCTGCTAGCCACTATGCTACCATGCCGAGAGCTAAGTTGGCACGCTAGAGGAGGTGATATAATTTATGAGACAATGGACTGGAAGGAGAGTGAAGATATTGAACTTTGGAGGGATTTGTGCATTTTGTCAAAGTTTTTGATGGTGGGTTTTCCAGAGGACTGGTTTTTCATCGGGGAATATCGAGGGTGAGTGTACATTTTGTTCCTCATTGGGGTGTATGGTTTGCGGGTGGACGGGAGCTAGGGGAGGTAAGGAGTTTGGGGGCCTTGGGCGGCGAGCACCATGCTAGCTGGGTGGGCCCATTAACAAGGGTGAAGTGGGGGATTGTCAGGTGGCAGGCATAGCGGGAGATGAGGTTGGTGATTTGTCCTTGGGTGCGGCTACAGGGGGAGGGTTGCTGACAATGGCTTGGTTGGTGTTGGGCAGTTGGAAAGAGACCGATGTCGGTGGACATCTGAGGGTGGGACTGGAGGTTTCAGGTGACAGAGGCTGGGGGCTGGCCCAAGAAGGGACATGGCTGATCGGCAGGGAATGTGGAGGGGGACTTCCCCCACCCATGCTGGTCACGTGGAATGTGATTGAGCAGAATGGGTCTGTCAAACGGTCACCTGCGTTTGTGCACTTGAGGAGCCTGAAGGTGGACATGGCCTTTTTGCAGGACACAAACCTGAAGATAGGGGACCAGACGAGGTTGAGGAAGGGATGGGTGGGGCAAGTGTTTCATTTGAGGCTGGATATGAAGACGGGGGGGGGGGGGGGGTGGTGATGTTGGTGAATGAGCGGATGGTGTTCGAATTGGGGAACATTGTGGCCGATTCTGGGGCGGAGCGGGTGGTTCCTGATGGTTAATAGAAAGTTGGAGGGTTTCCAGTTGTCCTGTTAAACGTTTATGCGTTGTGGTGATGTACACTTTATGAGGTGGGTGTTAGGGAAGATTCCTGACTTGGATTTGCACCGGTTGATTATGGGGCGGGAATTTAAGATGGTTACTAATTCTTTAATTCTTTGAGGATGTGACGAGACACGTTGATAAGGTCGGGCAGCAGATGTGGTGTCTATGGATTTCAGTCAGGCATTTGTCAAGGTTCCTCATGGTAGGCTCATTCAGAAAGTTAGGGGGCATGGGATACAGGGAAATTGGGCTGTCTGGATACAGAATTAGCTGGCCGAAGAAGACAGCAGGTGGTAGTGGATGGAAAGTATTCCGCCTGGAGGTCGGTGACCAGTGGTGTCCCGCAAGGATCTGTCCTGGGACCTCTGCTCTTTGTGTTTTTTATAAATGACTTGGATGAGGAAGTGGGAAGGTAAGTTCGCCAATGACACGAACGTTGGGGGACTTGTAGATGGTGTTGACGGTTGTTGCTGGTTACAAGAGGAAAATGACAGGATGCAGAGCTGGGCTCCGAAGTGGCAGATGGACTTCAACCTTGCTAAATGTGAAGTGATACATTTTGGAAGGTCGCATTTGAATGCTGAATACAGAGTTAAAGGCAGGATTCTTGGAAGTGTGGAGTAACAGAGGGATCTTGGGGTCCACGTACATAGATTCCTCAAAGTTGCCACCCAGGTTGATAGGGTTGTTAAGAAGGCATATGGTCTGTTGGTTTTCATTAACAGGAAATAGTCTTACAAAACCAGCTTACAGTCTAATACGTATGTTTCAAACACTAGCTTCCGGAGGAAAGAGCAGTGCTCCGAAAGCTAGTGTTTGAAACATACCTGTTGGACGTTTTACTGTGCTTACCTCAGTCCAACGCCGGCTTCTCCACTTCATTAACAGGGGGATTGAGTTTAAATGCCTCGAGGTTTTGCTGCAGCTTTTTAAAACCCTAGTTAGACCATTCTTGGAAAAGTGTGTGCAGTTCTGGTCACCTCATTATAGGAAGGATGTGGCTGCTTTGTGCAGGGCACAGAGGAGATTTACCAGGATGCTGCCTGGACTGGAGGGCATGTCTCATGATGAAAAGTTGAGGGAGCTATTGCTTTTCTCACTGGAGCAAAAAGGCAGAGACGTGACTTGATAGAGGTGTACAAGATGATGAGAACAGTAAGAAGTCTTACAACACCAGGTTAAAGTCCAACAGGTTTGTTTCAACATTCTTGTATGCCTCAATTAAGTCACCTCTTGACCTTCTTCTCTCCAACGAAAACAGCCTTAAGTCCCTCAGCCTTTCCTCATAAGATCTTCCCTCCATACCAGGCAACATCCTGGTAACTCCCCTCTGCACCCTTGCCAATGCTTCCACAACCTTCCTATAATGTGGCGACCAGCCTTCATGCAATACTCCAAATGCAGCCGCACCAGAGTTTTGTACAGCTGCAACATGGCTGTCACGAGGGGCCATAATTTTAAGGTGATTGGAGGAAGCTACAGCAGAGATGTCAGAGGTAGGTTCTTTACAACGAGAGTGGTGTGTGTGTGGAATGCACTGCCAGTAGAGGTGGTGCAGGCAGAGTCATGGGGGTCATTTAAGCAACTCTTAGACAAGCACATGGACAGCAGTAAATTGAAGGGGTGTCGGTTAGGTTGATCTTAGATTAGGATAAATGGTCGGCACAACATCGTGAGCTAAGGGCATGTATTGTGTTGTACTGTTCTATGTTCTATGTTACAGAACTCAGATTGGACCAGTTGAGTCCAATGTGAGGGAAGAGGTCGGCAATGGTGAAGGAGCCGAAGGGGTTAATGGAGCACATGGGAGGTGGGGGTGGTGGTGGTTGTGGTGGTGGTGGTGGGGGGGGGGGGGGCGTGGAGGTTAATTAAGGGTGAATTAATTTTCATACTTCTCCCATGTGTACGTCCGTGTGTCCTCCCAGATTGATTTTCTGATGTTAGACAAGGCGTTGCTGGTACCGCTGTTCAACTCAGAATATTCGGCGACTTTGGGCTCTGACCACGCACAGCACTGGGTGGATTTGCACGCGGCCAAGTGGGAGGGGGTGGGGCAGCATCCGCAGTAGAGGCTGGATGTGGAGTTGCTGGCAGAGGCGGAGTTGGGAGAGTGGGTGAGGGCTGCCATTTTAGGGAACGTGGAGCTGCAGCTGAATGACATGGGGAGATTAGAAGGCTGAGACAGGATTTTGAGGGTAGACTGGGAATTTGGATGCCCCGGAAGCAGGTCTGTTGAAGGAGGGTCAGAGGCTCCAGATGGACTTTGTGTTTAATGGAGATGTTCATGAGGAAGGTGCTGGAGCAGTTACCGCAAGCCAGAGGGGCAGGCATAGGTATGGGGAAATGTGAGCAGGCTGCTGGCCCATTAGGTGGGGAAGCAAGAGATGATGAGGGAAATTGGCAGAGCGAGGGATGATAAGGTAAGGTGATGATGAACACAGAAGGGGGTGAATGTCGCTTTTGGAGCGTTCTGCAGCAGGCTATATGAGTCCGAGCCCCCAGTCGGGAGAAAGAGGATGTGGCAGCTGTTGGACAAGTTGTAGTTTCCCAAGGTAGAGGAGGAGCTAGTTCAGGGACTGGGGACCCCAATTGGGGTGATTGTATGGGGGCGATGAAGGCAGAGAAGGTTCCAGGGCTGGACGCGTTCCTAGTGGAGTCTTATAAAATGTTTGGAGCGGAACTGAGACAACTGCTGGCGAGAGTAAATAATGAGGCAAGGGAGTGGGGGCTCTCGCTCCTATATTTCCGCAGGCTTCCACCTCCCTGATGTTAAGAAAGGACAAGGATCCTGAGCAGTACAGCTTGTGCAGGCCGATATTGTTACTGAATGTAGTCGGCAATGGTGTTGCACTCGTGAAACGAGGCTTGTGTCCTCCGAGTGATAGACGAGGATCAAACGAATTTTGTGAAGGAGAGGCAATTGACAGCGAACGTGAGGAGGCTGCATAAGGTAATCATGATTCTTCCGGCAGGAGGTGGAGATCGTGGTGGTGATAGATGTGGAGAAGGTGTTTGACCGAGTGCAGTAGGAATATCTGCCGGAGGTTTTGGGGTAGTTTGGCTTCGGACAGGGTTTAATAATAATAATCTTTATTGTCACAAGTAGGCTTACATTAACATTGCAATTAAGTTACTGTGAAAAGCTCCTAGGCGCCATATTCTGGCGCCTGTTCGGGTACACAGAGGGAGCATTCAGAATGCCCACGGTACCTAACAGCCCGTCTTTAGGGACTTGTGGGAGGAAACTGGAGCACCCATAGGAATCCCACGCAGGCACCGGGAGAATGTGCAGACGCCAAACTGCCAGTGACCCAAGTTGGGAACCGAACCTGGGACCTTGGCATTGTGAAGCAACAGTGCTAATCGCTGTGCTACTGTGTCGCCCATATCGTGCCTGTTTGTGTCTGTGTCCGGTTGCTGTACAGGGCACCAGTCACAAGTGAACCAAATGAGTTTGTGGCTTTTGCCCTGGATATTGATCCACTGGCAATGGTGTTTATGGCCTCGAGGGACTGGAGAGGAATTGAGAAGGACAGTATGGGGGCTGCTGGGCAGAAAGTATCACTGTATGCAGACGACCTGTTGTTATCACACCTCAGACCTGATGGGCAGTATCGGGCACATCATGGGTGTTTTAGAGGAATTTGGCTGGTTTTTGGGACACAAGTAAGATATGCGAAAGAATTGTAAAGGCTGCCGTGGGCAGGCCGTGACCCACGGCAGCCTTCATGCCCACGTCCGGGCCGATTCTCACCCCCCCAGGGCGGTCGTCAAGGCTGCACGCCAAGCATCAAGCCGGCTGACGCGGTCGATGACGTCAGCCGCGCATGTGCAGGATGGGCAATGCCAACCAGCGCATGTGCAGTTGGTGTCTTTTCCCTCAGCTACCCCGCAAGACATGGCGGCTTGATCTTGCGGGGCGCCGGAGGGAAAATAGTGTGTCTTTACGGACGCACGGCCCACGATTGGTACCCACTGATCGCGGGCCTAAGCCCCCCTTGGCACGGCAGTATCGGGCCCCCAGATGCCCTAAACGGGCATCTGGGCGCCCGTTTCACGACGGCAGTGAGCAGGTGTGCTTGTTGCCGTGTTGAAACGGGCGTGAAGGCCATACGCCGGAGTGAAAACCGGAGTGTTTCACTCCGGCGCCGGAGGCTGCTCCCAGCCCCCTATTCTCCCACCCCCGGGGGACTAGGAGTGGCGCCGCATCATTTATGCACGCCGGTCCTTGGCGCCACGTAAATTATGCGACCGGTGCCGTGCAAATGATATCACCCCCACATGCACGGTTGCCGTCCTCCCCGTGGCTGCCCCTCAAGAAGATGTCGGGTGAATCTTGCAGGGCGGCGGAGGAAATTAAGTCCTCCTTCAGAGAGGCTGGCCTGCCGATCGGTGGGCATCGATTGTGGGCCAGACCTCTTTTGATGTCCCCCCCCCCCCACAAGCCGCCTCCCCAGCATTCTCGCGCTGTTCCCGCTGGCAGCGACAGGGTGTGGACAGTGCCAGCGGGAACCTGTCATGTTGTGCAGGCTGCTCAGCCCACCCGGGCCGGGGAATCGCTGCTTGCCCATTAAAAACCGCGAGCGGTGATTCTCCCAGCGGCCAGCCGTGAATCTTGCCACGCCGGTGCCCGAGCGATTCTCCGAACCCGGCGTGGAGGGGGGGGGGGGGGGGGGGAGGGGGGGAATATTCCAGTTCATGTTTATGTTTCAGATCGTCCCAATTTTCATCTTTAAATCTTTTTAAAGACAGTTAATGCGTTGATCTCTGGGTTTGCGTGGGTGGGAAAGTCCCCATGGGTTAAGAGGGTCTTGCTGGAGTTTTGGCAGGGTGCTGATAGTGCTGAACATACTGAACTACTACTGGATGGCGAATATTGCTATGGCTTGGAAATAGGTTGTTGGGGTGAGGTCAGCGTGGGCTCGGATGGAGGCAGCATCGTGATGGGGAACAGGTTTGAGGGCTTTGTTGGCAGCGCCCCTTCCATTCTTGCTGGCCAGGTACTCCGTGAGCCCAGTGGTGGTGTTGGCCCAAAGGGCGTAGGGGCAGTGGAGGTAAAACGTGGGACTGGATGGTGTCTTGGTGTGGGCGTCGATCCATGACAACCATAGGTTTGCACCAGGGCTGTTGAATAAGAGGAGAAGCAAGGTTTCTGATGAGATCTTGATCACGAATATTCCACAAATCCGATAAACTGATCTTGGATAAATGGACCATTTCGTGATTGGCAAACTTGCATTCATGCAGTGCTGCAACAAACAGTGTTTCATTTTTCACCCAACTTATCCAGTTATGTAGAATCATTGGCGCAGCTTGGGACCTTTCCCCTTGGAGAAAAAGGTTTTGAATGGATATCTGATAGACAAATTCTAAATGAGACAGGATGCGCGCAAAACTGATATGGGGAAAGTGTTCCCATTAGTAGAAGGATTGAGAACAAGAGGCACAACTTTAAGGCAATTGGCACAAGAAATATTGGTGATCTGAGGCAAAATAATTTCACACAGCGAGTTCTTAAGATCTCTATAAGATTGACTGGGAGGTTGTGGAGGCAGGGTCAACTGAAGCTTTGAAAAGAGAATTAATCCTACCTGAAAAGGAAAATAAACGCAGGTTACGGGTTAAAGACCGAGGAGTGTCAAGTGATGAACGTTTCCTTCCGATGGCCAATTATTATATTATTGTAACATTTAAAACTATATTCATAACTTGGACCCAGCGACCGAGTGCACTGTAAGCACATTTTCTGATACTAAGGTCTGAAAAGCAAAACGTTAGGAAGGTGCACAGAGTCTGCAAAGGAATATCTACGGATGAAGTGACTGGGCAGCTATTTGGCAGTTGGAGAATAATATGGAAAATTGCGCCCTGGCCCACATTGGTGAGAAGAAAAGAAAATTAGAATTGTATTTATATGGAGAGCATGCAGAATGCTATGTTTCTGATGGACCTTGGTCTCCGTTCAGGAATTACAAAACGTTAGCAAGCAAATGCGAAAAATTATTAGGAAGGCAAATTGAATGTTGGCCTTTAATGAAAAGGAGCACTCTCGGGGATGGGAGTGGGGGGTTGGGGGGGGGGGGGGGCTGATAGCTGCTTTCTCATATTTAATGCAATAACCAGTAATTTGGAATTAAATTTTCGGTTGTTCTCATTAGTACTGTTCTTTCTGTACTCCATTCTATTCATTGGACAGCAACCATCATGATCATGTATGACCAGTCACACTAACATTGGAGTTAATTTTGTTCTGCGCATTTTTATATACTAAGTAAAACTCTACTAGCTCTTTCTTTAAAAAAAATATTTTATTGAGGCAGTTATATTTTACATTTTAACAGAATAAGCAACCACACACCGAGAAAAACAAAACCCAGCCAACATGACTTACAAAAACAACACTCCAACTACAATTCCGCACCAACTTCTCACCACCTTGCGCAACTCCCCCTGCCTCCGCATTATCAACCCCTCCCCTCACCACTGCTGACGGCATACTTTTTCCCAAAGAAGTCGATAAACGGCTGCCACATCCGGGCAAACTTCAGCATCGAACCCCTCAGGTCGAACTTGTCTTCTGAAGCCTGAGAAGTCATGTCGCTAACCCACACCCCCGATCTCGGGGGTTCCATGTCCCTCCATGCAAGCAAGGTCTGTCTCTGGGCTACCAGGGACGCAAAGGCCCAGGTATCTGCCTCTCCCGCCCCCTGGACTCCTGGGTCTTCTGACAAACCAAAAACCGCCCCCTCTGGACTCGGAACCACACGTTCCTTTCGTACCTCCGACATGACGTCAGCAAATCCTTGCCAGAATCGCCCAAGCTTTGAACATGCCCAAAACATGTGGAGATGACTCGTGGGCCACCCGCACACCGGCCACACCTATCCACTACCTCTCCAAAATACCTGCTCATCCGGGCCCTGTGCGCTGTGAACCACCTTCAATTGTATAAGTCTACCACACGACGAGCATGCATTGACTCCCCTCAGGGCGTCCTCCCACAACCCAGGCTCCACCTCCAAACACACCTCTTCTTCCCACTTCTTCTTAATCTCCCTTAGGGGCTCCCTCCCACTCCATCAGCTCCTCATATATTTCGGGTCCCTTCCCCTCCCCCACTCTCGTTTCCGACACTACCTTATCCTGGAACCCCTGGTGCGGCAGGTGGGGAAAGGAGATACCTGCCTCCACACAAAGTTCCTCACCTGCAAGTAACACATTCCAACCGGACAGCTCAAACTCCTCCTCCAACTCCTTCAAACACAGAAAGCCCCCGTCTCTAAACGGATCCCCAAACCGCTCGAACTCGCCCGTTGCCTTCCCCAAAACCACCTTCCCACCGAAGCAAGCTCATATAGGTACCTACACCGACGCCCACTCCAGCCCCATGTGCTGACGCCACCCTCCTCACACTCTCAGGGCCGCCCCGCGCTACCGGGCCCACCACTCCCGGGCTTGTGGAATACATGGCCGGCGAGAACGCCAGAGGCACCGTTCACAGTGCCCTCAAACGCGTGTCCTTACATGAAGCCGCCTCTATTTGCACCCAAACCGACCCTTCCCGCACCACCCATTTCCTGACTACCGCTACATTCGCCGCCCAGAAGTAATTTATAAAGTTTGAGTCAACCCCCCCCCCCCTCCCCAGCCCTGCTCCAGCAGCACCTTCTTCCATCGCGGGGCATTACCCGCCCACACAAACCTTGAGATCAGTGCATTCACTTCCCTGAAAAACGCCTTTGGAATAAAGATTGGGAGGCTCTAAAATACAAGCAAGAACAATGTGAGGACCGTCATCTTTACCGTTTGAAACCTCCTCGCCAGTGACAACGGGAGCGCATCTACCTGCTAAAGTCCTCCTTCATCTGCTACACCAACCGAGCCAGATTTTACTAATGCAAGTGCTCCCATCGCCGTGTGACCTGAATTCCCAAATATGAAAAATTCCCTCCCTGCCCAACTTGAACGGCATCTTCCCCAATCACTTCTCCTACCCCCTCGCCTGGATTGGCGATACATCACTCTTCCTCGTGTTCAATTCATACCCCGAGAACCGGCCGAATTACTCTAAGATCCCCATAATACACCCCCCCCCCACACAGCAGTACCACCCAACGGGTCCGAAATATGCAGTAGAAAATCGTCCCTGTAAAGCGAGACCCCGTGTTCAACACCACCCCCCTCTCGTATTATCCTGTGCCAATCCCTCAACGCTCTCAGCGAATCACCAATGGCACTATAGACAATACAAAGAGCAGTGGGGAGAGTGCACATCCTTTCCTCGTCCCCCAGAGCAGGCTAAAATAATCCTAGCTCACCTGGTTCGTCCACACCCAATCCACAAAACACTCCCCAAACCTAAACCACCCACAAATAGTCCCACTCCACCCGATCGAGGGCCTTCTCCGCGTCCATGGCGACCACAACCTCCACCTCTCGTCCCTCGGGGGCATCATGATCATGTTCAGCAACTTACTGATATTCGCCGCTAGATGCTTCCACTTATTGAACCCCGTCTGGTTCGCCTCCTATCACCCCTGGCACATGGTCCTCGATTATCGAGGCCAAGATCTTGGCCAATAACTTGGTTTCCACATTTAAATGTGAGATCGGCCTATGTACCTAAACTGCGCTGGATCCATATCCCGCTTCAAAATGAAGGACAGTATGAAGTCTTACAACACCAGGTTAAAGTCACTGCTCCGAAATCTCGTGTTTGAAACAAACCCCATAGATCATAGAATTTACAGTGCAGAAGGAGGCTATTCGGCCCATCGAGTCTGCACCAGCTCCTGGAAAGAGCACCCTACCCAAGGTTAACACCTGCACCCTATCCCCATAAGCCAGTAACCTCATCCAACACTAATGGAAATTTTGGACACTAAGGGCACTTTATCATGTCCAATCCACCTAACTTGCAAATCTTTGGACTGTGGGAGAAAACCAGAGCACCCGGAGGAAACCCACGCACACACAGGGATGATGTGCAGACTCCGCACAGACAGTGACTTAAGCCGGAATCGAACCTGGGACCCTGGAGTTGTGAAGCGATTGTGCTATCCACAATGCTACCGTGCTGCCCACTGCTGTTGGACTTTAACCTGGTGTTGTAAGACTTCTTACTGTGCTCACTCCAATCCAACGCCAGCATCTCCACATCAAAATGAAGGAGATTGAAGGAGGTTGAGGAAAGGCAGATTGAGGCATTTTAAACGACCTTACCGCCAGTAATGTGATGAAGGACATGTTGGTGAAGATTCATCAGCATTTCCTGGTTTTATGATAAAATTGTTTTTGATGCAAACAGCAAGAATCAATCTCTCTCTGGTTCAAATTATAACCTGTGTGGCTTTGTTCGTGACATCTGGGCCGCACGGTAGCAACTGCATCATAGCGTCAGGTCCCCGGGTTTAATTCCAATCTTGTGTGGCTGCCTATGCGAAGTTTGCACATATTTGCGTTCTATGTGCATGGGTTTCCTTCAGGTGCTCCAGTTTCCTCCTACAGTCCAAATTGATGGATTGGTCATGCTAACTTGCCCCTTAGAGTTCAAAAGGTTAGGCGGGGTTACTGTGTTACTGGGGTGGAGTGGGATAGGAAGGGTGCGGATTTAGAGGATCGGTGCAGACTCGATGGGCCGAATGGCCTCCTTCTGCACTGTAGGGATTCTATGTTCTCGTGCGCTCCCAGCTAAAACTGCCACATGTTTATTCTCGAGTGTGATGAGGATTTCCCAGTTTTTTTTTACTGTGTATCCAAAGTATTTAGGACGACCGCTGAGGGACGTTTTAGGGGAAGGATTTTGCTGAGCTTGGGTGAGGGAGCTGAGCTGCAGAAGCAACTGAATAGATGTTCTCAATTTTAGTGACGAAGACTTCCAAGAACTCTTCGAATCCATTGTTGGAACGGGGAGGGGACAGGGGTAAACAAACACAACAAGTTAGGAAATAAAAATCCCGCCTAATAATGAAAAAAAGTTATTTCGCGCTTAAAATCTAAGGTTATCCATAATTTCACAGTGAAACAGGAACAGGTGGCGCAGTGACCATTAAAGGTCAATGTCACTTAAATACATTTGAATGCCAGATTGGATAATATGCCGCTGGCGATGTTTATGTTTCCAATCACAAGAGACCATCATTGAGAATAAATTGGAAATGCTGTTTCTCTGTTACATACAGATGAAGAATTCACGGTTGATAGAATTACACATTGCCATGGACCCTATAAATATACAGTTTCACGAATGAAAATTAATGATGTCTATATCATAAGAGATCGCCTCGAGCTGTGGAAAAGTTGTTCCCTGAGTGCCACACTGGTGACGTGAGTGATTAAAGAATATAGTTAAGAAGGAAACTTCAATCTCTTGTAGTATTCAGAGGGGGATAGGTTACGTTAATTATTCTGGCACCACCTACTTTCCTCGTTGAGAATATAAAGCCTTTCACTGAAAACCATCGATCATTCATGAATGCGGAGCGCATTTCCATGATCATGATGTACCTCCATCCGTTTTGGGTTCTTTTCTTACTGACTTCAATCGAAACTTTGCTTTCTACAGTCGACCATTTGTGTAAACTTCGGGAGAAGTTCAGCCCCGGAGCATATAAAGATGGAGACATTGTTCTGGGCGGTTTATTCTCCTTACACCTAAGAACAGCTCCGAATTATAACTCGTTTCGAAGCCAACCGTCGCCAGTACGCTGCCTGCAGTGAGTGATAGTTATAGATTTTCAGTCTCTGGTCTGTAAACAGTGCGGGTTATGATTAAATGGCAGTCAACTGTGTGAAATGCGTACCAATGTAATTTGAGTACTTCAACACGTAAAGAAATGTTTGAGTGAACCAGGCTGTAAAGGCTAGGGATTTCTTGTTCGATGTGCGCTACCAGAACTTATCCAGCGTCCATCGAGATATTCTCACCAATGTTTCAAATATGAAATGTTCAGAATGTAAAATCGAGCGGGAGAGCAACCGGCGCTATCAAATTAGGGCAGCACGGTAGCATTGTGGATAGCATAAATGCTTCACAGCTCCAGGGTCCCAGGTTCGATTCCCGGCTGGGTCACTGTCTGTGCAGAGTCTGCACGTCCTCCCCTTGTGTGCGTGGGTCTCCTCCGGGTGCTCCGGTTTCCTCCCACAGTCCAAAGATGTGCTGGTTAGGTGGATTGGCCATGCTAAATTGCCCGTAGTGTCCTAAAAAAGTAATGTTAAGGGGGAGCGTTGTTGGTTATAGGGTGGATACGTGGGTTTGAGTACGGTGATCATGGCTCGGCACAACATCGAGGGCCGAAGGGCCTGTTCTGTGCTGTACTGTTCTATGTTCTATGTTCTAAGAGCCGGTGCAGACTCGATGGGCCGAATGGCCTCCTTCTGCACTGTAGATTCTATGTAAAACTATGTAAAAATCAGCAGACTGCTTAAAGCTCGATAAAATAGAAAATCGCACCCGAGGTCTGGAGAGTGCGATGGACCTCTTGAGTTAGTGTGCAGGCAGTTATATATCTCGCTGCCTTATTGTTCAGATGTAATTCCAGTGACAGAGACGTTAAACGGCTGCAAGGCCTGTTTAACACTGATCAAATACATTCTAGTTTCACCCAGTAGTCGCCAGCACAGTGAATGAGGATTCACCTTTTTTGGGAGAGTTATCCTTTTTTAAAATTAAAAAAAATAAAAATAATTTTTATTGGAATTTTTGAAAAATATATAGCAACAGAACAATAATAATAATAGCAATAATAAACACCCACCGGCACCCGTAACAACGCATGTACCAACCCCCCCCCCCCCAAACCCAATAAACATCAAAATAAATTAACAATAAGCAAATTAACTTAAACAATACCCTCCTGAGACCCCCCCCCTTTCCCCTCTCTCCCCAGGCTGCTGCTGCTGCTTACCTAGTTCCTTATCGTTGAGCCAGAAAGTCAAGGAAAGGCTGCCACCTCCTAAAGAACCCTTGTACCGACCCCCTCAGGGCGAATTTGACCCTCTCCACAAATGAATTAATAATGAAATTATTGACAACAATTTTCTAATTTATGCCCCGCTTGAACATGTTTGCTGAAGTTATATAACCATCAAGGGACTGTGTCAATATACTTTGATTCGTTTGGTGAACGATATTGAGCTCTCTTCATGGTTACTGAGTGACATGGACCAGGTTCATGAAAAGCAAAACTCTTCTTGATATGTTCTTGAAACAGAAAGCTATGAAGGAATACAGAGATTAAATATAGCAATGGGGCACTAAATCGCCAGGACAGCCTTAGGCAGCTGGGTTGTAAAGTCATCATTCGTTACAATTGTACAAAAAAGCACACACTGCAAGTTTAAATGGAATAATTAACTGAAAGGTCCATGGACGACAAGATCTGCAAATAATATATTATATTATCCGTTGGTGGATACTTTGTTGTAGTGATCGATCTCTGGAGGGAGAGATGGTGGCTGACCACAGCGACTTTAACGTAAGGTGTCAGAGTGGGCCAGACTTGAGGAACCAAATTTTATCTGTAATCCTTTTTCCTTCATATTTGTGTAATTGTCCTGGACAGTTTCAGTTATCGAGTTAGCATCATGATGTGAATATTATAATTTTGCGCATCTAGGCCAGTTATCTGTCAAAGAAACCACTGATGAAGCAGCACAGACCTGGAAAATTGTCAGGCGCTTTGCGAGGGTAGTTGAAAAGTTCATAACCAGTAACGTTCGTTAACACAGGGCTAAATCGCTGGCTTTGAAAGCAAACCAAGGCAGGCCAGCAGCACGGTTCAATTCCCGTACCAGCCTCCACGAACAGGCGCCGGAATGTGGCGACTAGGGGCTTTTCACAGTAACTTTATTTGAAACCTACTTGTGACAATAAGCGATTTTCATTTCATTTCATTAATCCTTTGCACATGTGCCAGTTTCAGCCAAAGAGGGCTGCGCTTAGCCCAAACGATGGTCTTCTCCATAGAAGAAATAAACAGGAATGCCGAGTTGCTTCCGAACATAACCCTAGGTTACAAGATCCTTGACAGTTGTGGAACACCCTCTGAGGGACTTAAAGGAGCCCTCAAATTACTTAACGAGGAGGACCAACCCGTTTCCAATTACGCATGCGCTGGGTTTCCATCCGTACCCGTCATTATTGGAGATGGAGGATCATCACAATCTGTCGTAGTTTCAAGGATGCTGGCCCCTTTCAGCGTTGGCATGGTAAGATAATAACTCATTTTCTGAAGCAGTAAGAATTATTCTGCTGGGTGTATACATTAAATCTCAACAGCATTCTTGCTTCTCACTGCTAAAGCTTTTTTGGGTTTGGTTGGTGTGTAATTCTTTCTGGGCAGCAGCACAAAACTGTTCTAGCAAATTGGACGCACATTTAACTGCCCACCCCATCGATTTATTCACTGCAGTCAATGAAACAGAAGATCGGGCATAACATCACAGCGGAAGCTAGTACCTCCGCCTCCGACTTCAGTTGAATTTCACACGCCGGATGCGATTGCGCAGGAAAATTCAAACAATTTATTATTTACCAAAGTATTTGCCACATCAATAAGCATGGCGACCAAATTCAATTGTACCATATGGAATTTTTCATAGTTAGTGGATATTGAAGTAGAATGGGTGCTTCTCGAGTAAAGGGTGGCACGATGGCACTGTGGTTAGTACTGCCGTCTCACAGCGCCAGCGACCGGATTCAATTCTGGCCTCGGGTGACTGCGTGGAGTTTGCACGTTCTCCCGGTGTCTACGTGGGTTTCCTCCGCGTGCTCCAATTTCTTCCACAGTCCATGGATGTGCAGATTAGGTGGATTGGCCACGCTAAATTGCCCCTAAATATTGAAAGATTAGGTAGGGTTAAGGGGATCGGGTTGGATATTCAGCCTCATTAGGGGGCTCTTTCGGATTGTCGGTGTAGCTGAATGGTCTTCTGCACTGTAGGGATTTTATGATTCTATGACTTCTATCGAATCTACAACATGGAAACAGTTAGGCGAAACTGAAGTTCACTATATGTTCATCTGATCCCATCGGGGATTTTTTTTCCATTTCTTTCTTTCACTCTCCTTGTGTCTCCATGTTCCACTTAATTGCATGTGTGATACTCCCTCAAATGTTCCCGTTCCACATTCTGAATGCAATTTGTAAAAAATAAGTTTATCCTGAGCACTCCAGCAGATGTATAGTAGATGTTGACTCTCAATTTGGTCTTTTCATTAATGGAAACGTTTTCTCCTAGTCTTCTCTTTCAAGGCAATGAATGATCTAAAAACCATCAACTTGGTCACCGCAACCGCACCCCACCCGCGCCCCCACACCGCAGGTAGCACTTCTGTGTTCAAGAACCAAGATACCCAGCCTGTTCAGTATTTCCTGATGGTTATAAATTTTCAGTTCCCGTTTCATCTGGATGAATTTATTTCATACTTTTCCCAATATCTTTCTATTACATGGAGATCAGAGACTACATTGTATTCTAAGTTTGATCTAACGAAGATTCGATCCAAATATGATTATAGTTTCCTTTTTTGCATGTCGATTATATGTAATGGAGTCCTAGTTATTGGTTTCCCCATTTCGGGTCTTATTAAGCTGCTACTTTTGGCTGGCTTGCGTATCTGTATGCCTAGGTTCCTATCCTATTTAGACTGTTATCATCAAAGCATGATGTGACTTCCACTAAAAAGCATAATTTCATAATTATCTATGTTGAAATGCATTTGACAATTGCTCGTCCATTCTGTAAATTTGTTAATATATGCTCGTACTTGATGTCATCCGCAAATTTTGCTTCCGAATTCCGAGTCCAAATGGTGAATGTAAGTAGCGATCAAAAATAGTTCCAAAACTGATCCCGTTGAATGCCAATTCCGCATTTTCTCAGCCTAAGAAACTGCTCTTACACTTTCTTTTATGTTCTCTAGACACCATGTTATTCACCCTGCTTCTAATCCCCGACTCTACATACTCCGACTTTAACCATGAGTTTATTCTGCAGTAAGTCGTCGAAAAAGTATTGAAATTACAAATATTTTAAACGAATACATTCTGATTTCCCACCATATCAGTTGAAGAATTTAATAAAACTCGTCAAGCATAGTTAACGCTATTGAAAGCCTTTCTAACAATTGTTTTTATGACAATTTGAGTTTCTGCATTTCTACATTATATTGTTCAGCAAGGATTTCATGATCTGTCCTACCACCAATGAATTGTGGATTTATCAATGTTTCCTTGAATTTGTACTATCTTTTCAAAATATAGGTTTTGCATTAAGTATTTACCAGTTGGCTGACACCATTCCTTTGTGTAATGCAAGATAACATACCTATAACATTGTCGTTTATCTGTTATACCTTCCGTAAGTTATTTCAATGTGCACAGATAAAATCTATTTGAAACAGCATTCTGTCTTGTGTAATTTGGCACACCTAAATCTCCTCTTTCTTAAATTGAACTTTATGTTATCATCTTCAAATGATTGGGGACTGCAAGGGTTATGGTACCGTGTCTCTTACTACAGACCCCGCCTCAGAACAGGGGCAGCTATATTATAAGATTTGACAAGACATCACTCTAAATGTGCCTAGGGGCAGCATGGTAGCATGGTGGTTAGCATAAATGCTTCACAGCTCCAGGGTCCCAGGTTCGATTCCCGGCTGGGTCACTGTCTGTGCGGAGTCTGCATGTCCTCCCCGTGTGTGCGTGGGTTTCCTCCGGGTGCTCTGGTTTCCTCCCACAGTCCAAAGATGTGCGTGTTAGGTGGATTGGCTATGCTAAATTGCCCGTAGTGCCCTTAAAAGTAAGGTAGGGGGGAGGGGGGGGGGGGTTGTTGAATTACGGGTATAGGGTGGATAAGTGGGTTTGAGTAGGGTGATCATTGCTCGGCACAACATCGAGGGCCGAAGGGCCTGTGCTGTGCTGTACTGTTCTATGTTCTAACACAGTCTGCAGCAGTTCAAGAACGCAGCTCAGCAGAATGTTTTTGAAGGGCAATTAAGGATGGGCAAAAGTGTTTCCTAGCCCGCATTGTCCACATCCCACGTATTAATATTCAAAAAGGATACAGTTTCAGTCTGGATATGGAGACGCCAGATGGTTGCCAGCTCTTTGAGGCTGAAGTGCTGTGGTTAACACCTTCCAGTTGCGATTGAGAGCGGATGTAGATCAGTAATTGTTTGGTGAAGCTGGGGAATTTGGGGCTGAGAGAGGCAAGGGATGATTAGTTCGTTGGGAGGGTTCAGAGAGACCCAGGGGCAGTCTCATCTCAGTGAAGCTGGAAATTGGGGGAACGCAAATCCCGTGTCCAGTGACGATCTGCTCAGAATAGCTAGAGAGCTAGAATCATGCTGGTTACTAAATAATGATGAATGTAATGGCATTTTTATTTCGGGAGAGGACATTGAGCAACAGGAATGCAAGCAGTTGAGCAATTCAGAGTTGAAATGACCTTCAAGGCAAATCAGAGGCTAGATCTTAAAAACAGAGGAGATGAAATACAATACGACCAAAAGACAGAGGAGCAGAATTATGCCACTCGGCCCATCGAGTCTGCTCCGCCATTCAATCATGGCTGATATTTTGTCATTCCCATTCTCCCGCCTTCTCACCATAACCCTGATCCCGTCATTCATCAAGAACCTATCTACCTCTGTCTGAAAGACACTCAGTGACATTCAAGACCAGAGCCTTCTGCGGCAGAGGTCCACAGATTCACTACCTTCTGACCAAAGGAATTCCTCCTCCTCTCTGTTTTAAAGGATGGTCCCTTTAGTCTGAGATGGTGTCATCTGCTTCTAGTTTCTCCTCCAAGTGAAAGCATGCTCTCCACGTCCACTCTGTCCAGGCTTCGCAGTATCCTGGATTTTTTGAAAAGATCCCCCATCATCCTTCTAAGCTTCAACGAGTACAGACTCAGAGTTCTCCATCGTTCCTCATACGACAAGTTCTTCGTTCCAGGGATCATTCTTGTGATGCTGCTCTGGACACTTTCCAAGGCCAGCACATCCTTCCTTAGATACAGGGCCCAAAACTGCTCACAATACACCAAATGGTATCTGACCAGAGCCTTATACAGCCTCAGAAGTACATCCCTTGTCTTGTATTCTAGCCCTCTTGACATGAATGCTAACATTGCATTTGCCTTCTTAACTGCCGACTGAACCTGCACATTAACCTTAAGAGAATCGTGAAGAATGCTTCAGGCGTCCTAAGCATTTCCCATTTAGAAAATAGTCAATGCCTAAATTCCTCTTTCCAAAGTGCATAACCTCACAATTTTCCACATTGTATTTCATTTGCAACTTAATTGACACTCTCCTAACTGGTCCAAATCTTTCAGCAGCTCCCTTGTTTCCACAATACTACCTGCCTTCTACAGATCTTTGTATCATCTGCAAACTTGCAACAGTGCTTTCAGTTCCTTCTCCCAGGTCATTAATGCATATTGTGAAAAGCTGTGGTCCCCGCACAGACCACCGGGGCACACCACAAGTCACTGGCTGCCATCCTGAAATAGACCACGTTATCCTCTCTCTCTGTGTTCTGCCAGTCAGCCAATCATCTATCCATGCCAGGATCTTACCCTTAACACCATGGGCTTTAAAGTTATTTAATAATCTTCAATGTGGCACTTTGTCAAATGCCTTCTGTAAATCTAAATATATCACGGCCACTGGTTCTCCTTTGTCTAACTTCCTTGTTACCTGCTCAAAGAACTCTGACAGAATTGTCAGACACGACCGCCCTTTGACAAAGCCATGCTGACTCCGTTCTATTTTGCCATGCACTTCCAAGTACTTTGCAATCTCATCTTTAATAACAGACTCTAAATTCTTACCAATGACAGAAGTCAGGCCAACCAGCCTATAATTTCCCGTCTTCTGCCTCCCTCCATCCATACCTCAGCAGGAAGATAGGAATAATGAATTATGTAACTCATCGTGATTTCTGAGGTCTTGGGGATAAGGGATATGTGGGCAGGGTGATGTTGCTGCGAATTTCAGGGAAATTGACTGGTTTATAACTGCCAATTAATGTGTAGTTTCCGATGTGTTCCATCCCAATCTGCCTGTATTTTCGTGTTTACCTCGTATTGATTCAATATGTTAGATTATAAGATCGATAGTATTGTCTGTTTGCTTTGTCGATGCTTATATAGTAAATGTCTTTTTGTTTGTTCAAAACAGTGGAATCTTCTGGCTTCATTCTCTTAATATGTAACTGGGCCTTCAAATTTCGTCTACTTTACAACACAGGTTACAGGTCCCAAATCAGATAGTAACGGAATTTGGGGGTCTCACTCAGGAGAGTAACGCAATTCGGGACCTGGTCCGGGTGCAAAACAAATTGGGATGTTGTGTCAAAATAGTTATCGAATTGGATGAAGGCAAAGTTAAAATTTAGCTGCCTGTTTGACGTCAAACTTCAAAATCCGAGCTCAATTCCATTGTAAATTTCGAAGATACATCCATAACACAAGAAATATTGTACATTTTGAAGGCACTTGGAAGGTACCTGTGCTTATAAAAATAAATAAAGGCCAGTAAAAATCCCTAAATATCCAGATGTCATTATGTGAGCATATTTTATTTGAAATTATTCCAATCGCCCGACATAATGTTCAAATGAAGCGGTTACTTAATATAAGTGGAACAAATAATGCCCATTAATATTGAGCCATGGTTTATATACCTCAAAGTATTAGGACCCATTTTGTTCGAATGTTCCGTCACATTAGTTATTTTATAATTACTGCTTTTACTGTCGCAATTATCAAGTTACATTTATTCAAATTTTGCAAATATTTTAAACCTAGAGATCAATAATAGCAGCAGTGTGTGAGAGAAATTTTATCACAAATGCGTCAACACACATTTAATAAAATTTGCTCAAGCAGCTATTGTAGCTTTACGGTACAGAAGCATACATTGTCGATGAATTAACCAACAAAAAACACGATGGTAACTAATACACTGGCATTATTAACTCTGGCACTTTTGAGTCTTCTAAATTACATATTCCTTTTACAGATCAGTTACTTTTCTTCCTGCACCTGCCTAAGTGACAAGCACGAGTTTCCAACATTTTTCAGAACCATTCCCAGCGATGCCGTTCAAATCAAAGCATTAGTCAGGCTTGTCCAGCATTTTAAATGGACTTGGGTTGGAGTCGTCGCACAAGACAATGATTATGGCCGATTTGGAATGATGGCATTTATTGAAGAGATTGCCAAATTTGAAACATGTGTTGCGTTTATTGAGTTCATCTCACCTGTTGGTCTTTCAGAGAGATTGCCTCAAGTTGTGGAGAGAATTAAAACGTCATCTGCTAAGGTGATCATAATATTTTGTGCAGAAAGGTTCACGGCTGCTTTGGTGAAAGAATTCATCCTGCATAACGTTACTGGCATCCAGCTGATAGCTAGTGAAGCCTGGATCACATCAGTCCAACTATGGACTGCAGACACTCTGAAAATATTGTCTGGGACAATTGGATTTGGAATCAGGAGAGTAGAAATTCCAGGACTGAGAGAGTTTTTGGTCAAACTTCATCCTTCCACAGAACCACACAACCCGTTTGTCGAAGAACTCTGGCGGGAAGTTTTTGGCTGCAGTGTAAAAATCTCAAATCAAACACTGGTAGGAACTCTATCATCAGCTTCTTTCGAACCGTGCACAGGTTCCGAGAATTTGGAGGCAACTGAGACTACATACGCCGATGTGTCGGAGTTACGCGGTTCCTATAATGTTTACAAAGCTGTATACGCTGTGGCCCATGCCCTTCATAATCTACAATTATGTGAAAATGGAAAAGGCCCGTTTGCCAACAAAACCTGTGGTGGAAAGTCAAATATTGTACCTTGGCAGGTAGGTTAGTAATTGAATTAAGTAATTATATATCGTCTATGTCTGAGATAGATGAAAGATCTAAAAGTAAAAATACACCAGGAAGTTGCAAAGAAACCATTCCGTCAGAAATGTCGTTTCAGTAGATGTCTATTAAATCAGAAATCTTACCTGGAAGTAATGTTGCAATGATGTTGAGATTCTTATCTGTGCAATTGAATGGTAAATCATGTTCTATGGGTTGAATGGCCTTCTGCTGCTCATTTGTGAGATATTTGCACTTTTTATTAAGGCAATTCCATCATTTCTTAAAGCTGTTGCACTATATAAAGGAGGTGAAATTTATCAATCATTTCGGTGAAGAAGTAAGCTTTGATAAGAATGGTGATCCAGTCGCTTCTTATGATCTGATAAACTGGCAGCAGGGCGCAGATGGGACTGTTCAGTTTGTTGAAGTTGGTTATTATGATGCAGCATTGCCGCCTGGAAAGGAACTCCAGATGGATAAAAATCGAATCATTTGGCATCAAGGAAACAACATAGTAAGGACTTTTTAATATCTATGTGCCTTTTGGGTTTAGCATCAGATATTTATACCAAACTTATTTTGAACAAATAGTCTTTATTTAACAAAATCAAATAAACAATCTCCAACGTGGGTATCACTGAGAAGGCTGGGATTTATTGGCCATTCCTTGTTATCTTGAAGAGATAGTTTGGCTTTCCTGATCAAATGTTGGTGACGACTTGGTGTGATCGGGGTAGTTTGGAAGACATTTAAGTGTAAAACACTCTGATATATGACCGCACGAGTCTATAATGCAGCTTGGGTGAGGTTTCCTTTCACAGAAGTTAGTGCTTAACCAAGTGTGTTGTTGACGAAAATCGAACCTTTTTGTCGTTGTTTACTGGTAGATTTGCTCTTTCCGCAGGCACCAGTGTCAGTTTGCAGCAAAAGCTGCTTCGCAGGGACAAGAAAAGCGGCTCAAAAGGGCCAACCTATTTGCTGCTTTGACTGTGTGCCATGTGCTGAAGGAACGATTAGTAATCAAACAGGTATGGTATGCAATATATGGTTCTTCTATATCGCCAAAATAATAGGAAATGAAAATGAAATGCAACTCGCTTATTGTCACGAGCAGGCTTCAATGAAGTTACTGTGAAAAGCCCCTAATCGCCACATTCTGGCGCCTGTTCGGAGAGGCTGGTACGGGAATTGAACCGTGCTGCTGGCCTGCCTTCGTTTGTTATAAAAGCCAGCGATTTAGCCCAGTGTGCTAAACCAGCCCCTAATAACAAGAAATAGAACTGATACCCATTTAAAATGTGGAGCAAATATGTATGATTCCCGAGTCATTGTGTAACAATTAGTAGGGGCAGGTTCAGAGAAAATGTGAGAAGTATGAAGAAACGGAATGGAGGTACAACATAGAATAGTCAAATTACAGAATAATTATTTTATCAAAGAATTAACAATCATAGAATTTACAGTGCAGAAGGAGGCCATTTTCCACATCGAGCCTCCACCTGCTCTTGGATAGAGCACCCTACCCAAGGTCCACACCTCCACCCCATCCCCATAACACAATAACCCCACCAAAAACGAAGGGCAATTTTGGACGCTAAGGGAAATTTAGCATGGCCAGTCCATCTAACCTTCACATCTTTGGACTGTGGGAGGAAACCGGAGCACCCTGAGGAAACTCACGCACATATGGGAGAACGTGCAGACTCCACACAGACAGTGAACCAAGCCGGGAATCGAACCTGGGATCCTGGAGCTGTGAAGCAATTGTGCTAATCACAATGCTACCGTGCCACCCTAATTCATAGGGCCAAGTAAGTTCAATTTACTCTCTCTGCCGATAGCTAGGCTGAAGTAATGTCATTGGCAGGAGGAAATGCTTAAATGTTTGAAAACCTACGAACCTCTGGGGATACTTTATGTTTTTTGAAAATAATTTAGAGTTTGGCGTGAACATTCGGGCGATCATGTCAAATATGAAAGCGGTGCTGGACACCAGCATAGCCACAGTACATTACTAAAATATAAATCAAGCTAACATAACTGTTATAGGAGCGGCGTTATCAGAACCCCAAAATGTATCATGGAGTTCAACCAACCTCTCCCTTTAATGTATTATTGCTTTTGAAGCACGCAGCTTGGTCTCCAGGTGTGGTATTACAATTATGAACACGTGGGTTTTGAAACACAAAACAATGTTTATTCCATGAATTCAACTTAACCGTTTTAAATAAACGTTGGATCATTTACCACCCCTTACTTCAAAGATAACCCCGAAAATAATACAACACTAAATAATACCTCAAAATGTTCCTTCAACACTTCAAACACGTAACACCTTTAAACAGAAATACATCAGGTTAAAGACATTACTATTATAACTTTAAATCACCCAAATGATTCAGAGATAGTCTTTCCTGGCAGAGATCACCGCATATCCAGCTCACTGCAAACACAGAGACACCCAAGCTCTTTTTTCTCAAAACAGAAACTAAAAGCCTGCAAAATGGCTGAGCTAAAAACCCAGCTCCACCCACACTCTGACATCACTTCAGTAATATGAGCCGCTCCATTTCGTAAAGTTACATTACTTAAACATCCATTTCTTAAAGGTACTCTCACATGACATAAATCACGCAGGCCACCATTGAACCATTTGGTGATATTGGTAATCATGGTGAAACAGACCAGAGGAAAGTGACAGTTCGTTTGATATACCATCCACTTCATGCGACCACAGTATGCCAATTGCAACGCGATTGATCTTGCTTAATCCGTGTAAGCATTTGGAGCGATGATCAAAAACAAACTTCTGGATGAGCTGTCTGCAAACAAAACGTAAACTTCACTCAACTAAGCATTTAGGAAACACAGTTTCACCAATTTTGTCGACCTCTCTGACAAAGCAGCAACCGGTGAGCAATGGGGAATGTTATATCATGCGACTACCCAGATTTACAAAAAAATGATTGCAACAAATTTTGATATTAGAAGGCGGCGGTCCAATGTAAATCGGCGCATGATTGGGTAGAATTTTACAGAGATGCCGAATACAGAGAAATGTTCAGTAAACATTGCTCTGGTTAGATAAGCAATATCAAGGCAGGCGTGTTTCCGATATTCATCTTTGCTGACGCAGTTCTAGAAACACAATTTTATTTAGTTTATAGCCATTACTTACATTCCGACACACTATGAAATCTTGCAAAACCTGGAGGTGGTAACAGGAAAATTAGAGGACATGGCGCGCCGTGTTTAATTTGACAGAAGACACATCATGCCGACAGCGGTGAAGTGTTTTGCTTGGGAAGGAAATATACCTCAATGCACGTATTGAAATCTGACAGTGAATTAGCCCCAGAAGGGGCTGTAAGAAAATTGAGGTTAAACATTCATCGCTGCTGTTTGAAATCAATTAGTATAAAAACTCTCATAGTTGGAGTTCATACGCTGTGTAAAGGTTGGCAATTAGTTGTGTCCTATCTTGTGATAGCAGCAAGGTACCATAGTGGTTAGCACAGTTACTTCACAGCTCCAGGTTCCTTGGTTCGATTCCCAGCGTATGTCGCTGTCTGTGCGGTGTCTGCACGTTCTCCTCGTGTCTGCGTGGGTTTCCTCCGGGTGCTCAGATTTCCTCCCACAGTTCAAAAATGTGCAGATTAGATTGATTGGACTTGCTAAATTACCCTTAGAGTCCAAAAAGGTTGGGTGGGGTATTGGTTTATGGGGTGGATGTGTGGGCTTGGGTAGGGTGTCCCTTCCATGGGCCGATGCAGACTCGACGGGCCGAATGGCCTCCTTCTGCACTGTAAATTCCATGATGTATGATGATTCTATGATTGTTCAGTTAATGGCAAGAAGCCACAAGCTAGTGCCAGTGATTTAGTGTTTCTCCACAAGGTGCATTGCAGAATGCCTCAGAGATGTAAATGTCAAAGTCACTTATCTTCGTGTTTAAATCTCTCTCCACTGAGATTGTCCAGTATTTTCTGTTTTTGTGTCAGACTCCACCAACCGCAGTAACTTGCTTTGTTGAGTGTGGTGCAACTCTGCTTTTAAGGTCTAAGTTATAATTACCTTTGAACAACCTCTGTAGCTTTCAAAGATTGATTTACTACTTTGGACTTTCAAATCTGTTCATTATGCAACAAAAACGTAGACGTCAAACATAGAAATGTTACTAATATTTATTTATCACATATTACTTTCTATCTTAATCTCTAAATATTTTCTCAATCCTATGAGAGCACATGAGGGGAATAAAATTATGTGGTTAACAGCTCACCCTCTGACGACCCTAACAGCTTTCCATTCCCACAAGACAATATCAGGAGGGTGATAGAATACTCTACACTTGCCTGTATGAGTGCAGCTCTAAAAACTCTGAAGAACAGTTATACCATCCAGGGCCACACAGCCTGCTTGCCTGCTTGATCAGGGCCCTGCCCACCAACTTATGCATTGCAGCAAATCATCAAGCTTCCTTCTTTAGCAATTTCCAAAAGTGCGATCACTACCACTTACAAGAAAAATGGCATGAGATTCACCTTGTGAAATATCACCACATGCGCATTTCCCCAAAAGACTAACCATTCTAACTGGAACCATATCGGTAGATCTCCAGTGTCACTGTCAAAATCTTGGGTTTCCCTTTCTGACGACGTCTACAGCACACTGTCTGCTGTAGTTCAAGGACAGTAGTCTTGATGCAATGAAAATCTATTAGTAATGTAGAGGCATGGCCTAAGGCTCCTGAGACATAGGTTCAGATATCACCACAACAATTGGTGAATTTTACTTCAATTAAATTAATAAATGTGAAATTTAAAAATCGTCACAGCAGTGATGTTTATCCAACTGCCTGAGGGTGGCAAAAACACGCCTGGTTCACTAATGCACTTAAAAGGATGATATCTGCTGTATTTAACCGGAATTGATATTCCAGACCCATTGCACTGTGGTTGACATTCACCGTCCTCTGAAATTGCAGCTACCAATCCGTCATATCAAAACTGCTACAGAAACGAAGTGTGGGTTCACAAACCAGACATTGACTGTAGGGTTTCAAGATGGCTGTTCGCCAACACCTTCTCAAGGGAATTTAGGGATAGGCAATAAATAGCTGGCCAGCGAACATCAAGAACAAAACAAAATCCAAATATGCAGCAATTCAGGGACAAAAACAATTAAACTTATTGTAGACGGATAACTTTCCACGTGGACATTACCCGTGTCTATAGAACTTCAGCGAAAGTGGAATGGAAACTCCGGAGTTACAACATAAACTATTCGCACCATTGATCTGGGCATATGGCGTTTGTTCCGCCGAGTCAAGGAAGAAATCTGGGAATGGGTCTCCAATTTGATGCCCACGGTTCGATTGGCGATGGCGATCGTCTACTCGTTATAGAAGCTGTTTAATTTGGACTTTCATTGAGCAAAATATAGGATATGAATATATATCTTCGCCCTAGGAATTAAGTGCTTATGATCTGATCTAATAGTAGAATGCAGGAGTTGAGACCAAGATCTGGCAAATTCTGGCAAACGAAATGGTGAAGGTAAAATAAGAGGAAGAAGAATCCAGTTAGAAAGAGCCAAATTTCCGATTGATCCAAGGAAGTTACTTTTCAATTAGAAATTAGGCAGCATCTTGACTAGATAGCGTGTAGTGACGAAAACCGTTACCATGATGTATGCAACATCTAAAATCAAGAGGCATTTTCACATAAATGGATTGAACTAACTGGTCTGCTACATGTGTTAATTAATTTGTAACGATGAAAATGTTGAACTCCCGATGCTGCACTAAAACATACAACTACCGATATTCTTTAATTCTTCTGCAGATTCGCTGGAGTGCCTAATCTGTCCATTACAAGATTGGTCTAATGAACGAAGAGATCAATGCATTCCAAAATATGTTGAATTTCTCTCATTTTACGACACCATGGGAATAACGCTCACGGCGGTTTCACTGTTTGGAACTTGTATCACAGGAGTTGTTGCAGCTGTTTTCTTGTATTCCCTAAACACTCCCATTGTAAGGGCCAACAATTCGGAACTAAGTTTCCTTCTGTTAATCTCATTAATACTCTGCTTTCTGTGCTCCATTGCATTCATTGGACAGCCAACGCCATGGTCATGTATGGTGCGCCACACTGTGTTTGGGGTGAGCTTTGTTCTGTGCATTTCCTGTGTTCTTAGTAAAACTCTGGTCGTCCTGATGGCATTTAAAGCAACGCTCCCGGCCAGTAATGTGATGAAATGGTTTGGACCCAAACAACAAAGATCAATCGTCTTTCTCTGCACATTGATTCAAATTATAATATGTGCGATCTGGTTGGTGACATCTCCCCCACTCCCATCTAAAAACACCAAGTATCAAAGTGCAAAGATTATCCTTGAGTGTGACGTGGGTTCCACAGTTGCTTTCTGCTGTGTGTTCGGTTACATCGGGTTCTTAGCGGGTATATGTTTTCTTTTAGCCTTCTTGGCCCGGGCCTTACCCGACAAGTTCAATGAAGCTAAGTTTATAACATTCAGCATGCTCATCTTTTTTGCAGTTTGGGTAACTTTCATCCCAGCCTACATAAGCACTCCCGGAAAATACACGGTGGCTGTGGAAATATTCGCAATCTTGGCATCGAGCTTTGGGTTGCTGATCTGCATCTTTGCTCCAAAGTGTTTCATTATTTTGTTAAGACCCGAAGAGAACTCCAAGAAACGGCTGATGGCTAAGTAGATGCAAATTGAATGATTTAAATACGAAAACATAGTCACTAATCGACGAAAATTGTTGCTATTTAAGTTGTTGCTGCAGGTTACATTTATGGAGTGCTGTTTTGTTGGAATATTTATTTGAAAAAAGAAAATATCCTACCCCTGTTCCAGTCCAAAATGGCATGCAACTTTCTGTAATCGAAGTAACTTCAATAAAATTATTAGCGAGTAAAAAAGCTTCCGAAGCAAAATTCCACTTTACCACCTGCCAGTAGTGTTGTGAGGCATCACCAAACTGTATCGATTTTCTCTCGATCACAATTCGCTTGGACATGAAAGTCTGGTTCTTTCGTGGATGGGTGATCCGCTCAATTACGGTAAAAGTGAAAATTGCGCAATGCCTCTGTGCTGTTGTAGATGATCGATTGTTACTTTATTTGACAATGTCAACATGAAAATTTCCCAATATTTATTTCTATTGAAATCAATGCCTCGCCTCGTTATAAATAAAAACAGAAAGCCCAGGAAAACACATCTATGGAGAGAAAAATAGAGTTTAATATGACTCGTCTTCGTAACTCCTCATTATTTCCTCCAAATATTTGGCTATTCTATCCCTTAAAACCACGTCAGATATAATCCTTTACGGAAGTGAAATTTACGGTCAACTACTTCAGTTTCTTGAGATTTTTTAATCGCATTATTTGTTCTGCACCTTTACAATCACTTTCTATAAAACGACGCTGTCTTGTTTCTACACATTTCGGTTAAGTGTTGTATCCATTTGACCTCAACTATGTTACATACGATATTTCCTAAAAGGTCCTCTGTTTTAAATTTGTTTTCAAACTTTCTATTTCTATCTGGTGCAATGCCTACGTCGAGACAGGCTTAGCACTTCCACCAGTTATGCCGGCAATCAGACTTTTTCAGGTTTAGTAATTATAATGCTTCAGATTTACACAGACTACAATACAGAAACCGCGTGCATTTGGAGCAAACGACTTTTATGTTGCACGAATGTGCAGTGCCCTCTACAGATGCCGTCATTTCCTTCTCATTTTATGAGGGAGAAATCCACTATATGTTTCATTAACGATCTTCATCACCCTTCTCGTCACCCTTCTAAAAAACATAATCGTGTTATCCTTATTAAAAATTAGATTATAGTATTTTCGCAATCAATTGTGTCATTACATCTCAGCACACCAAAATATATCGCAAAACAAGTCATTCTGCCAACTGGTATATGTAAGCGTTTAAGCGACATGCAAACATTAATTAAACCCCCTTGAGACTCCCCTTTATTGGGATTCAGCGTATCGGAGTTAATTAACCCGAATTTACACTGAAATTCGAAAATAATTGGGATTGACATTATTATGGGGCTGGTTTAGCACACAAGGGGCTGGTTTAGCACACAAGGGGCTGGTTTAGCACACTGGGCTAAATATATGGCGTTTAAAGCAGACCAAGCAGGCCAGCAGCACTGTTCAATTCCCGTACCAGCCTCCCCGAACAGGCGCCGGAATGTGGCGACTGGGGGCTTTTCACAGTAACTTCATTGAAGTCTACTTGTGACAATAAGCGATTTTCATTTCATTTTTTTTATTGGTGAAAGCGATTCCACGTTGGTCAGTATACGTAGGACACGTGCTAATGCATCAACAGTAGAATCAATGCACAACAACCTATCACTACCTTCTTCGTTTGAAACTCGACCTCCACGTAACTTCGATAAGTTGGTTCCCAAGGTACCGCCGTGTAAGTGAATGCAACACATGATACATATTGCATTTCTGTGCTCGGCGAATTTTATTTTATGCGTTTTTTTACACAGCAACGTCCATGGAAACCGAATTTCCCCAAACATTACCTCACTTTTATTTGAATTACCGATTGCTTTACCAACGCAAACCGGGTTAAACGTTCAAGATCTCTGCCTTCCCACGCTCCGACACCTTTCGGCTGGTAAAAAGTTTTGATGCTCGTTCTCGCTAAACAAAGAAAACATGTTTGCCTTGACATCAAGTAAATATTGTTTTCTCTACCCTCTATCTTTGCCTCTGGGGTTCGCTCTAAGTCATTTATCTTTTGGTTCGTATAGCGCAGCCTATTTTCATTCAAACTAAATCTCACAATAGACTTCTGGTGACGTTCACCTTTTACCATTTGGGCAGTGAAGGCGGAAACCACAATTTCCCATTAAGTTTCTTCTATTTTTAGATAAGCTGCATCAGAAGCAGGAATAAAATAGTTCAGTATAAGGATACGTGGAACAATGAAATTAAAGAAAAACAGTCAATTATAGTTTCTTTTTGCTAGTTTTTAAGACCATGCATACCCAACGCAGAGATGTCCTAGAATTCCTGCACCCTATTAGTGCATTTTGTAACCCTGCCCCCTCACATATGCATCTAGTTTCCCTATTGTCCTATTCACCCCAACCCTAATCCCGTTCTTTGGGTAAAAAGATTTTACCTGAATTTCCTATTGGATTCATAAGTGACGAGCTTAATTTTCTGACAATTAGTTTTGGATTGCCTCACAAGTTGGAACCTTTCTCTACTCTATTAAATACTTTAATAATCTTAAATTGCTCCATCAAGTAAGCGAAAGAACAAAACTCGGCCTTTCTGAATCAGTTCTGCACCTACCTTGCATCTTCAGGATATGCAAAATCATGCGCGACCCTAATCGTTCCGATCAGCATCCGTGGCCTCATGTGTTTTGAAGTTCATATGACAATTACACACCCATTTTGCAAGTTATTTTTGTCTTCCTTCATGTTGTTGCAGTCTTTTCCTGTATAAACTGTTTTTCCTTTTCTCGAATGTGACCAGTTTTACTCTGCATTTCCTTCCCACGGATAGGATGTGCATTGGACAAAGAATCCATATTAACAAGTCCTGATTTCAATGTTTGACACCCAACTAAATTATCTCTGTTTATTCCCTTCCTTGGTCCAACAACCACACCTACAGCATTTTTCCATGTTCTACCAGTAAAGAAGATTCTCTATTCCATTGAATTCTATCGGTTCCTCATCACTATATTGTAACGCGCATGTATATCCTCCATTTTTGTCCAGTTTGCAGGCAAGGCTTCAAGAGCCCTATGATGTATATTGAACATCAGTTATTTACTCAAAGTTGCTCTGAATCTGGTACTTTAGAACCATTTTCCAATTCATTTTCTTAGCAAGTATCTTTGATTTGACTACTGGTCTTCCTCAGGCATATTCATCAGCTGGAAACTGACGTAAAAGGCATAATTTCCAAAATTATGGACGACATTAAACACAGAAATGTAGGAAATAATAAGGAACACACTTCAACAGGACATCAATTGCCGAGGTGCGAAAGGATTAATGTTAATTGGACCATTGGCGATTGGGATGGGGATGGCTGTCTAGAAATCTTTGAAAGTAGCAGCGGAAGTTGAGGAGGCAGGTGAAACAAAATGTCTTTGCTCTGATAAATAGAGACAGTGGTACCAATGCAGGAACATTCAGCTAAAGCTTTTTAAATAAACTGGCCGACCCAAGTTGGGGTGCTGTGACAAAGTCTGAGCATCACAATTTAGGAAAGACAGCACTACCATCGAAAATGTGCGGAAGAGATGTACCAGGTTCGTTCCAGCTGTGAAAGACTTTAGTCAAGTAAAAAGGCTAGTGAAACTGGATTTTGTTTCTATATTTTAATGAAATGTCAGTGAAAATTTAATGAACATACTTTAAAACATGAAGAGCTTTTACAGTTTAAACTGAGGAAGGTAATTGGCAAAACAAACATAAGGAACGGGAAGAAAAACACTTGATCTTGAATAAAATTCCTGAAAAAAACGATGGAAGGCGATTCAATAATAACTTGCAGCAGGTAATTGGATAAATAATTGAATGAAATAGCGGTATGTGGGAAGAGCAGAGAAGTGGGACTCAAATAAATTTCTGTGCAAGATCCATCACAAGTGCGATGGATCAAGTAGACTCTTTCTGTGCTCTCGAGATCTTTGATTCTATGACAGGGTGAGACACATTTTATTCACTTGCTGACTTGAAGTTAAATGGTGGATGTTTGATTTTCAGAGCAGGCAACAGCAAATCTACCATTATTGTAGATTATTGTGTTCACTTAAATAGAGAGGCAAAGCGGTGTGTCTGAAAAAAATAATTCAGTAATTCCAATGCCTTTATAAGGCCTTTGAAGTATTTTTTCTTCTGATGCGTTTATTTTCCACAAGAACACAGGGCAAAGAAGGAAAATGCGGAGACGCAACATAAACTAAATGGTAAGATATTACATGGAGATCTGCAAAAGGATATCTGAGGATCTGAGAAAAACCCTTAACAGCGATATATCTGTTATCCCTACACCTTGAGCTTTTATTTTCCGCAATAAACCTTGATGTGACACACTATCAAATGCCCTACGAACATCTAGGTACTGTACATCCGCCGATTCCCCTTTTATTCACGGCACATGTTATTTTTCAAGAATTCCAATAAATTGGTTTTACATGTTTTCACTTTCACAAATCCATGTTGTTAATTGCTGACTTCCTTTAGTTTTTCAAGTGCCCTGCTTTAATTTCTTCAATAATTGCTACTGATAGTTTCCTTTGGATAACGTTAAACTACCTCGCCTGTAGTCACTGCTTTCCGTCTCCCTCACTTTTTTCAATAAAGGAGTTACATTCGCTATTTTCGATGTAATGGGATTTTTTTGTCAATTCGAGGGAGTTTTGGAAATTAAAACCAACGCATAAACCATTGCAATAGCCATTTATTTAAGACACTAGGATGAAGTCCATCAGGATCCTTGGGACTTGGCAGCCCGAAGCTGCAACAATTTGCTCAGTGACACTTCACTGCTGAGTAAGAAGTCTTATAACACCAGGTTAAATACCAACATGTTTGTTTCAAACATTAGCCTTCGGAGCACTGCTCTTTCCTCGGGTGATCTCATGCACTCCTAGTTTCCCTGAAATTAAATAAATGTGATACACAATCTTAGTATCAATTCGACTATCCCTCAACCTGAATGTAAAATTCAATCATTATTATGGTCGCTCGACCTTTGTGACGATGTAATTGAGTAATTATATCTTATTGCAAAATACCAGATCAAGTATAGCTTGCTGTCCGATTGTCACCAGAATGCACTGTTATCAGAAACTATCCCGAAAACCTTCTATGACTTCCTCATCTAGGCTACTTTTGCCTATCTAACTTTTCCAGTCTATATTTAGATTCACCACACCTTTCTGACAATCTCTCCTTTTTTCGTCCTTCACCAAATCCTAATGTGTTATCATTCGGAACCTATGCATGACACCCATAAATGACTATTTGCCTTTATCATTTATCTTCTCTACCAAAACCTGGTTTCTTGAACTTAGGTCGTCCTTCTGTATTGTGATAATATTGCCATTCATTAACTGAGCTATCACTCCACCTTTTCTCTAGCGCCCTGTCCTTCCTCAATGTCACGTATGCTTTAATATTCAGGTCAAAATACATATCCTGCTCCCCCTGTAATGGTTGTCGGACCATGCTTATTTATTTGTATTTGCACTATCAGTTCATTTGTTTTGTTTCCAATGTTCCATGAATTCAGATACATAAGCTTTAGTTGTGTAATTGTATTTATTGTGACACCTCTGGCCTGATCTTCTGATTTGCTCTTAGATTTTGTACTCTGTTTCCCCTTCTGTCACGGGATGTTTACCCATTCCCATAGTACTATTCTATCTTCTCCCACGTCTCTTTGCTTTACCCCATCTTCCAGAATTTGCTCCTTTGCCTACATTATTTCGATTAAAACCATATCTATTTCTTCAGATATGAGCCTCGCTAGAACCCTGTTCATGCGATATCCCATCCCAATGATATGCTCCCAAATTCCTCAGTACTGGTGCACGTGTCCCCTGAGCCAGAAGCCACATCTGCCACATAAGCCTTCGATCCAGATAGCCACTCTCTAATTGTATTCACGCTATGCCAATCTACATGTGCCTCACATAATTACCTTTGTGGTTCTACGGTTTCAGTTAGTGCCTTGCACATCATCCTCTCTATGGCGAATCTCTTTATTAAACCTACCTATATCGGTGCCACTTCCATGGACCACGACCACCGTATCCCCCTCCCCTACTGCAAGTACCTTAACAGGACTAAGCAGACACCTCGAAAGTCAGAGGATGACGCGTCTTTGTCACTCTCTTCTTGAAAAGGTTGTGAAAGCAGACTGTTTGAATTTGCTTCAGGAAAAGATGGATAGATGCTTGGTATGAAAGGGAGTGAAAGGTAATCAGGGATATGCGGAGTGCATATTTGCCATTACTATCAGATCTTATTAAATGGTGGAGCAGACTGGGGGCCGAATGCCCTTTCCCTGCTCATTGTCCGTATGCTTGCATGTTCGTATGGACACTGGCACTGTACAGGCAACACGGCCATTTAGACTCGCGCTTTCCCATTGCAGAGAACATGTCTACCACCCTAACAATACTCCTGTCACTATCATATTCCTATTCACTTACCCCATTTGAATGGCAACCATTAGCATGGTTCTGGTTAACCCGTTCATCCAGCTTGTAGTTCAGCTCCTCATCCAAACAGATAGCAAATAACTTGTACTTGTTGAACAAAGCTATTACATTCTGGTTCCTCTTACTGATCTGGCTGACAGTCATATTCTGACCACTGATCAACTCTAAGGTTCTGCCTAAACTAATGGGAGTCACTGCCTCCTGAATAATGTGCCCAGATAACTCTCGCCCTCCTCTATACCCCTTAATGTCCACAACTCAGTCGCCAGCTCAGCAACTCCGAGACAAACTTGCCTTAACTACATACACATTCTGAGATACGGTTGTCCGGGAAATCAGTGCATTCCACAAATTCCCATGTGCTGCAGTTACACCACACCAGCAGCCTTGCCATGTATGTCTAATCTTATTTATTTCATTAGTCAATTAGTTATTACTTTACACAGATAAAGTAGTAGAAAATTGCACTAACCTAACTTGTAGAGAAGAAAGGAAACTCATTAACCAGATGAGACTGAAACAAAGAGAAAAAGCTGAACCTCTTTGCCACTCTACCGAAATCTCACCTGAATAACATTCCCAACTCCCGACTCAATCTAAACGCCTCACTCAGACACAGTCTGCTGACTGCATACATCTTCTGCATGGCGGTTTAAGGATCATAGGCTTCCATAGAGCCTCTGATGACTTACGTCTTGCTGGGCTTTAATGGCAACTACATCGCACTGATTGGTAGATAACTATCACTACAGGCAGATTCCTCTTTACTTAGCATGTTTAGCGAACAATGTTTGCAGAGAAACAATCAACTTGTTAATCTAAATTCAAAGTTAAGAACACCTTACAAGAGATGCCCACCTGAACTAAATACTCAACTCTTCACTCAAAGTAAGTTTCGCTGAGGTGTAGTCTGCATCTGTGCACCCCTTTTTGGACATTACACATATATGAACAATGCATAATGAATAACAATAGGAAGGCAGTGCAGGTGTCTCCTGTTGTCATCTCCCTGCAAAACAGATATACCGCTTTGGATACTGTTGAGGGAAATGGCTCACCAGGGGAAGGCAGCAGCAGCCAGGCTCACGGCACCGTGGCTGGCACTGCTGCGCAGCAGGGCAGGAAGAAAATGGCTGGGCCGTAGTGATAGGGGACTCAATCATAAGGGGAATAGACAGGCGGTTCTGCGGATGCAATCGAGACTCCAGGATGGTATGTTGCCTCCCTGGTGCAAGGGTCAAGGATGTCTCGGAGCGGCTGTAGGACATTCTGGGGGCGGGGGGGGGGGGGGGGCGGAGTGTGAACAACCAGCTGTCGTGGTGCACATAGGCTCCAACTATATAGGTAAAAAACGGGATGAGATCCTACAAGCTGAATTCAGGGAGTTAGGAGTTGAACTAAAAAGTAGGACCTCAAAGGTAGTAATCTCAGCATTGCTACTAGTACCAGGAGCGCGTCAGAGTAGGAATGTGAGCATAGATAGGATGAATGCGTGCTCGATAGATGGTGCAAGAGGGAGGGATTTCAAATTCCTGGGCATTGGAATTGGTTCTGGGGGAGGTGGGACCAGTACAAACCGGACGGTTTGCACCTGGGAAAGACTGGAACCGATGTCCTGCGGGAAGGGGGGGGCTGGTTGCTAGAACTATTGGGGAGGGCTTAAACTAATGTGGCAGGGGGATGGGAACCGATGCAAGAAGTTGGAAAGTAGTAAAACCGGGACAGAAGCAAAAGGAAGTAAGGGGGAAAGTATAATGCAGAGAAGCCATAGTCAAAAATCAAAAAGGGCGACAGTACAAGGTACAGTGACTGAGGGGAGCTCAGTGAATAGGCCCAGTAATACTAAAAGGAATAAAACTGGAAGTAAAAACATTAATAGTAAGCAACGCGGCAGGTTGTTACGAGACGATATGGGTTCAACGACAATGAAAATTAGGAGAAAAATGAAGAGGAAATACAAATTATGAGAGGTTACTGATCGAGATGTTAAGGTTCAAAACAGAGGTAAAAAAATAACATAAGTGTACTTTACCTGAATGCTCGTAGTATTCAGAATAAAGTAAATGAGTTGATGGCGCAAATCGTCGTGAATGACTATGATTTAGTGGCCATTACTGAAACATGGTTAAAGGATGGTCACAACTGGGAGTTAAATATCCGAGGGTATCAAACTTTTCGCAAGGACAGAGTGGATGGTAAGGGAGGTGGTGTAGCTCTGTTATTTAAGGATGACGTCCGGGCAATAGTAAGGGATGACATCGATGCTATGGAGGATAAGGTTGAATACATTTGTGTGGAAATCAGGAATAGTAAGGCGAAATATTTACTGATAGGAATAGTCTATAGGCCACCAAATAGTAACATTATGGTGGGGCAGGCAATAAACAAATAAATAACTGATGCATGTAGAAATGGTACAGGAGTTATCATGGGGGATTTTAATCTACATGTTGATTGGTTTAACCTGGTCGGTGAAGGCAGCCTTGAGGAGGAGTTTATAGAATGTATCCGCGATAGTTTCCTAGAACAGTATGTAATGGAACCTATGAGGGAACAAGCGGTCCTAGAACTTGTCCTGTGTAATGAGACAGGATTGATTCATGATCTCATAGTTAAGGGTCCTCTCGGAAGGAGCGATCACAATATCGTGGAATTTAAAATACAGATGGAGGGTGATAAGGTAAAATCAAATACTAGTGTTTTGTGCATAAACAAAGTAGATTACAATGGGATGAGAGAAGAACTAGCTAAGGTAGACTGGGAGCAAAGACTTACATAGATGTCATAGAATTTACAGTGCAGAAGGAGGCCGTTCGGCCCATCGAGTCTGCACCGGATCTTGGAAAGAGCAAACTACTCAAGGTCAACACCTCCACCCTATCCCCATAACCCAGCAACCCCACCCAACACTAAGGGTAATTTTGTTCATTAAGGGCAATTTATCATGGCCAATCCACTGGAGGACCCGGAGGAAACCCACGCACACACGGGGAGGATGTGCAGACTCCGCACAGACAGGGACTCTAGCCTGAATCGAACCTGGGATCCTGGAGCTGTGAAGCAGTTGTGCTATCCACAACGCTACTGTGCTGCTATTATGGTGGAACAGTTGAGGAACAGTGGAGAACCTTCCAAGCGATTTTTCACAGTGCTCAGCAAAGGTTTGTACCAACAAAAAGGAAGGATGGTAGAAAGAGGGAAAATCGACCGTGGACATCTAAGGAAATAAGGGAGAGTATCAAATTGAAGGAAAATAGATACAATGTGGAAAAAGATTGGTGGGAGACTAGAGAACTGGGAAATATTGATGGGGCAACAGAAAGCTACTAAAAAAAGCTATAAAGAAGAGTAAAATAGATTATGAGAATAAACTTGCTCAGAATATAAAAACAGAAAGTAAAAGTTTCTACAGATATTATAAAACAAAAAAGAGTGCCTAAGGTAAATATTGGTCCTTTACAGGATGAGAAGGGAATATTAATAATGGAATATGAGGAAATGGCCGAGGAACTGAACAAGTGTTTTAGGTCGATCTTCACAGTGGAAGACACAAATAACATGCCAGTGACAGACAGAAATGATGCTATGACAGGTGAGGACCTTCAGAGGATTGTTGTCACTAAGGAGGTAGTGATGGGCAAGCTAATAGCGCTAAAGGTAGACAAGTCTCCTGGCCCTGATGGAATGCATCCCAGAGTGCTAAAAGCGATGGCTAGGGAATTTGCAAATGCACTAGAGATAATTTAACAAAATTCACTAGACTTCGGGGTGGTCCCGGTGGATTGGAAATTAGCAAACGTGACACCACTGTTTAAAAAAGACGTAGGCAGAGAGCGCTTAATTATAGGCCTTCTGAAGCTTAACTTCAGTATTAGGGAAGATGCTGGAATCTATCATCAAGGAAGAAATAGCGAGGCATCGGGATAGAAATTGTCCCATTGGGCAGACGCAGCATGGGTTCATAAAGGGCAGGTCGTGCCTAAATGATTTGGTGGAATTTTTTGATGACATTACCAGTGCGGTAGATACTCGGGAGCCAATGGATATGGTATATCTGGACTTCCAGAAAGCCTTTGACAAGGTGCACACAAAGGGTTGCTGCAGCAGATAAAGATGCATGGCATTAAGGGTAAAGTAGTAGCATGGATTGAGGATTCGTTAATTAATAGAAAGCAAAGAGTGGGGATTAATGCGTGTTTCTCTGGTTGGCAATCAGTAGCTAGTTGTGCCCCTCAGGGATCAGTGTTGGGCCCACAATTGTGCACAATTTACATAGATTATTTGGAGTTGGGGACCAAGGGCAATATGTCCAAGTTTGCAGATGACATTAAGATGAGTGGTAAAGCGAAAAATGTAGAGGATACTGGAAGTCTGCAGAGGGATTTGGATAGGTTAAGTGAATGGGGTAGGGTCTGGCAGATGGAATACAATGCTGACACATCTGAGGTTATCCATTTTGGTAGGAATAACAGGAAACAGGATTATTATTTAAATAATAAAATATTAAAGCATGCTGTTGTGCAGAGCGACTTGGTTGTGCCTGTGCATGAGTCGCAAAAAGTTGATTTACAGGTGCAACAGGTGATTAAGAAGGCGAATAGAATTGTGTCCTTCATTGCTAGAGGAATGGAGTTTAAGACGAGGGAGGTTATGCTGCAATTGTGTCAGGTGTTAGCCAGGCCACACCTGGAGGATAGTGTTCAGTTTTGGTCTCCTTACTTGAGAAAGGACGTACTGGCACTGGAGGGTGTGCAGAGGAGATTCACTAGGTTAATCCCAGAGCTGAAAGGGTTGGATTACGAGGAGAGGTTGAGTAAACTGGGACTGTACTCTTTGGAATTTAGAAGGATGAGGGGGATCTTATAGAAATATATAAAATTATGAAGGGAATAGATTTGGATTGATGCGGGCAGGTTGTTTTGACTGGCGGATGAAAGCAGAACTAGGGGGCATAGCCTCAAAATAAGGGGAAGTAGATTTAGGATTGAGTTTAGGAGGAACTTCTTCACCCAAAGGGTTGTGAATCTATGGAATTCCTTGTCCAGTGAAGCAGATAGAACAATTGCTTCCCAGCTCCAGGGTTCTAGGTTCGATTCCGGCTTGGGTCACTGTCTGTGTCGAGTCTGGGTGTGCCTGGGTTTCCTCCGGGTGCTCCAGTTTCCTCTCACAGTCAAAGATGTGCAAGATAGGTGGATAGGCCATGATAAATTGCACTTAATATCCAAAATTGCCCTTAGTGTTTGGTGGAGTTACTGGGTTATGGGGATAATGTGGAGGTGTTAACCTTGGGTAGGGTGCTGTTTCCAAGAGCTGGTGGAGACTCGGTGGGCCGAATGGCCTCCTTCTGCACTGTAAATTCCATGATATCTATGATAAAGATAGATAGATTTTTGAAGGATAAAGTGATTAAGTGTCATGGTATTCGGGCTGGAAAGTGAAGCTGAGTCCACAAACTTCAGCCATGATCTCATTGAATGGTGGAGCAAGCTCGAGGGGCCCGATGTTCTACTTCTGCTCTTAGTTCTTATGTTCTTATGCCTGGCAGCCAATATCTCTTAATGACATTGGAAAGGATGAGTTACTTCACTTCTATACAGAGATATGCACTGTAAATAATGGGGTGCTATTTTGAGAGCAGAGATGGTTTGGATGCGGTCTAAAATAGGTGTTTAACATTACAAGGGAACAGGAATAAAGTAAACAGGAATAACCTGATTGTACGGACAGTGGGTGGGGTCAGTAACACAAGCACAGTGATTTAAACTCGTCGGATTTATTTTATTTTTAACTTTTTAAAATAAATTTAGAGTACCCAATTCATTTTTTGCAATTAAGGGGCAGTTTGGCATGGCTAATCCACCTACCGTGCACATCTTTGGATTGTGGGGGTGAAACCCACGCAAACACCGGGAGAATGTGTAAACGCCATGCGGATAGTGACCCAGTGCCGTGATTGAACCTGGAACCTCGCCGCCGTGAGGCAGCAGTGCGAACCACTACGCCACTGTACTGCCTATACCTTTTGATATTAGAGGAATTCGTGTTATTTTAAATTCGTATGGTTCGTATGATTTGGAATACATAATCTAAAAGCGCTTTTGCAGATGAATTGCGGATGTACTTAAAAACGAATGAGGTGCAATGCTCTGTTGAGAGCACAGGGGGATGGGATTAATTGTGAGTTCATGAAGCTCGTACATGTCCGAAGGGCCGAATGGCCCCTTTTGTGCTGGAAGATACGAGGAAGCGAAATCAAGGTGGTTAAAAGCGACTATTTGAACAAGAAAAGCTAACACAATGAACGGCGGAAACCTCGGAAAGCAGCTGAACTTCAATAAATTGACTTTAATTTTAATCTAATAAAATCAATGTTCCGCACATTCTGCAGGATCGTTTAACTTGTTACGTGCAGATCTTTTCGAGATCAGCTTGAGTCTATACTTAATTAGTATTAATAGGCTGAACTCCCAACATAATTGTACTGGTTCTGGGAATTGGGAAAAAAAGTACCTGAGGCACCATTTCCCCCAGGGCACTGGAGCTAATCTATGGCATTCTTCTGGGTGAAAACGAATACGTGCCTGCATATTCCATGCCCATCATGCATATAAATGCAGGTTGCTTCTGCAGTAAGGAGTTAAATAGATATTTCAAGCGATCGTCATTCAATATTTGAGCGGATTTTATGATGCGATTTATTATTACGGTGGGACTTTGGTTGTTAACACTGTTCGAATACAGACTTTCTGTTGCCGAATCATCCTGCAGACCTCAAGACAAGTTTACCACTCGCGGACTGATGCAGGATGGAGACGTTGTCCTGGGCGGGTTATTCATTGTCCATTTCAGAACAATTCGTGTGAATAATTCATTGCAGTCTAAACCAGAAGAGGTGCAATGCCGAGAGTGAGTCATAACCCAATGCCTGCTGCCCAGTTTGAGTAAGAAATTTACGTATGAAACAAAAAAAACAAGAAGTTCCAGACAGCTTTAAAACTGTTGGAAATGTTTTAGTAGAGTCGGGGTTGTATTGTCCGAAATGCTGCATTTGGTTCTAGCGATGGTTCCGCAAATAGTAATGTGAAAATACCAGATAATCAATTCTGTTTTTTTAATATAAGTTCATTCGCGGGATGTGGGCGTCACTGGGTCAGTCAACGTTTATTTCCCACCCTTAATTACCCCTGTAAAAGAGGCGATGAGCCACCTTCTTGTGCTGTACAGTTAGGAAGGAAGATCCAGGAATTTGACCCAGTGACACTGCAGAAACATTATGGTTCCAAGTCAGGTTGATGTATGACTTGGAGGGGAACTTGCCCGTTGGCGTGCATTTTCTGCCCTTGTGCATACTGCTGCTACTGCACGGTTGTAGTGGTGGGAGGGGATGTTTGTCAAGAGAGTACCAGTGAAGTGTGTTGCGCTGTTCTGGATGATGTTGAGGTTCGTCAGTGTTGTTGGGGCATCCAGGCAAGTGGAGAGTATTCCTTCAGTCTCCTGATTCGCGCCTTGGTGGACAGGCTTTGGGGAGCCAGTGGATGAGATGCTCGCTGCAGGATTCCTAGCCTCTGACCGGCTCTTATAGTCACAGTATTTCTAGGTCATGGTGAGATGGTGCGACTTTGTCCCGTTGGAGCTTGATATTCCTTGTCATTTTTGTTGTGTGAATGTTATTTGACATTTATCAACTCAAGCTTGAATGTGGTCTATGTTAGCTCTCTACGGGCACGTTCAGTTCAGTATCTGAAAAACCGTGAATAGCCCTGGACTGTGTGCAATTATCAGTGAACACCTCTATTTCTGACCTGATGGGAGAGGGGACATAATCGAACAAGCAGCTGAAGGTGGTTGGAAGCAGGGCACTATCCTAAGGAACTCCTTGAACCATGTCCCCAGACTGTGGTGATTGACCTCTCCCCAACCACCTTCCATTATGAGGGGTACAACTCGAACTAATGCAGGGTCTCCCACTCCCACCCCCCATCTTATAGACTCTAGGTTTGCTGATAATCTGGAAGTACCTAGAATGATTTTCTGCTCAGATCGTTGGATTAGAACTAGAATCACCAACATTTTTACTCGGAGCAGTGTGTGCAGAACTCTGAGCCAAAGGGGGCTTGTAGTGAGTAATAAGCTTGCGTGAGGCTGAGAGTTTCCAAGAACTCTGAGCTATAATAAGTAATAATGCTTTTTCGAATGCGAGTAGTTTTAACCTGGAATCAATAACAGTACTCTTTTCATCAGCTGTATCTGGTTTTGTTGCTGCCCTGGGGGTAGAAAAATACTATAACAGGAATAAGTAAAAAAACCAAAAATTTTAATATTGAAAAAAACATTAGAGCCATGGAGTCACATGGTTTTACAGCACAGAAAGAGGTCCATCTGCCCATCGTGTGTGCGTCGGCTTCAATCACCTATATTCTTATCTCATCTTGCAGTGCTTCGTCCGCAGCTTCCTGCTTCGAGTGCTCAACCAAATGTTTCTTAAATCTTGTGACGGTTCTCGCCTCTACCACCCTTTCAGGCAGTAATTTCCAGGTTGACACCATTCATTCGAAGAAAAGATTTGTCCTCAAACCCCTCCTGAGCCTCTTGCCCCTTGTAATTTATGCCGCCTAGTTATTGATCCCTCTACTAAGGGGAAGTTTTTTTCTATCCGCTCTATCTATGTGTCTTATAATTCTATAGTCCTCAATTAGGTCCCATCTCCATCTTCTCTGCTCTGTGGGAGACAACAGTAGCCTAACCGGCTCGTCTTCATAGCTGAAACGCTTCAACCCAGGAAACATCCTGGTGAATCCCCTCTGCCTCTTTCGAAGGGACTGGTTTAGCTCCCTCAGCTAAATCGCTGGCTTTTAAAGCAGGCCAAGCAGGCCAGCAGCACGGGTCGATTCCCGTACCAGCCTCCCCGGACAGGCGCCGGAATGTGGCGACTAGTGGCTTTTTACAGTATCTTCATTGAAGCCTACTCGTGCCAATAAGCAATTTTCATTTCCTTTCGTGCTATGTCATCCTTCTTATAGCGTGGTGACCGGAACTGCACATAACAGTATAGTTGTGGGCTAACAACCATTTTATACAGCTCCATCATAACTTCTTTGCTCTTACATTCGATCCTTGGCTAATATGGGTAGCGAGCACAGATGCCTTCCGAGCCACATTGCCTACCACCTCTCCGCTTCAGGGATCTGTAGGCATTCACCCCCCCCCCCCACCAAGTGCCTCTTGTGGTCTCTACATCATAGCACCCTACCGCTCATTGTGTATTACCTTGCCTTGATAGTCCTCTTAAAATGCATCACTTCACGTTTCAGTGTTAAATTCCATTTGCCAGCGTTCCACTCAGCTGACTAGCCAATCTATATTGTCTTGTTATCTAAGCATTTCCTCCTCGGCTTTTTACGACACCAGCAATTTTTGCGTCATCTGCAACTTCCTGATCATCCTCCCACATGCATGTCGAGATCATTAATGTCCAGTACAAATAGCAAGGAATTCAGCATCGATACGATGGGACCTAACATATGATTATGATGTGGTAGGCATCACAGAGACATGGCTGCAGGGGGTTCAGGACTGGCAGTTAAACATCCAAGGATATACAACCTATCGAAAAGACAGGGAGGTGGGCCGAGGGGGTGGGGTTGCCTTGTTAGTTAAGAACAAAATTAAATCTATGGCACTAAACGACATAGGGTTGGATGATGTGGAGTCTGTGTGGGTAGAATTGAGGAACCACAAAGGCAAAAAAACCATAATGGGAGTTATGTACAGACCTCCTAACAGTGGTCAGGACCAGGGGCGCATCATGTACTGGGAAATATAAAAGGCATGTCAGAAAGGCAAGGTCACGGTGATCATGGGGGACTTCAATATGCAGGTGGATTGGGCAAATAACGTAGCCAGTGGATCCAAAGAAAAGGAATTCATGGAATGCTTACAAGATGGCTTTTTGGAACAGCTTGTCATGGAGCCCACAAGGGAGCAGGCTATTCTGGACCTAGTGCTATGTAATGAACCAGACTTTATAAAAGATCTTAAAGTAAGGGAACACTTAGGAAGCAGCGATCATAATATGGTTGAGTTCAATCTGCAGTTTGAAAGAGAGAAGGCAAAATCGGATGTAATAGTGTTACAGTTAAATAAAGGTAATTACGAGGGCATGAGAGAGGAACTGGCGAAAATCGACTGGAAGCAGACCCTAGTGGGGAAGACAGTAGAGCAAAAATGGCAGGAGTTTGTATGCATAATTGAGGACACTGTACAGAGGTTTATCCCCAAGAAAAGAAAGATTATCCGGGGAGGGATTAGACAGCCATGGCTGACAAAGGAGGTCAGGAAATGTATCAAAGAAAAAGAGAGATCCTATAAAGTGGCCAAAAGCACTGGGAAATCAGAAGATTGGGAAGGCTACAAAAACAAACAAAGGTTAACAAAGAGACAAATAAGGAAGGAGAGGATCAAATATGAAGGCAGGCTAGTCAGTAATATAAGAAATGATAGTAAAAGTTTCTTCCAATACATAAGAAACAAACGACAGGCCAAAGTAGACATTGGGCCAATTTAAACTGATTCTGGAAGGCTAGTGATGGGATACGAGGTAATGGCTGGAGAACTTAATAAGTACTTTCCGTCTGTCTTCACAGTGGAAGACATGAGTAATATCCCAAAAAATATAAAGGGTCAGGGGGCTGAGTTGAGTATGGTTGCCATTACAAAAGAGATGGTGCTAAAAAAGCTAAAAGGTCTTAAAATTGACAAATCTCCTGGCCCCGATGGGCTACATCCTAGAGTTCTGAGGGAGGTGGCTGAAGAAATAGCGGAAGCGTTGGTTGAGATCTTTCAAAAATCACTGGAGTCAGGGAAAGTCCCGGACGATTGGAAGATCGCTGTTGTAACCCCCTTGTTCATGAAAGGATCAAGACAAAAGATGGAAAATTATAGGCCAATTAGCCTAACCTCGGCTGTTGGTAAAATTCTAGAATCGATCGTTAAGGATGAGATTTCTAAATTCGTGGAAGAGCAGGGTCGGATTAGAACAAGTCAACATGGATTTAGTAAGGGGAGGTCGTGCCTGACGAACCTGTTAGAATTCTTTGAGGAGGTGACAAGTAGGTTAGACCAGGGAAACCCAGTGGATGTGGTCTATCTGGATTTCCAAAAGGCCTTTGATAAGGTGCCACACAGGAGGCTGCTGAGTAAGGTGAGGGCCCACGGTGTTCGAGGTGAGCTACTGGCATGGGTTGAGGATTGGCTGTCTGACAGAAGGCAGAGAGTTGGGATAAAAGGTTCTTTTTTGGAATGGCAGCTGGTGACCAGCGGTGTCCCACAGGGTTCAGTGTTGGGGCCGCAACTGTTCACCATATATATTAATGATCTGGATGAAGGGACTGGGGGCATTCTAGCGAAGTTTGCCGATGATACGAAGTTAGGTGGTCAGGCAGGTAGTGCTGAGGAAGTGGGGAGGCTGCAGAAGGATCTAGACAGTTTGGGAGAGTGGTGCAGGAAATGGCTGATGCAATTCAACGTGAGAAAATGTGAGGTCTTGCACTTTGGAAAAAAGAATCCAAGCATAGACTACTTTCTAAACGGTGAGAAAATTCATAATGCCAAAGTACAAAGGGATCTGGGAGTGCTAGTCGAGGATTCCCTAAAGGTAAACATGCAGGTTGAATCCGTGATTAAGAAAGCGAATGCAATGTTGTCATTTATCTCAAGAGGGTTAGAATATAAAAGCAGTGATGTGCTACTGAGCCTTTATAAGGCTCTGGTTAGGCCCCATTTGGAGTACTGTGTCCAGTTTTGGGCCCCACATCTCAGGAAGGACATACCGGCACTGGAGCGTGTCCAGCGGAGATTCACACGGATGATCCCTGGAATGGCGGGTCTAACATATGAGGAACGGCTGAGGATCCTGGGATTGTATTCATAGGAGTTTAGAAGGTTAAGGGGAGATCTAATAGAAACTTACAAGATAATACATGGCTTAGAAAGTGTGGACGCAAAGAAACTGTTTCTGTTAGGCGAGGAGACGAGGACCCGTGGGCACAGCCTTAGAATTAGAGGGGGTAAATTCAGAACAGAAATGCGGAGACATTTCTTCAGCCAGAGAGTGGTGGGCCTGTGGAATTCATTGCCGCGGAGTGCAGTGGAGGCCGGGACTCTAAATGGCTTCAAGGCAGAGATAGATAAATTCTCGATGTCGCGAGGAATTAAGGGCTACGGGGAAAATGCTGGTAGGTGGAGTTGAAATGCCCATCAGCCATGATTGAATGGCGGAGTGGACTCGATGGGCCGAATGGCCTTACTTCCACTCCTATGTCTTATGGTCTTCTGGTCTTATGGATACCTTCAGTGAACCACTGGACACAGTCTTCCAGTCACAGAAACAACCTTCAACCATCACCCTTTGCCTCCCACCTCGAAGCCAACTTTGGATCCAATTTTCCAAATTGCCCTGGATCCCTTGGGTTCTTAGATTTTCGAGCAGTCTCCACGTTGGACCTTGTCAAAAGCCTTACTGATGATAATTACAATAATTTCCCTACCACTGATGTTAGAGTCACTGGCCAGTAATCATATATTTTCCCATACTTCCCTCCTTGAATAATGATACAACTTTAGCAATCCCCCAGTTCTCTGGAACCTGTCCTGTGGCAAAGAGAAAATTTGACATTAAACGCAAGAGTCCCTACAATCGCCTACATTGCCTCACACAGCATCCTCGAAAACATATTATCTGAGTTTTGAGTTATATCCAATTTTACATCAACTGAAACGCCAGAACCTCCAACCTCTCAATGCTAATCTGTTCAACTATATAACAAAACCACTCGCTGCGTCCTATACCAACATCATCCTTCTCAATAAGGGGCACAGATTAAAAGGAAGTCAGATTACTATTTGAATGGGTTTAAATTGAGAGAGGCGGATACTCAGCGAGACCTTGGCGTCTTCCTGCATCAGTCACTGAAAGTAAGCGTGCACGTATCGCAGGCAGTAAATAAAACTAATTGCATGTTGGCCTTTATAGCGAGAAGATTCGAGTATAAGAATAGGAATGTTTTACTGCAATTGATTTGGTCATTGGTGAGGCCACAGATGGAGCATTGTGCATAGGTTTGGTGTCCTTATCAGAGAAGGATGTTGTTGCTGTGGAGAGAATGCAGCGCAGAATTACCATTTTGATTTCTGGGGTGACGCGGCTGTCATATGACAAGAGACTAAATCTGTTAGGATCATATTGATTGGAGTTTAGAAGAGTAAGAGGGAATTTCATAGAAACTCATAAAATTCTAACAGGGTTAACGAGGGTGAATTTAGAAATAATGTTCCCAATGGTGGGTAAGTCCAGATCTCGGGACTATAGTTTGAGAATAAAGGATACATATTTTAGGACTGAAGTGAGGAGAAATGTTTTCACCCAGAGAATGGTGAATATGTGGAATACCGTACCACAGAAAACATTGTGTAATTTCAAGAAGGAATCACTGGAGGCAGGGAGGGCCCCACAGGACAGGAAATTAGTGAATGTAACACCTTCTTTTAGGGAGGGAGGCAGAAGATGGGAAATTATAGAGCTGTTAGCCTGACTTTAGCCATTGGTATGATTTTGGAGTCTATTATTAAAGATGAAATTGCGGAGTACTTGTAAGTGCATGGTAATAGTTTCGTCAAGTGGAGGTCATGCCTGAAAAATCTGTTAGAGATCCTTGAGGAAGCAAGGAAAGTAGACAGAGGAGAGCCAGTGATTGTGATCGATTTAGATTTCCAAGAAGGCCTTTGACAAGGTGCAACATAGGAAGCTGTTAAACAAGCTAAGAGGCCATGGTGTTAAGGGTAATATCCTGACATATATACAGGATTGGATGACTCGCTGAAGGCAAAGAGTGGGGATAAAGGGATATTTTTCAGGGTGGCTGCGTTGATGAGTGATGTGCCTCAGGGGTCGGTGCTGGGAGCACGACTTTTCACAATATACATTAACGATCTGGAAGAAGGAACAGAGGACACTTTTACTAAATTTTAGGACGATACAAAGATATGCAGAGGGGCTGGTAGTACTGATGAAGCAGGGGGGCTGCAGAAGGACATGGACAGGCTAGGAGACTGGGCAAAAAAGTGGCAGATGGAATACAATGTGGAAAAGTGTGAGGGTATGCACTTTTGAAGGAGGAATGGAGGCATAGACTACATTCAAAATGTCGACATGCTTAGGAAACCGGAAGCACAAAGGGACTTGGGAGTCCATGTCGAAGATTCTCTTGAGGTTAACGTGCAGGTTCAGTGGGCAGTTAGGAAGACAAATGCAAGGTTAGCATTCATGCCTAGAAGGCTTGAATACAAGAGCAGGGATGTATGTCTGAGGATGTATGAGGAACTGATCAGACCCAATTTGGAGTAATGTGAGCAGTTTGGGGCCCGGTATGTGAGGAAGGATGTGCTAGCCTTGGTAATGGTCCACAGGAGGTTCACGAGAATGATTCCTGTATTATAGAGTTGATCATATGAGGAGCGTTTGCAGACTCTGTGTCTGTACTCATTGCAGTTCAGAAGGATGAGGGGTGGGGGGGGGGGGGTCTGATTGAAACGTACAGCATCCTAGGAGGTCTGCATAGAGTGGACGTGGAGATATTGTTTCCATTAGTAGGAAAAACTAGAATCAGAGGGCGCAATGTCAGACAGATTCTGTAAACAGAAATAGTTGAAATTAATTCTACCGGAGAGTGGTGAATCTGTGGAACTCCCTGCCACAGAAAGCTGAGGAGGCCAAATCGCTGAGAGTCTTTAAGACAGAGATAGAGAGGTTCTTGGTAAACAAGTGGACCAGGGGTTATGGGGAGAAGGCAGGAGAATGGGCATGAGAAAATATCAGCCATGACTGAATGGTGGAGCAGATTTGATGTGCTGAGTGGCCTAATTCTGCTCCTAGTCTCATGGTGTTATGATATTTGATGTGGCTCTTGGTGCAAAAGGCATCACGGGATGTGGGCGGAAGGCAGGGTCAAGTTATCGAACTTCGTGAACGGCACGTACAGAATAAATGGAGGAGCAGGTTCGAAGGGCAATAAGGCCTCTTCCTGCTTCGATTTTCTATGTATGTTTACATGTAAAACATTAATTTTATACCTAACCACCGTTTTCTGGGTCCATACACAGGTTGCCCCTTTGGTCTATAGTGGGTCCTATTAGTTCACTGATTACCCTTTTACTCTTAATATACTGACAAAATATCTTGAGATTTCCCTTTATTTTGGCTTCAAGTCGGTTTTTACCTCTCCTCTTCGGCCTCCTAATTCATATTTTAAGCATTCCCTTGCAATTTCTCTGCGACTCGAGAGCATCCATTGTTTTAAGCCTCACCGTTTCTCCTCTTGCGCTTCTCCTCCTGTACATACATTAATATCCAGGGTTCTCTGGACATTTCAGACCCACCCTTTACTTTTACGGCAACATGTTGGCCCTGTACTCTCTCTGTTTATTTCTTGAATGACCCCATTGCTCTGATGTGGATGTTCTGCGCCGAGTGGTGTGCCTCAGGGCTCGGTGCTGGGACAACGTTTCGCAACATATGTTAACTATCTGGAAGAATAATAATTTTCTTTATTGTCATAAGTAGGCTTACATTAACACCGCAATGGAGTTATTGTGAAAAGCCCGCAGTCGCCACATTCCAGCACCTGTTTGGGTACAGAGGGAGAATTCAGAATGTCCAAATTATCTAACGAGCACGTCTTTCGGAACATGTGGGAGGAGACCGGAGCACCTGGTGCAAATCCATGCAGACATGGGGCGAACGTGCAGACTCCACAAAGACAGTGACCCAAGCTGGGAATCGATCCTGTGACCCGGGAGCTGTGAAGCAACAGTCCTATCCACCGTGCTACCGTGCCGCCCAGAAGTAACTGAAGGCACTTTTTCTAAGTCTGCAGATAATAGAAAGATTTGTGGACGGAGAGATAGTATTGTGGAAGCAGGGGAGCTGCAGAAGGACATGGACAGTTTAGGAGATTGTGAAAATCTCTATTGTTAGGGGCTGGTTTAGCACACTGGGCTAAATCACTGGATTTGAAAGCAGACCAAGGCAGGCCAGCAGCACGGTTCAATTCCCGTACCAGCCACCCCGAACAGGCGCTGGAATGTGGCGACTAGGGGCTTTTCGCAGTAACTTCATTGAAGCCTACTCGTGACAATAAGCGATTTTCATTTTCATTTCATTTCAAAAGAAATGGCAGATGGAATACAATGTGGACAAGTGTGAGGTTATGCACTTTGAAAGGAGGAATTAAGGCACAGACTATTTTCTAAATGCACAAATGCTTAGGAAATCAGAAGCACAAAGGGACCTGGTATTCTTTATTGAAGATCCTCTTCAGGTTAACGTGCCGGTTCAGTCGGCAGTTAGGAAAGAAAATGCAATGATAGCATTCATGTCGAGAGGGCTAGAATACAAGAGCAGCGATGTCTGTCTGAGGCTGTAAAAGGCTCTGGTCAGAACCCATTTGGAGTATTTTGAGAGGTTCTGGGCCCCGTATCTAAGGAAGGTTGTCCTTACCTTGGAATACGAGGACACATGGACTAGGTTGGTATTCTTCTCGCTGGAGTTCAAAAAAATGAGGGGGGGGGGGATCTCAGAGAGACGTATAAAATTCTAACAGGACTAGACAGGGTAGATGCAGGGAAGATGTTACCAATGCTGGGTGTGTCCAGAACCAGGGGCCACAGGCTGAGGATTCATGGTAAACCATTTCGGACAGAGATAAGGAGACACTTCGTCACACAAAGAGTGGTGAGCCTGTGGAATTCATTAACACAGGAAGTAGTTTTAAAACATTGAATATCTTCAAGAGGCGGCTGTATATAGCACTTGGGGAGAATGGGATCAAAGGCTATGGGGAGAAAGCAGGGTTTGGCTATTTAGTTGGACAATCAGCCATGCTCGTGATGAAAGGCGGAGCAGGCTCGAAGGCCTAAAGGCGTCCTCCTGCTCCTATCTTCTATGTGTATATCTCTGTATGAAAAGGTCCAGAGGATATTCACCTGAATGCTATCTGGAATGAAGAGCTTGTCGCATGAGATGCGGTTGAGAACTTTGGTTTTGTATTCGTTTGTTTCGAAGGATGAGGGGAATCTTATTGAGGCATGGATAGAGTGGATGCAGAGAGGATATTTCCACTTGTAGGAAAAACTAGAACCAGAGGATACAATCTCAGACTAAAGGGACGATTCTTTAAAACAGAGATGAGGAGGAGTTTCTTTGCCAGAGGGTGGTGAATCGGTCGAACTCTTTTCCGCAGATGGTCGTGGAGGCCAAATCACTGAGCGAATGTTTCGGATCGTGTTTTCGGGATTCTTAAGGGGGAGCAGCCACAAATTGTGGTCCACATAGGTACCAACGTCATAGGTAGGAAAAGCGATAGGGATGTAAGGCAGGAATTCTGGGAGCTTGGGTGGAAACTTAGATCTAGAACAAACAGAGTTAATATCCCTGTGTTGTTACCCATGCCACGTGCTAGCGAGACGAGGAATAGGGAGAGAGAGCAGTTGAACACGTGGCTACAGGGATGGTGCAGGAGGGAGGATTTCAGATTCCTGGATAATTGGGGCTCATTCTGGGGTAGGTGGGACCTCTACAAACGGGATGGTCTACACCTTGAAGATAAAACTCACCACTATTCTTAGAATTCCCCCTATACCAAAAAAAGGTTCGATATTCTAAATGGTGAACAGGGATTCTCACTCCCTGACTCCGATGCAGGCTTCGGTGGGTGCTATTCAGGTCAAACTATATTTTCAAGTTAACCCCCGGTATAACCCATACCTTCACCGAAGAATTTTACCTACTTAGTAACATCGATGTCCTGGGTCCTGCGTTGTTAAATAAGTAAAGTAGGCTAATAACCACTGTTTCAGGTTAAAACTTTTAAGTTATTTTATTATTATAATTTTTTTAAAAGCTGTAAACACTTTCTTAACAGAAAGGTAAAAAGATTTTGCTTCTAGATCATTCCTGTTGGTTGAAGGGACCTTCAGGCCCACCTTGACAATCAATCTTCTTTAAAATCTGGTCTTCTTGAGATGTATCCGCTGGTGAACTCGGTTGCTGTGTTCTATCCTTACCATGTACCGATCTGTGAGAGCTGGCTCTGCTGGTTGTCCCCTTTCTTCGGGTTTATATTCTCTCCCGAAGAGTTATTAAGTTTTAACGACTTAATTGTAAATGAGCTTGTTTCACTTTGATTGTTAAAACGTATCTTTGATGTAAACATTTTAATACAACTAATTATTCATTTTGGGCATAACGTCACCTCTCAGATCTGATTAAAAAATGCTTTGGTTTCAATAGGTGTTACTTTTATTTCTGTGATTTCTAATCGTTTAATTTTCCAATTGTCCCCAGCTCATAACTTTGCCTTTGATTTTGACATTAAATTATGTCTCTCATAGACAGGTCGTCTCCAATTTTCTTTTAATTGACTTGATGTTAGTAGACCTTTACACTTAGAATTGACACCAAATTCGACTGAGCATCATCCATCCTTTCCAGCTGTTTACTGAGAGAGTTTATTTCAATTAAGGTATGAAACTTTGCTTTTAGCTGTATGCTAAAATTTAACTTTATTATGACTTGAAAGACATGCCTGTTTTAAACATTCATCACCTAATTCAATTGAAACCCGCATCCATGCTTTTCCAGATGCTTCCTAAGATATTTACTTTCAATGAAGGTGTGAGCCTTTGGTTTAGCTCACCACATGAAACCTGTGTTTTTGCTAAACCTGCTTGTGAGAAAGAATCTGCATTTTATAATCCTGCTCTTTGCAGCTGCTATTAACCTTTTGTGGGATCTTTCCCTGTATCCTCTCAGACTAGATATTGCCAGACTTCCATGTTTCAAATGACACGTTTTTCTGTATTTCCAATTACAACCAGGACCAGAGGGGTACCAATATCCTGGGGGGGGGGGGGGGGGGGGGATTTGCTCATGCTCTTCGGGAGGGTTCAAACTAGTTCAGCAGGGGATTGGGAACCTGAATTGAAGCTCCAGTATACAGGAGGTTGAGAGTACTGAGGTCTTGAGTAAGGTTTCAAATTTGCAGGAGTGTACCGGCAGGCAAGAAGGTGGTTTAAAGTGTATCTACTTCAATGCCAAGAGCATCCGGAATAAGGTGGGTGAACTTACGTCATTGCTTGGTACCTGGGACTTCGATGTGGCCATTTCGGAGACATGGATAGAGCAGGGAAAGGAATGGTTGTAGCAGGTGCCGGGGTTTAGGTATTTCAGTAAGCTCAGGGAAGGGGGAGGGGTGGCATTGTTAGTCACGGACAGTATTATGGTGGCAGAAAGGACGTTTGATGAGGACTCGTCTGCTGAGGTAGTATGGGCTGAGGTTAGAACAGGAAAGGAGAGGTCACCCTGTTAGGAGTTTTCTATAGGCCTCCGAAAAGTTCCAGAGATGTAGAGGAAAGGGTTGCAAAGATGATTCTGGATAGGAGCGAAAGTAACAGGGTAGTTGTTGTGGGGGACATTAACTTTCCAAATATTGACTGGAAATGCGAGTTCGAGTAATTTAGATGGGTCCGTTTTTTTCCAATGTGTGCAGGAGGGTTTCCTGACACAGTATGTAGATAGGCCAACGAGAGGAGAGGCTATATTGGATTTGGAACTGGGTAATGAACCAGGACAGGTGTCAGATTTGGAGGTAGGTGAGCACTTTGGTGATAGTGACCACGATTCGATTACGTTTACTTTAGTGATGGAAAAGGAGAGGTATATTCCGCAGGGCAAGAGTTATATCTGGGGGAAGGCAATTGAAAATGAAATGAATGAAATGAAAATGAAAATCGCTTATTGTCATGAGTAGGCTTCGATGAAGTTACTGTAAAAAGCCCCTAGTCACCACATTCCGGCGCCTATCCGGGGAGGCTGGTACGGGAATTATGATGCGATGAGGCAAGACTTAGGATGCATCGGATGGGGAGAGAAATTTCAGGGGGTGGGCACAATGGAAATGTGGAGCTTGTTCAAGGAAGAGGTACTGCGTGTACTTGATAAGTATGTACCTGTCAGACAGGGAGGAAGTGGTTGAGCGAGGGAAACGTGGTTTACTAAAGTAGTTAAAACATTTGTCAAGCGGAAGAAGGAGGCTAATGTAAAGATGAGACGTGAAGGTTCAGTTAGGGCGCTCGAGAGGTACACGTTAGCTAGGAAGGAACTAAAGAGAGAGCTAAGAAGAGCCAAGATTGGACATGAGAAGTCTTTGGCAGGTAGGGTCAAGGCTAACCCTAAAGCTTTCTATAGGTCTGTCAGGAATAAAAGAATGACCAGGGTAAGAGTAGGGCCAGTCAAGGACAGTAGTGCAAAGTTGTGCGTGGAGTCCGAGGAGATAGTAGAGGTGCTAAATTAATATTTTTCGTCAGTATTGACGCAGAAAAAAAACAATGTTGTCGAGGAGAATACTGAGATACAGGCTACTAGACTACAAGGACTTGAGGGTCATAAGGAGGAGGTGTTAGCAATTCTGGAAAGAGTGAAAATAGATAAGTCACCTGGGCCGGATGGGATTTATCCTAGGATTCTCTGGGAAGCTAGGGAGGAAATAGCTGAGCCATTGGCTTTGATCTTTAAGTCATCTTTGTCTACAGGAATAGTGCCAGAAGAATGGAGGATAGCAAATGTTGACCCGTTGTTCAAGATGTGGATTAGAGACAACCTGGTAACTATAGACCAGTGAGTCTTACTTCTGTTGTGGGCATAGTCTTGGAAAGCTTTATAAGAGATAGGATGTATAATCATCTGGAAAGTAATAATTTGATTAGAGATAGTCAACACAGTTTTGTGCCTCACAAACATTATTGAGTTCTTTGAGAAGCTGACCAGACATGTGGATGAAGGTAAAGTAGTTGATGTGGTGTATATGGATTTCAATAAAGCGTTTGATAAGGTTCCCCACGGTAGGCTATTGCAGAAAATACGGAGGCATGGGATTCAGGGTGATTTAGCAGTTTGGATCAGAAATTGGCTGGCTGGAAGACCACAAAGGGTGGTGGTTGATGGTAAATGTTCAGACTGGAGTCCAGTACTAGTGGTGTACCACACGAATCTGTTCTGGGTCCCCTGCTGTTTGTCATTTTAATAAATGACCTGGAGGAGGGCGTAGAAGGATGGGTGAGTAAATTTGCAGATGACACTAAAGTCGGTGGAGTTGTGAACAGTGCGAAAGGATGTTACAAGTTACAGAGGGACATAGATAAGCTGCAGAGCTGGGCTGAGAGGTGGCAAATGGAGTTTAATGTAGAAAAGTGTGAGGTGATTCATTTGGGAAGGAATAACAGGAAGACAGAGTACTGGGCTAATGGTAAGATTCTTGGTAGTGTGGATGAGCAGAGAGATCTCGGTGTCCACGTACATAGACCCCTGAAAGTTGCCACCCAGGCTGAGGGAGTTGTTACGAAGGTGTACGGTGTGTTAGCTTTTATTGGTAGAGGGATTGAGTTTCGGAGCCATGAGCTCATGTTGCAGTTGTACAAATCTCTGGTGTGGGCGCATTTGGAGTATTGCGTGCAATTCTGGTCGCCACATTATTGGAAGAATGTGGAAGCATTGGAAATGGTGCAGAGGAGATTTACCAGAATGTTGCCTGGTATGGAGGGAAGATCTTATGAGGGAAGGCTGAGGGACTTGAGGCTGTTTTCGTTAGAGAGAAGTAGGTTAAGAGGTGACTTAATTGAGGCATACAAGATTATCAGATGATTAGATAGCCTTTTTCCTCGGATGCTGACGTCTAGCACGAGGGGACATAGCTTTAATTTGAGGGGGGATAGATACAGGACAGATGTCAGAGGTAGGTTCTTTACTCAGAGAGTAGTAAGGCTGTGGAATGTCCTGCCTGCAACCATAGTGGACTCGCCAACACTAAGGGTATTCAAATGGTCATTGGATGGACATAAGGATGCTACAAGAATAGTGTAGATGGACTTTAAAGTGGTTTCATAGGTCGGCGCAACATCGAGGGCCGAAGGGCCTGCACTGCGCTGTAATCTTCTATCTGAGCGTCTTAAAGCCAGAAATATTTAGGTTCTTCATTGATAATGGATGAGGCATTATGGGGAAAAGGGAAGATAATGGGGACGAGAAAAATATCAGACCTGATTGAATAGTGGAGCAGACTCAATGGGCCGAGTGGCCTAATTCTGCTCCTATGTTTTGAGGCCTTATTGTTCCTACAAGTACATGCTCACAGTCCACTTTGACTAGATCCTTCCCCCAATTCAGAACTTTTATTCCAGTGTCTTTCTCTTTTTGCATAAATGCCTTAAATCTTACTGAGTTCAATCAGAGAAATAACAATTAAAATGTTTATTGCATAGTAATCTCGTGATGACCGTATTTCATAATATCAGCCATTTAGTCAATTACCATCACAATATTCATAATTTGTTTATTGACATTGGTGTTGTAATTTTACAATCAAGTTATGAACCAGACAGATGAAAACACATTCATGATATTCATTGAATATACAGAAACCCCACAGCAGAAATGATGTTTAGTGTCTGAGTTCTAACGCTTAAAAATGCAGAATTAGCAATGCCAACAAGACATACAGCATTATTTCATAGAATTTACAGTGCAGAAGGAGGCCATTCGGCCCATCGAGCCTGCACCGGCTCTTAGAAAGAGCACCCTGCCCAAGGTCAACACCTCCACCCTAGCCCCATAACCCAGTTACCCCACCCAACACTAAGGGCAATTTACCATGGCCAATCCACCGAACCTGCACATCTTTGGACTGTGGGAGGAAACCGGAGCACCCGGAGGAAACCCACGCACACACGGGGAGGATGTGCAGACTCCGCACAGACAATGACCCAAGCCGGAATCGAAACTGGGACCCTGGAGCTGTGAAGCGATTGTGCTATCCACAATGCTACCGTGCTGCCCCTAATTATGTGAATTCCAGTCAATATTTTTGTTAAAATAATCGAATGAGGGCGTTGAAGTGTAGCGGTTTAATTTTCAAGATTTTGGCGTTCTATTCAGGTCAGGATTTAACAGCTATCTCTGGTTGTACTGTTTAACGGATGTTAGTGAATCTGCTCCGTTTCTAAGATACTCGAACAGTTTTGTCGCATATTTACCGATGCCAGCCAAACGGAATCTAACTTCAGTAACTGCCATGGCAAGTAATTAAGTCTCATTCTTTGGATGATGAATCCATACCACTGTATTGTTGGTACGATGATATCACTGCAGGGCCAATTTAGGTGGAAGTGTGCGATTGATAAAATCAACTGAAACGTTCCTTTTTCCGCGGGGAAAGAGTCTTGGAAGTATTACTCCACACGGGTCTGTTTCAAAAGTCAAAATGTTTATTGATTACGCCAGCGGGGAGTCAACCTTTGGTCAAAACTAGGCTTCTCCCAACAGAACTAAATAAAGCATAATCCTTTATACATTTTCAAGTAGTTAGTGGCCCACGCCGGCTGGACATGATCCAATCATTGCGATTATAGATTTCATACATTGAACCAATGAAAGTTGTTATTAGGCAGCAGGGGACTGGTCGATAATCTCATGGACAGTTGGGAACTCGTGCATGGTCTCCTTACGTTTCCCAAGCCCCCTTATCTACTGTCATTGTTTCTTTTTATATACAGTCCCATCGTAACCTTCCTCCTCACTGAAAGCATTGTCCGTATCCATAACGATTGTATGGGGATGCTGAAAAGGAATGTTTGTGCGCGATTCTGTGCGAATCTGTCTTCCTAAAGAATGTGGCCATGTTATCTGGCTCGTCCCATTATGCCTCACGAACATTTCACTGTTAACAAAGAGTTTTATGCTATATCACTGTTATGCTTAAAGAATGCTGTTAGTACTTGCTGCAGGCGCCTTTGACGAGGCAATAGACGTGAACGTTTTCATTCCCAGCGAGGCCCTCTGAACAGAACACACAGTTCTTCTCCATTGCTCGCTTTACATCCACATCGAAGTTGACCCGTACGGTCATAGTTTAATAACCATTGCAAACAGAATCAACAATGCTCCAAATGTATTGCTCAGTTGGTTCTACGTCAGAAATTTCAGCATAAACAGGATGTAAAATGGGAGATATCTGATCAAACGTCTTTCATGCACGAATAATTTAGAAACACATACATGTTAGGAGAACGATTAAGCCATAAGTTCCCTCGAACCCGCTCTTCAATTCAGTAATAAAACGGACGCACTTTCACATCAACTCCACTTTCTCAGGACGCCGAGAATGGACAGGACGCGGGGTCACGATGCTCAAGGGACAATCGGACTGATATCGCTCGTTTTATACCTGTACCTGTACTTTTATCGCTTGTGTGCACTATGCTGATCTCAGCCAAGTGCTTCAATTGACTCCACTGTTAATGGTCTGAAATTGGCAAAAATGGGACTGTGTGTCTTCCATGAAACATTCAAAGGTTCTTTCCATAAATGTGTGTATATATTGGGCGGCCCAGGAAATACAATGGCGGGCAGGACTTTGATTTCGCCTCCCCCATGCAGGAATATTTCAATGAGCAATCTGTGAGTTGAGCAAAGCTATATTTGTCAGTTACTGGAGGGAAACTGGTGCCGAAGATATGAATATCAACCAAAGGGCTACTGGAGAGAAATTGCGTGCGAGTTTTTCTCATCATCTGAACAACTTCGGCAAGCCTTCGAGGTGAATATGCTCCTCACTGCTCCGCCTCACTGCATTCCTTATGAATGTTATGGCGGACGATTGGAAGAAAGCTCCGTAATGATTCCAGGCATCCGTTTTTGAAAGGAGCGGAGAACAATAATATTTATTGCCCTAATATGCGTTATTAGGTTCCTAAATGAAAAGTTTTTGTTTCCAAATAGAGTAAGCCACATTAGATGATTTTGTGCCACTTTTCATCTTACACACGATTTTACGATTGTGCTTTTATATTATCTCAACTATACACGTAAAAGTTAATGTGACATTTAAAAGCCAGTCGTTTGAAAAACAAATTTGTATTTAAACAAGACAATATCGAATGAGCGTGTTGTGTAATGATAATAGGACTTTGATTGCAGTTTTTCTGGAAACATCAAAATTGAACGCTTCATTAAAATTTAATGTCTCATCTCTATCTGTGATATGTGGTCATTTGCAATAGATTGAAAAACCCTATTGTAGTGATGACTTGGGTCAGATAACAAAGCTAACAAAAACAACTTCTGTAGATCAATGCTTTGTGTTCTAGGTTCAACCTTCGCGGACTGCGCTGGGTCCAAACAATGATTTTCACTATTGAGGAAATCAACAGGGATCCATTTCTCCTCCCGAAAACAACGTTAGGTTACAAGATTGTGGACAGTTGTGACGTGTCCTCGGAAGCACTTAAAGGAGCCCTTCAAATATTGAATGGCGATGAAAAGACTCTTCCAAGTGATACCTGTCAGGGGTATTCTTCTGTGCCTCTTATAATAGGCGATGCGGGATCTTCGCGATCTGCCGCAGTGTCAAGAATTTTGGGACTTTTTGGAATTCCCTTGGTAAGCATTGTGAAGTTGCAGCATGATGGATGGCTGTTTAATTGTTCCTTGTTTCATGTACTCTAACCCAATTTATTGCACTATCCCTGTATCCAATTGCAGGTTTCTTCCTTAATAATCACTCAATGAAGCATGCCTTCCTGCAACAAACCTCAAGAAAATTAAGAATCTTTTAACATCCCCACATTTTGGTTTCATATGAGTTTCCGGTTTGAGTAATTTTGCTATCATTTCACCGAATAATCTAGTCTGAATAACGTTGATAATTTAAAAACCGTTGTGACGTCTCCTTTTACCTTTCCATTTATCAATGGAAAGGCTTATCGCCAGTCACTACCATGTCATGTTAGTGAATCTTCGCTTTTCCACACCTCGCATGCACCCCGTAGAATGAAATAGCAAATTCTCTCATAGTAGCAAACTCGTGGCCTGAGCAATATATACCGCACAGTTACAGCCACGATTTTCTTTTAATATTCTCCGGACTCGGGTACGCTTTAATTACATAGAATTTACAGTGCAGAAGGAGGCCATTAGGCCCATCGAGTCTATTAATATTTGACCTGCACTTCTATCTTAAGAATTATCTAATTCTAGAATCAGATCCGCCTGGTCCTTTCTTTTCTGGAAAGTTACAACTTCAGCCGACCCATTATATGACACTTCCTCCTCCATTGATCCCGACAAAGTTCCTGGAATGATTGAATTGGTCAAATTAAGTCGTTCCCTCGCTATGCCCGACGCGTGAATGAATGCAAACTAAATAATCATCCAGTATCGAAACGTTAGCCCCGCTCTCTCTCATAAGAACATGCGAACTAGGAGCAGGAGTCGGCCACCTGGCCCTTCGAGCCTGCTCCACCATTCAATGAGATCATGGCTGATCTTTTGTGGACTCGGTTCCACTTTCTCGCCCGAACACCATAACCATTTGTTCCTTTGTTCTTCAAAAACATATCGATATTTATTGGCAGATGCTGTCAAACCTGTTGAGATTTACAGGAATTTTCTGTTTTTATTTCAGACCAACAATCAGCAGTAAGTTACTTTATTAATGAGCAGCTCCTTATTGCCTTGCAGGTTTTTCCACGCGATCGATCAGGTCGGTCACTTTTCAATAACCGATCAACATATTGCAGGATGCAATTCTCAAATTAGCCGTCCAGGTCGATTTCCCTGTCGGCTTTATTGGCTGTTATTCTAATATTTGCGCGTCTTTATTAATTTATGTTGCTGCAGCCATATGAAGAAAGTAAATGTTAATAATCATTCATTAGCTTGTTCCCCTATTTATATATTTCTAATGATTAAAACAAATTATATATTCAGGACATCGATGGTCACGATGAAAGAAAACATTTTAAAGGAACCTATGTTAGGAGGGCTGAGAGTACACAAATTTTGTAGTTGGCCCGTACGTTTGGAAATAAAGCGAACATGAAAGACATTTGCAATTCTCTTGAAATGACATTTTAGGATATTGGCTGATTCTTTTATTTAGCATATGTGATTTATACTTTAGTTGAGATTATAAAGTAACCTGTCTGAAGCGGCGCGGGGTATATGTGCACAACTCTTTGAAGGTGGCGGGGCACGCTGGAAGAGTGGGGTAATAAAATATACAGCGTCCTTGGGTCAGACGTTATGCTGAACATTTGTATAGCACTGGTTCAATCTTAACTACACGACTCCACCCAATGCTGAACATTAGTTTTGCAATTTAAATTGAGGATGTTGGAGTGGGTGCAGAAAAGCATTTACCAGAATGGTTCCAAGGGTGACTGGCTTCAGTTACCTGGATAGATTGGAGGCACTCGGTCTGGTCTCTTTCGCGCGAAAGGAATATTGAACCTAGATTTGACAGGATGGAATCATGGGGTCGGAGGGTCGGGATATGTTTTTTTGGGCAGAGTAAATAGGGAGAAATTGTCTCCATTGTCGGAAGGATCGAGAATCCCATGACACCGCCTCGGGTTGGCAAAATAACCTGAGGATATCTAACTTTTTTTCAGGGACCCCATGATTACGATTTGGAATTCATTTGCTGCGAGTGCGATGAAGGAATGTTTAGTCCTGAATTCCAAATTGGATAACGACATGAACAGGGAAAAGTACAGAGCCACGGGTAAAATAGGAGGAGTGGGATTAGCTGAGTCGCTCTTGAGGTGGTCCGTCACGGGGACAATGGGTCGAATGGCCTCCTGCTGTGTTGTAATCGTTTTGCGATTCCATGATTGTGGGATTTCCATTTACTCAGACAATGCGGGGTAACTTTAAGCCAAAATGTTCCTCTTTCATTGGTTGGCTCCTCGTGCTCCTGTTATTTAAAAAAATAAGTCTTTCCATTAATGACTTGGAACTAAATGTAATAACACATTTTCCTACTCGTTAACACAGTTCGTTTACATATACTTACATTACAGGTCAGTTATTTTGCGTCTTGTGCCTGTCTAAGCGACAAACATGAGTTCCCAACTTTTCTCAGAACAGTTCCCAGTGACGCCGTTCAAATCAGAGCTTTGCTCAGGCTTGTCAATTACTTCAAATGGAGTTGGGTTGGTGTTGTTGCGGTTGATAGCGACTATGGCCGGTTTGGTATGCAATCATTCATTGAGGAAATCTGGAACACTAATGTCTGCATCGCCTTTATGGAATTCATCCCTTCCGGCAGTGCAAACGACAGAATGTCAGAGATTGGAGATACGATCAGAAAGTCATCGGCAAAAGTGATCATATTGTTCTGTGGTGAGAGCGACACATTCGCTTTGATTAAAGAACTCGGACTGCGAAACATTACCGATATCCAGTTGATAGCAAGCGAAGCCTGGGTCACGTCTTCTCTGATTTGGACAAAAGAAAGCCAGGAGATTTTGACTGGAACAATTGGCTTTGGAATCAGAAGAGCGGAAATTCCTGGACTCAGAGAGTTTCTCGTCAAACTTCATCCTTCCACATCACCAGACAACCCATTTGTAGAGGAATTCTGGCAAGAAATCTTTGGGTGCAAGTTAAAGTCACGAGACCAAACATCTGGGCAAAATAATTGGTTATTTTCCAACAAGCCATGCACAGGATCAGAGAGCCTGAACTCAAGTGAGAACATATACACCGATGTGTCACAGCTAAGAGTTTCATACAACGTTTATAAAGCGGTATATGCTGTGGCACACGCCATTCATAATCTACAATCATGTGAAAATGGGAAAGGCCCATTTATCAATAAAACATGTGGTCAAAAATCAAACATCGTACCATGGCAGGTGAGATACAGTTTGTAGTTTCCAATTGGCTAAGAATAACATAGAATACAACAAAAACGTATTAGTTAAAACAAATTCTAAACAAATATGTCCGAACCAAGAGTTGGGAAATAAAATTCAAGTCTTAATTTGTCTTTTATTACACCAGTGCCTGCCTACCTGTTTATTGGTAACGGATATTGGTCACTTCCTCTGGTAGAAAGTTCAGTTTCTTTTGTTCTTGTAGGATTTCTACTTTTCGTACTTATTCATCTAATTATTGAAAATAAGTGTAAAATTCACGAAGGATTCATGGCTTTTCTTTGTTAAGCTTTTGCACTATCTGAAGGAAGTCAAATTTACGAACAAATTTGGAGAAGAAATAAGCTTTGATAGTAACGGAGATCCGATTGCTTCCTATGACCTGATCAACTGGCAGAGACGTGTTGATGGGACGGTTGATTTTGTGAAGGTTGGTTTATATGATGCAGCATTACCGGAAGAGAAAAGTCTCGTGTTGGATGAAAGTGCCATCTTCTGGCATGGAGACCAAAACTCGGTAAGTCTCTTTTTAAGAGCTCTTGCTACTTTGTTTGTCTATGTAGACTGCGTTTGATCGCTTTTTACGAAGTTAATAAGAAGACAGATTTTCTTATTGCACCTCCTTTAAAATCTGAGGGACTTGGTGTTGCAGTATCAACAAGAACTGCCGAGCATCTTATTCTTCTTTCGTTGGGGAATTGAAGTTTCAATCTGTTCCAGTATTGCAGCTCGGCTCCAACCTTAGCAAAGCAAGGTAATTTCCACCAACGCACCATTCTTTTCATTTCTTGCACAACGCAACACAACAAGTTGCACCGATAGTAACATGGCGCTAGTTATTATTCAGTCACTTCAGAAGAAGATTTCTCCCGAAAATGGTAAACTCTTATATATGGGCAACCTTGACAATTCTGACTATTTTGCCAATGTAACCGACGGAGTGCATGCTGTTCCATTAATTGGACTACGGCCTACCCTTCGACCTGCTGGTATCTTTATGAACACCCTTAACAATGTTTCATGGGCAGTCATTTAATATTTTTGATGACATACATTATGGTCTGAGTTCTCTGCCTCTAGACGCTGGCAGCTAGAATCGCGATTCCCTGGGTGGGCAGCAGCTAGTTCCGGGCCTGCCCTCTGACCATCCACCCACACAGTAGTTCCTACCTCCACCTGCTCTATCGGATCAGCTGTGTGGTGCACACCAGGTAGTGTCACAGGAGCCTCTTCACTAAAGTACCCAACCTAGATGAGTGTCCCTCGGAGAGTGTTGGAAACAGTTGTGAAGGAAAATCAGTATCATCCCCGGAGTTGAGCTCAGGGTGTCCTCGTCTCGGGTGTATATAAGCGGTCATATTAAAAACCTGTTCGCAATGTTACATACAGCCTCTGAACTCTTTCAGATGTGTGTGACGAATGGGATGGTCTGGTCTGGCCAGAGGGGCGGGGGTACAGGGTGAACGTTGGGAGGGGAATGGACGGACCTTGTGAGTGGCCTGAGCTCTCCACACTCTCCCTCCCCGACCGTCTCCACCACCGTCACGCCAGGGATTCGATGGCATTGTGTGATGGAATGGCCATCTTGCATGCATGGATCACCGAGGTGAACAGTGGAAATTGAAAACCTGCGCAGGTGTCAGATGTTACCAAATGATGTGAAGCACCTGAGCTCATCGAAGAGCAGGTCATATTCATCCTCCATCCCATGGACCAAACCCGATGTTACTTCCAATCCAGGGACCACACCCCGTAGTGCAGCAGGTATGTATCACAGAGGAGGTTGCAGGCGAGGGGATGGTCGGGTGTGTGTATGTGTGTGTGTGTGATGCCTGTGCCGCAGGGCAGCCCTCTCCCAGCTGGTGAACCTGGAAGTGATCGGAGAATTTCATATGCGTTGGCACTGGAGCACACGTCTTACCTGCCTGGGCTCCAGTCCATCCTCTCCTTCTCCCCGCATCCTACTCGTAGGGTGAAGCCTGCATTCGTCCTCTAGCACACTGCCTCTTAGTTATGAAATGTTGTAGAGGACGCAGCAAGTCATCACGATGCGGGCGGCCCTCTCAACATCATAAGAGGGCCCCTCAAGAACTGGGCCTGGCACCTCAAATGCATCTTCAGGATGCCGAAGCACCGCTTGATCATGCTCCTGTTTGCTGTATGGGCATCGCTGTCGCGGGTCTCCTTATCAGTCTGTTTCCTGCAGATAGGCATCATCAGCCGTGACTGCAGTGGATAACCCCTGTTGCCCAGGACCATTCCCCCCGCCCCCCTCCCGCTCCCAGCTGGTTTGGGGGGGGGGGGGTTGGTGCATCATGAACATGTCAGGAATCGTCGAGTGTGCCAGGATGAAGACGTTGTGAACATTACCCGGTTATGGGGTGCAGACGTGAATGATGCACAGCTGATGGTCACATATCACATGCATGTTCATCAAGTGGAACCCCTTTAAGTTCATGTAGAGCGGCCTGTTATTTGTAGGTACACCTATGGGACTTGCATCCCATCAATGAATCCCTTGGCATGGGGTATCCCGTAAATGGCAGTGAACGCTGCTGTCTAGACATCCTGGTAGACGCAGTCCACATTGAAGTGGATGCGCTGTGCCGCCTGGGCACATAGGGCCTCCATGATAGGACAAATCCACCTGTGCACTGAGATGTGTGCGATATTAGGCAGGTCCCGACTCGGTGCCTGGAAGGAAACCATTGCGTAAAGGTTCAGTGCAATCATCTCCTTGGCGGCCACTGGGAGCAAGTATCCTCCCCGATACACCCGTTGTGCCATGTGTGCCATGATCTTGCAGGTATGTCTCTGCTGAGCCACACCCTTTGACGACATGTCCGGTCCTGCATTTCCTTGAATGAAAAGCGCTGCCAGTACATATAAGGCTCCTTGTGGCGCCTCCTTGGCACATCCCCCCCTTAGTCTGTTGGCAGCCGGCTCTCCATTCTGGGCGGCTGCCCTCTGTTCCACTGCTGCATGACCCGCTGCTGCACCATCCACAGGTGCAGCTACCTCCTCCTCAAGAGTGTCAACATGTACAGACACAGGGCATATCACAGGGCTGTGGCGACTAGGAGAGAGGCTACTAGGAGGAAGGTTCACCAGACTACATGATGGTCCTGGCTTGGCACTGTGGGCTATGCTGCCGCATGACCTTCCAACGGATCCTTGCACCTCTAGACCCGTCAGTGACCGGCACTGTGGGGCCTCTGGACTTGGAGCCTGTCCCTGATGCCAGAGGTACTGTTGGCTGACACTGCCCTTGCCAGAGGTATGCTTTAAAAGCCAGCGATTTAGCCTTGTGAGCTAAACCAGCCCCTGGAAGGGTGCCTCCCCATCCCAGCAAAAACACAATTCATTTTGCACTTGATAAAAGAAAATTACTGCGCATGCTGAAACCTGAAACCAAAAGCTTTGATCTGGACTTGAAATGTTAGTCCTTTTCTCTTCCTACGGATGCTGCCATACCTGCTGAGCTTTTGCAGCATTTACTCTTTTGAATTCATTTTGCGGTACAGTTGTCGAGTCAGCCTATCGTGATCAACCTCATGGCATTTAACGGTATTTGAAAATTACATCAACGACATCCTGCTTTTTTCCTGTGTAGCAAAATCTGATTTTCTTTTCAGGAAATTGTAATGGCCAATTATCTCCAGTAAATCTGAAAATAGAATTCCACATGTGCTTAGAGATTATGAACATGCAATTGGAAAACTGTGCTGCTCATTGTAGATTCCTCCCTCACTCCACGTTCAGTCTCTCTTTGTCTCACACTTTCGTCCGTGTCTATCACCACGATTGCATTGGCAATGTATTTCTCAACTTTCTTCCGTTCTTTCTAAACTTCAAATGATCTAACTTACTGTTTTGCTCCATTTACACCGCACCTTCAAGGTGTTGATAACAATGAGTAGTACATTAGTCCTTCATTCATTTCCAATATTCCATTCCTTCACGCGAACTGCCTCTTATATTTTCGATCTCTTTGAAAAACTAATTATCATTTGAGGCCATCTCTTCTTCTTAAAAATAAACATCACAACTTCGCCGACCTATCTAACCTGTGGTCGCTCCTCTCCAAAATCTTTCATGCAAATCTTTTCTGTACCTTCACTAATTCCTGCCATCTTCCCGAAATTGTGATGCCCAGAAGATGACTAAATGGTCCACCTGAGGCGGGAACAGTGGTTTATAAAGATTCACTTTGTGCTTTTCATGTCATTTGCCTTTATTTATACAATGCAGAACCCCACGTATTTTATTCGCCGCTCTGTCAACCTACGCTCCCAAGTTCAGTGACTTGTCCATATATGCAACCAAATCCATTTGCTCCCTATTCCCTTTTCGAATTGTATAGATCAATTTAAAATATTTTCTTCATACTCCCCACCAAATTATATAATTTCCAAATTCCCTGGATTAAGTTCCGTTTTCCATGCGTCCGTCCATCTTGCCAACTTCTCTGAGCCCCCCTTTCTGTCAATGTTGTCACCCTCACCGTTCACAATACTTTTACAATTTGTATCATATAAATGTTTTAAAATATTGTCCTGCACACTCTAATCTAGATTATTAAGAGATATCATGGAAAGCAGTGATCACAGTGCTGGCCCCTCGCACCGCCCCGCCTCCCATCCACCCCCACCACCGTGTAATGACATTTAACAAATGAAGAATAACTTCTCACAACTTCGCTCTCCTTCCTGTCATTCAGCCAACTTGATATCCATGTTGAGATTGTGTCATTCATGACATGGGCGACAATGTTCACAACAAACCTCTCCTGGAATCACAAAATCATAGCAGGGTTACAGAAAAGGAAGCTATTTCTGCTATGGTGTCTGAGCTGGCTCTCTGTAAGAGGACGTCAGCTGCTGCATTCCATTGGATGTCCATGCACATCTTATTGTCTGCATTAGGCTCGTCCATACTGTCTGTCACCTAAAACTCAAATTGCACTGAACAAACGCTTGATGATTTTTCTTACTTAATCCACATTTATACCAGTCACTCTTAAATGTGTCCTGGAATATTGTTTCTTAAAGCTGGTTTAACCAAAATTAAACTGAAAGGTCTGTAGTTTTTAGACTTGTCTTGACAAACCTTTTGAGAAGGTTGAAATGTTTCCAATAAAAAAATGAGAAAATGCTGAAATATTTGTAGTTCTCCAGTCCTCCTGTACAACCCCTGTCAATAAGAGTGATTAAAAGATTATGAGCAATGCCCTCAGCAATTTTCAGCCTTGCTTAGCTCAGTATTCTCGACTGCTCCTAATTCGACCTGGTGATTAACCAGTGTGATTACAGCCAGCCTTTCTAATGCATCCACTTCCTATTCCAAAAATGGAAAGCAACTCCAATAGGTAGAGAAAAGGTGGCTAAGATTAGTTATTCAATGGCTCACGATGAGATCACGTTGAAAGCAGCTCTGCACATTGTCCACTGTACAGTACGTGGAATAAAACAACATAAAATGTACTTTCTCTGTCTCTGTAGGTGCCATTGTCAGTTTGCAGTTACAGCTGTCCAACAGGCACAAGAAAAGCAGCTCGCAAGGACCAGCCTATCTGCTGTTTTGATTGTTTACCATGTGCTGATGGGGAAATTAGTAATGAAACAGGTATGCAATGGTTTTCGGCTTACCATGTGACATAGTATTAAATATGTGGCACGAGAGATAAGGATGGTATCATCAGCAATGCTGATTTATCAACCCATGCTTATGTGTGCATGTTCGGCGGTCTACAGCCCTGCAAGCTAAGATCGGTTACATAAGCGTGAACCAGAATTACGGACAGAGAATCAGATTAGGGTTCATAACAGAACATTTCGTCTTATCGCCCTGTGCCTGCTAGAAGCGCTTTGATAGTCATTGTAACTACTCACTGCGTTTTGCTGACTAGGGCGTCAGTCCGAGGAGGGAGCTTCATTAATTGGGCTTCGTTTTGTGATTGCACTCTCACTGGCGGCGAGGCGCGGAATTGGCTGCTCCATCTTGCCAAAGTGAAACTCGTCTGCATGCACATGCGGCCTTCCAAAGCTAAGCATTAAATATTTATTTTGACGAGAGAAGCGTTGTCTTCCTGCGCACTGGAAAGGAATTTCATAGCCTCTCCTGCTCAGTTCCCATATCCCGACTATCAGAAAGCTCCTTCACTTGTTCAACATCCGCCCAAACATCATTTCCTACCTTCACGTGAGAGGACACGGCCTATCAGACTTAACTGCACAGATGACAGGCATCCGGTAGTTGAAGTACAGGGAGCAAAGTCCACCATATGTTTAATGTGGACCAGCAAAAACAACATCGAGGGTTGTTTGTTAACATCCAATTCTTGCATGAACTGGCATCTGTGTTCCTTTGCAAAAGCACCCAATTACTCTTCACTTTGATATTAATGTCAGTGGAATTCTGGTAGATTGGACGGAAAGGTTGGTCGCCAACCTTTACGGAAACACTCCGGCAGCAAGTTCAAATTTTATCATGTCCATAGTTGACAAGTTATACATCGGAGTAAAATTTCACTTCATAGGGCACAAAATAGGCGCGAAGAAACACAGATGGTCGCTATGCCAGATGTCCGGTGTTTGTTTGGCAAAACAATTGAAAGGGAAATAGAGCAGAGTTAAACGATGCATGGTTAAACGAATAACTTACGCTTTCGAGGAGTCCTTGATTTAAATCACATTCAAATTGAGAGAAATATTTTCAAGTATTTATGTTTCTTTCTGTCCCTTTGCAGATTCAATTGAATGCTTGAGATGCTCAATAGATCAATGGTCAAATAATGAAAAAAACGAATGCATACCGAGAGAAAATGAATATCTCTCGTTTCAGGACGGAATAGGAATAACACTCGCGGCGATTTCACTGTTTGGAGCTTGTATCACAGGAGTTGTTGCAGTTGTTTTCTTATGTTTTGTAAACACTCCCATTGTAAAGGCGAACAATTCAGAGCTAAGTTTCCTTCTGTTAATGTCATTAATACTCTGCTTTCTGTGCTCCATTGCATTCATTGGACAGCCAACACCATGGTCATGTATGGTGCGCCACACTGTGTTTGGGGTGAGCTTTGTTCTGTGCATTTCCTGTATTCTTAGTAAAACTCTGGTAGTCCTGATGGCATTTAAAGCAACGCTCCCGGCCAGTAATGTGATGAAATGGTTTGGACCCAAACAACAAAGATCAATCGTCTTCCTCTGCACATTGATTCAAATTATAATATGTGTGATCTGGTTGGTGACATCTCCCCCTCTCCCATCTAAAAACACCAAGTATCAAAGTGCAAAGATTATTCTTGAGTGCGACGTGGGTTCCACAGTTGCTTTCTGCTGTGTGTTCGGTTACATCGGGCTCTTAGCTTGCATGTGTTTTGTTTTAGCTTTTTTGGCTCGAACTTTACCGGATAAGTTCAATGAAGCTAAATTTATAACATTCAGCATGCTCATCTTTTTTGCGGTTTGGGTAACCTTTATCCCCGCTTACGTGAGCACTCCTGGAAAATACACGGTGGCTGTGGAAATATTCGCAATTTTAACATCGAGCTTTGGGTTGTTGAGCTGCATCTTTGCTCCAAAATGCTACATTATATTGTTAAAACCTGAAGAGAACACCAAGAAAAACCTGACCGTTAAAACAGATAGAAATTGAACCAATAAAATCAAACATGCCGTCAATAGCATCCGATGTATATGACAAAAAATGAGTGCGACACTTACTAATTAGATGCAATATTTCTGACCAATGCTAATTTTAGACTTTAGGGTCGTATAGGTAGAGGAGATCCTTACCCAGAGACGATGCAACTTTAGAGATTTTCGGGAACCATGGCGCTAAAATGTCACTGTCATTCTTATCTTATATTAATGCACAATTCGAAAGCCAAACTTCTGGATCTTTCTGACAGGCAAAACAATTCGAACCTGTTCGGAAAGCTTAAAAATCAGCCATCCTTCCTTTTCCCTTTCGATTTCCGTGGTGTTTTGCAGCAGTGTTGCCAGCGCTACTTTGTTTTTACTCTGGGAAAATAACACATGTTTTCAGCTGAAGTAGTAAGACAATTATATTCTCCAATCATTATTTTTTTCTTCCCATTCAACACGAGAGACGTCTGTAACACTTTAGATAACGAATGGATGAAATGTAGCAGCGATATAATATTTTGGCTGGAATATTGAGTGAGGACTTGTATACATTTACCAATCTGTACGTTTCTAGAACACAGTGAAAATATTCGTTTCAATAAATGTTACTAATATGTTATATAATGCTGAAAGTCTCCTCGTCTATGGTGACCTTTTCAGAGAGATGGCTGCCAAGCTATGGGTAGTGTTCAACATATTCCAGAATGTATTCTTGACAAGAAATGAGAGGTGGTAATTTGGCTCAGGTGTGGGTTGATATACAAGGTTTATTTTGGAAACTCTCAAGGGTAGACCGAGCTTCTTGCATGTAGAATTTGAGCAGATTGAGAGTGACTTGTAAATCTGAAGCAGTGTGTGCAACCACACTGCAGACATCCACAAACTGCAGGCCACACGTACTACAGCACAGCCTTCAACACCATAATCCCAGCCAAGCTCATATCAAAACTCCAAAAACGAGGACTCAGCTCCTCCCTATGCAACTGGATCCTCGACTTCCTGACACATGGACCATAATCGGCAAGGATGAACAACAACACGTCCTCCATGGCAGTCCTCAACACCAGTGCCCTACGGAGACTTCCGGTTGCGGCTATGCGGAGCTAAGTCGCACGTTCGGCAGCTCCCGCTAGCATAGGACTTGTGGGCTCTTTTAAGAGCCCCAAACGGCGCTGATTCGACGATTCCCGGTGTGTAAAGGGGTCTGGCGCAACACCCCACGGGATTTATGGTGCGGACGCGGAGTGGGGCGAGGAAAAAAGCGGCAGCAGCTCCCCTGGAAAAGCGGGGGAAGTGGACAAAATGGCGGCCGGTGGAGCTTTCGAGGAGTGGAGGCAGTGGGCGGAGGAGCGGCAGGCGGCCATTCTGCGCTACTTTACAGAGCTGAAAGTGGAGTTGCTGGACTCTCTGAAGGTTACAACAAGTAAGCTGCTGGAAACCCAGACAACCCAGGGTGCAGCGATCCTCGAGTTGCAGCAGCAGGCCTCTGAGCGCGGGGATGAGGTCTCGGCCCTAATGGGGAGGGTGGAGGTGCATGAGGCACTACACAAAAAGTGGCAGGATCGCTTTGAAGAGATGGAGTTTCAGTCAAGGAGGAAGAACTTGTGGACCCTGGGCTTCGCGGAGGGGCTGGAGGGGTCGGACCTGCCAGCTTATGTGGCCGTGATGCTGAACTCGCTGGTGGGGGCAGGATCTTTCCATCTGCCCCTGGAGCTGGATGGGGTCCACATAGTACTGGCCAGGAGGCCTAAGGCGAATGAACCCCCGCGGGCGGTGCTGGTGCGGTTCCATCGGTTCAGTGACCGGGAGTGTGTTCTCCGATGGGCCAAGAAGGTGAGGAGCAGCAAGTGGGAGAATTCGGTAGTGCGTATCTACCAAGACTGGAGTATGGAGGTGGCCAAGCGGAGAGCCGGGTTTAACCGGACGAAGGCTGTGCTCCACCGCAGGCAGGTTAAATTCGGCATGCTGCCGCCTGCGCGCTTGTGATCACCTACAAGGATCGGCATCACTATTTTGAGTCCCCAGAGGAAGCGTGGGCCTTTGTGCAGGCTAAAAGTTGGACTCGAACGAGGGATTGGGGACTGTGGGGTGTTTTTTTGTATCACTGTTTATGCTGTTGCTGGCTATTCTGGGTTTTTTCCCCCGCTTTCCAATGATGTTGGTTATGGTTTTGTGTTTTAAGGGGGGTGTTGGGGTCTGTGGTTGTTCTGTTTTTGTTTGTACGGGGGTGGTGGATGGGTTGGGACTGCTATTGGGGAGCTGCATTGAGGGGGTGGGGTGGGGCAGTGGGAAAGTGTGGGCTTTCCTCTGGTTTCCCATGCTGCGGGACGAGGGGGGTGGAGCTGGAGGCAAGGGGCGTGGATATCAGTTCCGTTTTCCCGCGCTGGAGCGGTGCCAAGGAGCTGCTGCAGGGGGGGAGGGGTGACCCCATATCGGGAGGGGTCGGAGTTAGGGCGAGAGCTGCAGGGTCAGCAGAAGTCAGCTGGCTCACGGGTGTACTATGGAGGGAGCTTCGCAGCTAGGTGGGGTCCTAGCCTGGGGGGGGGGGGGGGAGATAGCGGGTCGCTGCTGGATTGGCTAGGGAGGAGCTGGTGCGGGTCGGGGGGGTCGGGGTGAGGTTCTATCGCCGCGGGAAACGGGCCGAGTGGGGGGTTCTGGCCAGGGCGAGCAGTCGATGGGCTATGTCTAGTCGACGGGGGAGGGGGGCGGGGTGCACCCTGATCCGGCTGATCATGTGGAACGTGCGGGGGTTGAATGGGCCGGTGAAGCGGGCCCGGGTGTTTTTGCATCTGAAGGGGCTGAAGGCGGACGTGGCCATGCTTCAAGAGTCTCACCTGAAGGTGGTGGACCAGCTTCACCTGAGGAAGGGGTGGGTGGGGCAAGTTTTTAATTCAGGGCTCAACGCGAAGACCCGGGGAGTGGCGATCCTGGTGGGGAAGAGGGTGGCATTTGAGGCGTCTGAGGTGGTGGCTGATATTGGCGGCAGATATGTGATGGTGAGCGGTAAGCTGCAGGGGGAGAAGGTGGTGTTGGTAAATGTGTATGCCCCAAATTGGGATGATGCTGGTTTCATGAGGCGTATGTTGGGCCGCATTCCTGACCTGGAGGTGGGGGACCTGATCATGGGGGGGGGGGGGACTTCAATACGGTGCTGGATCCCCCACTGGATCATTCTAGTCAAGGACAGGCAATAGGCCGACGGCGGCCAAGGTTTTGAGGGGGTTTATGAACCAGATGGGAGGGGTGGATCCCTGGAGGTTTGGGAGGCCGCGGGCTTGGGAGTACTCTTTTTTCTCCCACGTGCACAGCGTTTATTCCCGCATTGAATTTTTTTGTCCTGAGTAGGGGGCTGGTCCTGAGGGTGGAGGATGCCGAATATTCGGCTATAGCAATTTCGGACCATGCTCCGCATTGGGTGGATCTGGAGATGGGGGAGGTGCGGGACCAGCGCCCGCTTTGGTGTCTGGACGTGGGGCTGTTGGCTGATGAGGAGGTGTGCAGGAGGGTCCGGGGATGTATTGAGAGGTACCTCGAGGCCAATGATACTGGGGAGGTCCGGGTGGGGATGGTGTGGGAGGCTCTTAAGGCGGTGATTAGGGGGGAGCTGATCTCCATCCGAGCCCGTAGGGAGAGGGGGGAGAGGAGGGAGAGGAAGAGACTGGTGGGGGAGCTGCTGAGTGTAGATCGGAGGCATGCGGAGACCACGGAGGAGGGACTGTTGGGGCAGCGGAGTAGCCTGCAGGCCAAGTTTGATTTATTGACCACAAGAAAGGCGGAGACAGAGTGGCGGAAGGCGCAGGGAGCGGCCTGTGAATATGGAGAGAAGGTGAGCAGGATGCTGGTGCATCAGCTTCGCAAGTGGGACGCCAATAGGGAGATTGGTGGAGTGAAGGATAGGGGTGGGAATGTGGTGCGGCAGGGGGCAGAGGTCAATGGGGTCTTTAGGGACTTCTACAGGGTAGTGTACCGGTCGGAGCCGCCAGTGGCGGGGGGGGGGGGGGGGGGGGGTGGGGGGGTGGGGGTGGGGTGGTGGGTGGGTGGGGGGGGAACGAGAGCTTTTTGAACAGGGTGCGATTTCCAAGGGTGCAGGAGGAGCAGGTGGAGGGACTGTGGGCACCGATTGATTTGGAGGAGCTGGTTAGAGTGATTGGCCACATGCAGTCGGGGAAGGCGCCAGGACCGGATGGGTTCCCGGTTGAATTTTATAAAAAATACGCGGACCTGTTGGGCCCCCTGTTGGTTCGGACCTTTAACGAGGCATGAGAGGGGGGAGTTTTGCCCCCGACGATGTCACGGGCACTGATTTTCCTGATCCTGAAGCGGGATAAGGAACCCATGCAGTGTGGATCATATAGGCCAATTTCACTGCTGAATGTGGATGCCAAGTTGCTGGCGAAGATCTTGGCGACTAGAATAGAGGACTGTGTGCCGGCGGTGATACATGAAGATCAGACGGGTTTTGTGAAGGGGAGGCAGCTGAACACTAACGTGCGAAGGCTGCTAAATGTGATAATGATGCCGGCGGCAGAAGGAGAGGCGGAGATTGTGGTGGCATTGGATGCGGAGAAGGCCTTCGAATGGGTTGAGTGGGGGTACTTGTGGGAGGTGTTAGAGAGGTTCGGGTTCGGGGAGGGGTTTATTAAATGGGTGAGATTGCTGTACGAGGCCCCGATGGCGAGTGTAGCGACAAATGGGAGGAGGTCCGAGTACTTCAGGCACTACCGTGGGACGAGGCAGGGGTGCCCCTTGTCTCCCTTGCTTTTTGCGTTGGCAATTGAGCCTCTGGCCATGGCGCTCAGGGAGGCGGGGAGGTGGAGGGGTCTGGTACGGGGGTGGGGGGGGGGGGGGAGGAGCACCGAGTGTCGCTTTGTGCAGGTGACTTGCTGCTGTATGTAGCAGACCCGGTGGGGGGAATGCCGGAGGTGATGGAGATTCTTGCTGAGTTTGGAGGTTTCTCGGGCTATAAGTTGAACCTGGACAAGAGTTTGTTGTACACTCGGGAGATCAGGAGGAGGGGATTGGTAGGCTCCCGCTAAAAAGGGCAGTGAGGAGTTTTAGGTACCTGGGGGTTCAGATGGCTAGGAGTTGGGGGACTCTGCATAAGCTTAATTTCACTAGGTTGTTGGAGCAGATGGAGGAGGAGTTTAAATGGTGGGACATGCTGCCGCTGTCGTTCGCGGGTAGAGTACAGTCCGTTAAAATGACAGTGCTCCCGAGGTTTTTGTTTTTGTTTCAGTGCCTCCCCATTTTCATTCTGAGGGCCTTTTTTAGGAGGGTGGACAGCAGCATCATGGGATTTGTTTGGGCGCACGGGACTCCAAGGGTGACGAGGGTCTTTTTGGAGCGGGGCAGAGTTAGAGGGGGGCTGGCGCTTCCCAACCTCTCTGGGTACTATTGGGCAGCTAATGTCTCGGTGGTACGCAAGTGGGTAATGGATGGGGAGGGGGCAGCATGGAAACGGATGGAGATGGTGTCCTGTGGAGGCACGAGCCTGAAGGCACTGCTAACGGCGCCGTTGCCACTCCCTCCAACGAGTTACACTACTAGCCCTGTGGTGGCGGCTACGCTCAAGATTTGGGGGCAGTGGAGGCGACACAGGGGGGAAGTGGGGGGCTCGGTGGAGGCCGCGCTGCGGGAGAACCACCGGTTTGTCCCAGGGAACATTGATGGCAGGTTCCTGGGGTGGCGCAGGGCGGGCATAAGGAAGTTGGGAGACCTGTTCATTGACGGGAGGTTTGCGAGCCTGGGTGAGCTGGAGGAGAAGTTTGAGCTCCCCCCAGGGAATATGTTCAGGTACCTTCAGGTCAAGACGTTTGCTGGGCGGCAGGTGGAGGGGTTCCCTTCGCTGCCCCCGTGCGGGGTAAGGGATAGGGTGCTCTCGGGGGTCTGGGTAGGGGATGGGAAGGTGTCTGACATCTACCAGGTGATGCAGGAGGTGGAGGAGGCGGCGGTAGAGGAGCTGAAGGCTAAGTGGGAAGTGGAGCTGGGGGAGCAGATTGAGGAGGGGACATGGGCGGATGCCCTGGAGAGGGTGAACTCCTCCTCTTCATGTGCGAGGCTTAGCCTCATCCAGTTCAAGGTACTGCACAGGGCTCATATGTCTGGGACGGGGATGAGCAGGTTTTTTGGGGGTGAGGACAGGTGCATTAGGTGTTCGGGGAGCCGAGCGAACCATGCCAATATGCTTTGTCCATGCCTGGCACTGGGGGAATTCTGGAAGGGGGTAGCAAGGACGGTGTCGAGGTTGGTAGGATCCAGGGTCAAACCAGGCTGGGGACTCGCGATATTTGGGGTTGGGGTGGAGCCGGGAGTGCAGGAGGCGAAAGAGGCCGGTGTTTTGGCCTTTGCGTCCCTCGTAGACCGGCGGAGGATCTTGTTGCAATGGAAAGACATGAGACCCCCAAGCGTGGAGACCTGGATCAATGACATGGCGGGATTCATTAAGCTGGAGAAGGTCAAATTCGCCCTGAGGGGGTCGGTACAAGGGTTCTTTAGGCGGTGGCAGCCCTTCCTCGACTTTCTGGCTCAAAGATAGGGAACTAGGCCAGCGGCTGCAGGAACTCAGGGGGAGGGGGGGGGGGGTTTCAGGGGGGCATTGTTTATGTTAATTTAATTGATTGTTAATTTACTTTCTTGTTTGTTGGGTGGGGGGGGGGGGGGGGGGGGTTCGTTATATGCGTTGTTATGGGTGCCGGGGTGTGTTTATTATTGTTATTATTATTATTATTATTGTTTTGTTGTTATACATTTTTCAAAAATCTCAATAAAAATTATTTAAAAAAAACAAACAAAAAAACACCAGTGCCCTACAAGGCTGCGTACATAGCTCCCTTCCATACTCCCTATACACACACGACTGCATGGCAAAGTGCGGCTCCAACTCCATCTACAGGTTTGCTGATGACACGACCGCTGTGGGTCGGATTACAAACAACGATGAGTCACAGTATAGGAGGAAGATAAAGAACCCAGTGGAGTGGTGTGACGCCAAAAATCTCTCCCTCAATATCAGCAAAACTAAGGAGTTGGCCATTGACTTCAGGAAGCAAAGTTTCGTACACACCCCTGCCTTCATCAATGGTGTCGAGGTGGAGATGGTTGACAGCTTCACAGTCCTTGGTATGCACATTGCCAACAACCTGTCCTGTTTCACCAACGTCGAAGCTACGACCAGAAAGTACAACAGAGCCTATACATTTTCAGGAAACCAAGGAAATTCGGCATGTCCACATTGGTTCTTACCTATTTTTACAGATGCATCATTGAAAGCATCCTATCTGTCTGCATCACATCTTGGCATGGCAACTGCTCTTCCCAAGACTATAAGAAACTACAGAGGGTCGAATACACAGCCCAGCCCAGAACCCACCTCCCATCCATTTGCTCTATCTACACCTCCCGTTGCCTTGGGAAATGGGCGGCATAATAAGAGACATATGGGTAATTCTCGCTTCCAACCTCTTCCATTGGGAAGAAGATGCACAAGTCTGAGATCACGCACTAATAGATTCAAAAACAGCTTATTCCCATCTGTTTCCAGACTCCTGAATGACTCTCTGATGGATAGAACTAATTTCTCCACACATCTTCCATACGGTGTGGTTCTACACTCCATATGCTTCACCCGATGTCTATGTATTTACATTGTGTACGTATCGCATGCCGTATACTTTTCAAGTATGGAACTATCTTTCTGGACTGTACAGAGCAATACTTTTCACTTTACCTCGGTACACGTGACAATAAATCTAAATCTAAATCTAAATCAATTCACATCAAAATAGTGGTCAATCTAGTTCTGGCAAGGAGGCGATAGAGTTGAAGACATTTCTGTCTTGCCTGTATTTAATGCTGGCACCAGTTAACGTTTGGTGAGGTAAATGGTCTCTCTCAGCTTTGATCCATCTCTTGAAATACAAATGGATGAAATGTGCACTATAGAACTATGGCCATATCTCATCCGGACTATCATGTTCAATTCATGATGCAATGTAGGGAAATCTCTAACACATGGGGAGTGGAATAGAAAGGAGAGTTCACTCGCCTAAAGGAATTTAGAATTATAGAATCATAAAAAGAAACGGTTACAGCACAGAGACAGGCTTTTGGGACATTGTGTCTTGGTTGACTCTCTTCAAGAGCAAACCATAGGTGTCACCGACTCACCTTCTATCCCCTAACCATGTAGATAATAACAAAGAATAGTACAGCACAGGAACAGGCTCTTCGGCCCTTGAAGCCTGAGCCGATCATAATGCCTGTCTAAACAAAAACCTTCTGCACTTCCCGGGGCTGTATCTCTCCATTCAAATCCTATTCATGTACTGGTCAGAGGCCTCTTAAACATCGCTATCGTACCTGCTTCCACCACCTGCTCCGGCAGCGTGTTCCAGGCACTCAATACCCTCTGTGTAAAATACTTGCCTCGCACATCTTTAAACTTTGCCCCTTGCTCCTTAAACCTATACTTCCTCTTCAGGTTATGATCCAATTTTCTTTTGAAAAAGATGATTGAATTTGACTCCAATACCCCGAAGTGGTACAGTGAAGATGCTGAACACAGTGCGGAAACGTTTTCTTCACGCTGCCCATAATTTTCACCCGAGGAAGGAGCAGTGCTCTGAAAGCTAGTGTTTGAAACAAACATGTTGGACTTTGTAAGACTTCTTACTGTGCTCATCCCAGTCCAATGCCGGCATCTCCACATCATAATGTTTTTGTCTGTCACATTATATCTGTGCCCCGGTTCCAGATATTCCATGAATGGGATCTGTTTCTTGCCATGGACTCTGTCCAAATCTCGCCTGGTTTCAAACACGTCAAACATATCTCTGATCAACTTGCCTGCACTAAGACGAATAGCGCTAGCTTTCAAATGTATCTGTGTAACTGAAGTTCTTCATTACTGGAAGCGTTCTTATGAATCTTTTTTGCACCCTCCCCAAAGCTTTCACATAATTCTTTCAGAGTGATACAGAGTTACACACCCATCTGGGCTGTACCGATGTTCAATACTGGCTTATGATCGATTCCTTTAGCTGAGTTGGCTGGAAGTTTGGTTTGTGATGCAGAGGAAGGCCAACGCCACGTGTTCAATTCCCGTATCGGCTGAGGTTGTCAACCTTGTCCCTCCCCTGAGCTGCGGTGAAGCTCAGGTTAAATCACCACCAGTCAGCTCTCGCCCTCACAGGGGAAAAGCCTGAGGTCATCTGGGACTATGGCAACTTTACTTCCTGACTTAACATAAGTTAACTCGTAAAGTACCGGGACACGCATTCGATGATATCGCTACATGTTTCCAGGATGGAGCACCTGAGGAGATAGCGGGAACGCATCCCTAAATTCTATTAACTTTCTCTTAACTGTATGCAGTTGAAATCGACAAATATGTCCTTAACTACTGTGAAATACTAATGAGTTAATTTAGCCGGAATTGACTTCTTTAAGAGGACATCGCAACTCTGTACACGAAATTAGATTGTTTTTTGGATTTACCGAACGGAATCTCGACATCTGTGTTTGATCTCTCGTCAGCGTTCAAACTCTTCGTGTCACAGTCGCATGTTCCACCGAGGATGAAGAACCACATGATTCAGCTAAACAAACCATAGCTTCAGTCTAAGAGCAGCAGCAACTGAAGCAGCAGCAAACTGCTGATCGGAACCGCTTCGTGCGTTAATACTTTTATTTATGTTGCCCTTGTTTCCTTTGCCTGTCGCATTAAATCTATGCCCCTCCAATTCGGAGAGAACTAGAGATGACTAGAGATTACCATACTGCCTTATTTTATTACCGTACTTCAGAGAGGGCAGAGAGATTTCTAGCCAATAGCCTCATTGGATCCTGAACTCCCATTAGCATTTTGCAATATACACAAAACCATGCTCAGTTCTCCGTTCAGAGCCGGCGCCAGCCTCTGAATCTAAGTCATTCCTAAATTGTGTAAATTCATTAATTCTCACAAGTGATCAATGTCGACGAGGCAGGGTTTCGTGAAGCTCAGGCCGAGGCACGTGGGATGCCCAATGAACACATGGATGTTGTGACATTTTAAGAATGCCAACTATTTAGCTTCGGTTCATGACCTTTACATCAGAATGCCAATTTATATCAATTCCTATCGTGTTTTACTATATAAAGATAATGAACTGAAGTATATGTTCTTAATGAGATCAGGCCTGCACGATGGCACAGCGGTCGGCACTGCTGCCTCACAGCGCCAGAGATCCTGGTTCGATTCAGGCCTCGGGTGACTGGGCGGAGTTTACACTTTCTCCCTGTGGGTTTCCTCCGGTTTCCTCCCACATTCCAAAGATGTGCAAGTGGATTGGCTGTGCTAAATTGCGCCTAGGGGAGAGTAGGGGATAGGTTGGGGACCGAGGAGGATGGTTGGGGACTGGTATAGGGTGGATACGTTAGGCTTGAGTAGGGTGATCATTGCTCGTCACAACATCGAGGGCTGAAGGGCCTGTTCTGTGCTGTACTGTTCTATGTTCTAAAAAAGTCGTAAAAACTGTCAAAAACGGACGGACAAAGAAGTCCAGTAATTTAACTCGACACAGCGAAGTGGGAGTAATAAGAATTCTACAGTTTATTTATAAACCATCGAGATAAGAAGTAAATATAACAGTTTAAAATTCAGTTATTCAGAAGTCAAGGCCAAAGCTATTACCCATTATTAGCTACGCTGCTGGTCATTATGACGGGCCTTTCATTTCTCTGCAATTCAGTCCACGGGCTACGAACGCGGTTTCTTGATTAACATATCGCCGAGTTCGGCTTTTCTCTATTCCTTGGCAAACTGACCCGATGACACTCAAACTCACAGTTTACCCATGACGAGTGATCACTCGGAAGAACCATTGATAAGTAACCATATTCATTTCGCTTGATACACAACCTTGATTATCTGGCACTTAATTGACATTGCACCGTGTCTCAGACGATTGGATGTTCATATTTTCCTGTCTATAAAACAATGTGTCGTTTCAGTGAAAGGAGATATCAATTGGACCCAGGTGTCATGAATATGTTTCGTAACAGCAGTAAACGAATTTAACAAAATATAATAGGTTGTTAGAAATCCACCAGCAGGGAGAAATATGCCTAGAGACAATAGTAACCAGTATTCAAAAGGCCTGAATGAGATGCCCCCCTAACATGTTTAGAAGGCAGTTTAGATAATAGGCAAATGTGAATGGTTTATGAGGAGAAACGGTAGCACAGTGGGTAGCACTGTTGCTTCACAGCTCCAGGGTCCCAGGCTCGATTACTGGATCGGGTCACGATCTGCGCGGAGTCTGCACGTTCTCTCTGTCTCTGCGTTGGTTTCCTCCGGGTGTTCCGGTTTTCTCCCACAAGACGTGCTGTTAGGTGAATTGGATATTCTGAATTCCCCCTCTGTGTGACCGAACAGGCGCTGGAATGTAGAGATTCGGGGCTTTTCATAGTAATTTAATTGCTGTGTTAATGTAAGCCGACTTGTGACAATGAAGATTATTATTATCTTTTCGACGTTTATGAAAATCAATGAGGTACATATATATGCGAATATATAGTCTCGAAAGTTGTTGGAGCAGGCAGCGAAATACAAAGAAGGCATAATCAAAGATGAGCAAAGGTATAACTGAGCAGACGACCAGAAGACAGGAAGGCAGTCTCTGAAGATTCCAGCTCCCAAGCGTAAAAGCCAGTTTTTCAGCTAGCCACATAGATTCCAGATTTACATCGAACACACCTGTAAGTCTCAGAGCCAAGTCAGTGCATAAAATATTTGCAACCGCAGTTTCAATACCTTTATTGGACCATGAAAAGACTTTCCGAATACTTGAGTATCATCCCTGTATGGTGTGGTAACTATACACTGTCTATTTAATCTGGATGTTGTTTGGTGGAATGGGGAAGTCTTATGGAGTTCTTAGATTTATTTTAGAATAAGACACGTGTGTGTGCCGTCATTCATATACAGGTGGAGAGGAGAGTGGACCTGATCGTGTGCGTTTGTCTTTCTTTTACTTTAATAAATAGTATTTAATAATTGTTACAAGACCACTGGGCTATTTATTTCACTGGGGTTTCACTTGTCTCCTCAGACCAAAACAAAACAAATCTACCCCCCCCCCCCCCACGATCAAGTGTTCCATGTCGGGATACCCTCGCAGATAACATCAGCTTGTTTCGTGGCAGAACGGTTCTGTGGCTCAGTCGGTAGGATCATTGCATTTGAACCAGAATTCTCTTGATTCAATTCTCACTGCAGGATTTGACGGACACAGAAGGAGAGCCCCTGATGCGGCTAAACAGTTCGATAACCAGCCTGCCCGTCCTGCCAAAATTTCTGGAAGGAGAAGAGAGTGCGCGAAGGCACATAAAACAAATAATTGGAGAAGACATCCGTCTTGTACCGTGACCAATTATGTGTTCCGCCAAATATTCAATTCTACTGAATTTAAAAGGGATTTTCCACAGGCGGTATATGGTGCTGAACCACTTGCATAGCAAAACCGCGAAGACGAATTTCTGTCTGAAAGTAGTTAAATGAACATAATTTGAAAAAAATACAAAGCATAGATACAAAGGATCATCTAAAAAATTTAATCAGCGGATCTCCAGCACATAAGATGCTTTCTATTGTTTTTTTCAGGTTTGAACAGGATAATATAACATTTCGGGACGAATATGCAGGACAGAATACCAAAGCTCGACGCCAAAATGGCAAATATTTCCACAGCGACAGTGTATTTTCCAGAAGTGCTCACATAAGCGGGGATGAAAGTAACCCAGACTGCAAAAAAGATGACCATACTGAATGTTATAAATTTAGCTTCATTAAAATTATCTGGTAGCTTGCGGGCAAAAAAAGCCAGCAAAAAACAGGAAGAAGACAAGATGCCGATATAACCCAAAACAAATGCAAACGCCTTGATTGAGCCAACATCACATTCAAGAATAATTTTTGCATTTTGATACTTTGTGTTTTTTACCGGCAACGGTGGCGATGTAGTTAGCCAGAGGAGACAGATTATAATTTGCAAACAGGTACACAGTAATATTATTACTCTTTGTTGCACAGGCCCGAACCATTTCATTCTATCGCTGTTTGGAGGTGTTGCTCTAAAAGCCATTAAGACAACAATTGTTTTCCCTAAAATGCATGAAGTGCAGAGCACAAAGCTTATGCCAAAAAGCGTGTGACGGAGCATGCAAGACCAGATTGTGGGCTTGCCAATAAAGGTGAGAGAGCACAGGAAGCACAGCACTAAGGATAGGAGAATGAAGAAACTTAATTCGGAGTTGTTAGCCCTGACAATTGGGGTGTTCCTGTAATAGGTGAATACTGCTGCAGCACCAATTGTGAGTGAGGCCCCACAAAGGGCAAACGTCACCAGTGAGATTCCCAACGGATCCTCGAAGGAGAGAAATTCAATATCCTTTGGAAGGCATCGATCTTTTAGCGAATTCGACCAGTAGTCTAAATGGCATTTAATGCATTCGATTGAGTCTGCAAATGAGACAAACCCAAGACAATATAAACATTAAAAATGAAACAGTAATCAAGCACAGTGATTTATTGGCTGCACATCTAACGATAGGGCCGAAGTGCATGTTCCTGCGCCGTACTGTGTTTTGTTCTTTGTTCTATATATTTTCTGCTCTGCTCTTCTTAAAACACACAGATTCGTGCCAGCGCATTGCCTGATGATTGGTGAAACTTCTCCTTTGCCATCTTGAAAACTGTAGAATGTCCAAGAATGTTTACAGTGTTATATTTGACAGAAGATTGTTGAAAATTGAGATTAACGGCTGTCTTTAATAATAATAGATTATTGTCACAAGTTGGCTTCAATGAGGTACTGTGAAAAGCCCCTAGTCGCCACATTCCGGCGCCTGGGAGGCTGGAACGAGAATTCAACCCGCGCTGCTGGGTCTTCTGCATTACAAGCCCACTGTGCTAAGCCATCCCTTTTCTTGTCTTTCCGGATTGCATACCGATCTGATGGCAAATTATTTATGAAGACTGGAAGAGATCCTACGTCAATATCAGGTTCGTTCCTACTTCAAATTTTGTTGTGAGACAGTTATGTTAGCTGAGAGGTTACTTGCTTTGTGCTACATTCTGAGTCTATGTCCAAGCCCTGGAATATTTACCCCTGAGTCCCCCGAACATCAGTTTTACAAGGGTTGCTGTTGGAAGACTTGGTTAAATGTTACCTTGATGTGAAGGCCCATCAGAGCGACCTCATCTCTTGTCAGGAAACGGAGCGAATTTTAAATAATTCATACTCGTATTGTACTCATAGGTATTATAAATGAGGTATAATTTTACTAAGTTTCATTTTGTGAAGTGTCTGGGGAGCCATGGCCGCCTGAGCGCTTACCTCCGATAAGCCCCTTGGAGGTGAAGTCGCCAGGATCAGGCTATGGTAAATGATGCCGGTTTGGCGGCGGTCCGGCACCCCGTGACTAATCCGTGAGGACATGGTCTGGAGATAGTGCTTGCTAATAACATGCAAATGTATTAAATAGAGTTTGCCAAGGTGTGCGGCGATTCGCACTGTGTGGAGTGTTCCTGCGTTATTGCAAAAGCCAGTCACGTCGGGCTTTTCGCTTCAATCCTGATTTTGAGGCGGTGCGGAGATGACTTGAAATCCCACCCCCCCCCCCCCCCGTGTGTTTTTATTACCCAAGAAAGCCCTTTGTTTTCTAATAGATTTGCAATACCATGTTGTGCTGATTTTGACATTTCTGGCAAGTTCCCTGTCGTTTTCAGTATTTTCACAAATGTTAATGTTTTTTCTTCTTTTTTTCTGTTTCCATCTCCTCCAATTTCTTTGGATCTACAACAGTCTTGACGATTTCCTGACGTTTTCTGTTGTCTTTCACTACTTCTGCCCATGGTGGCTTTTACCTTCCTTTACCTTCATGTTATAATACTGCTCTTCAATTGTGCTAAATTCTTTGCTCAACATTTCCTAATTTTCAACGATAGTTATACCCGATAACAGTTCTGACCAGTATTCTGTCGCCAGTGTCTATCTGATCCGGATTATTATCCTTGTTATTCGTATTAATTGTTTCAATAGTACTATACTATGATAGAATGGGGCGTGATTCTCCGCAAAGGCGGAGAGTCGCGAAGGCTGCCACGAAACTGGCCGTGTTTCATGGCAGCCTCCGCGCCCCCTCCCGGGACCCGATTCTGCTCCCCGTTCGGGGCTAGCATCGCGGCCCCGTGAACTCCGGCATCACGGACTTTCGCTAACAAATTTCGCTAAGCCCGTGCGCCAAAGTTAGCGACGGCTGACACATTTGATGACGTCACCCGCGCATGCGCGATTTGGATGACTCCAACATGCGCATGCGCGGATGACGTCATCCGCGCATATGCGTCAGACCCGCGCATGCGCGGTCCGTAATGTCCATCAGCCGCCCCGCTGACTGATCCAGCGGGGCGGAGGAGGCAGAAAGAGTGCGCGGGAATCGTACCCGCTGCCCGTGATCGGAGGGCACCGATCGCGGGCCCATGCCACCCTAGGCACGGCCGCACCACGGCCGTGCCAATCAGTGGCATGGTTGTGCAGAACGGCACTTTGCGGCCGTTTTCACGAACTGGTATAGCAGGTGTATTAAAAATCGTGAAAACGGGCGTAAAGGCCTTGCAAATCGGCCCATCAGCCAGGGGAGAATTGCTGCTTGCCATAAAAAAAACGGCGAGCTGCGATTCGTGTCGGGGGCGGGCGTGGGGGGGGGGGGGGATAGCAGGAGGGCGTCGGACCAGCGTTACCGTAAAAATTTGCACCACCCGCTATTCTCCTCCCCGTCGTGAGTGCGGAGAATCGCGCCCATGATTTCTCAGGCTGACAACATCTGCAGCATTTAGTTTCAGATTCCTTTGTTAGTTTACTTTAGTGATAGGACAGCATTATGGGCACTTTAGCTGATGGCAGTTAGTCGTCAATTGACATAACCGCAAAAAAACTGTGAAAACACAAATTATGGTGCTTTAGAACATAGAACAGTACAGCACAGAACAGGCCCTTCGGCCCTCGATGTTGTGCCGAGCAAATGATCACCCTACTCAAACCCATGTATCCACCCTATACCCGTAACCCAACAACCCCCCCCCTTAACCTTACTTTTTTTTTTAGGACACTACGGGCAATTTAGCATGGCCAATCCACCTAACCCGCACATCTTTGGACTGTGGGAGGAAACCGGAGCACCCGGAGGAAACCCATGCACACACGGGGAGGACGTGTAGACTCCGCACAGACTGTGACCCAGCCGGGAACCGAACATGGGATCCTGGAGCTGTGAAGCATTTATGCTAACCACCATGCACCCGGGCTGCTGAGTGCTACCGGGCTGCTTTGGTGTGTGTTTTTTTTATTGCCCTTTAACTGAGTGGTTATTCGGCAGTAAAGAGTCAACTACATTGCTGTGGGTCTAGAGTTCCATGCAGTCCAGGCCAGATCAGGTAAGGAGGGAAGATTTCCAGTAGGTTTCATGAACATCATTAGAACTTTTAAAACCAAACAACTGTTGAATTCAAATTTCACCATTTGCTCTGGTGGGATTTGAACCCGGGCCCCCAAAGTACTTCGCTGGGTCTCTGGATTACCAGTCCACTCCAAAATTGCCCCCCCCCGCCCCCCTGTAAAGCAAGTTTAATATAGGAAAAACACTCAAAACCGCGTTATGCACAAAATGGCAAACAATGTTACGCAACTTTTATTTCCTCACCTGTCTCATTACTAATCTCCCCGTCTGCACATGATATGCAATCAAAGCAACAAGCAGGTTGGCCTTGTCTAACAGCTTTCCTTGTCCCTCGTACGCAGCCCACGCTACAGCTCGATCGAGGAATCTGTGACGGGATTGTAAAAGTGCACATGTTATGCAATAGCTATGAACAATTGAGGTTCAATCCGCATACGGGCTGAGGTTATTTTGGAAGGCATGCATTCTCAACCTTACCCCTGCCCTGAGGTGTGGTGATGCTCATCTTAAATCATCGCCAGTCAGCTCTCCCACTCAAAGTGAAAAACAGCCTTTGGTCATCAGGTAGTCTGGCGACTTTATGGTTCAATTCTGTTTCGTTTCTATTGATTGGATGATTTAACGGTTCATGTTCAATTAAAGTCCCTTATTAATTAATTCTGATAATTATCAGTGCTGCATGGATGGACTTGGTAAAACAACCTTGTTTTCCGGCCCACAGTTTTCGTCTCCTTATCTAGGGAAGGATGTTCTTGCTCCAGAGGGAGTGCAGCAAAGGTTTATCAAACTGAATTCTGGGATGACGAGACTGAACTATGAGGAGAGGTTGAATCGGTTAGGATATTATTTTCTGGAGTCCAGAAGAATGAGGGGAGGGGGTTTCATAGAAACCTTTAAAATGTTAACAGGACGAAACAGATAAGATGCAGGAAGGATGTTCCCGATGGTGGGGTTGTCCAGAACCAGCGCTCAAAGCTTGGGGATACGGTAGCCCGTTTAGGACAGTGATGGGGAGAAACTTCTTCAGTCAGAGAGTGGGGAGCCTTTGGAATTGGTTACCACAGGAAGTAGCTGAGGAGAAAATATTACGGGCGGGATTCTCTGTCCCACCTCACCAGTTTTCTAATGCACCGCGTCCACACCGGCATTCTCTCTCCAGCCAGCGGACCAATGGGGTTTCCTATTTTAGACAGAGCCATGCCATCGGGAAATCCCTGGTGTGGGCGCACTGTCGGCGCAACCGAGAATCCCGCTTGCCAAGAATCCAGCCCTGTATGTTTCTAAGAAGCAGTTAGTTATAGCACTTCAGACGAAGTGGACCAAATAATTTGGGGGAAAGCGGGATTTCGCTGTTGAGGTGGCCAATCAGCCATGGTCCTAAAGAATGGCAGAGCAGGCTCGAAAGACCGGATGGCCTTCCCCTGCTCCTGTTTTCTACGTTTCTGTGTCACGATTTTGCGGTAAGAATAACGAAGAGGCCACAACGCTCAATGTTATTTTGCAATAAACTGCATAACAACTTCCTAAATTGGATAATAGCCTGCTGTTGTCCTGCTCATCCACATGTCCTGCTACACCAGTACCTCAGGGTGGGACACATATGAGCAAGGATAAGTAATAGGAGCTCTCGAGCCTCTTGATCCGGCTGATTTTCGACCTCATACTTCACTTTTCCGCCATTCTCCCAGAACCCTTGGTGCCCTTGATGTCTAGTCTTCAATAGGTGAGCAGCACCACACTTACCTCGCTCCCGATCTGGCTGTCATCAGCAATTTCGCAAACATGCCTTTGGTTTCTTCAGCCAAGCAATTTATATAAATTTCAAAACGTTGAATCCCCAACACTAGTCCCTGCAGCACAACACTCGTTACATCTTTCCGATGAGAAAAAGACTCATATATCCCTACTCTTTGTTTACTGCTCGCTCGTCAATTGTCTATTCATGCCAATCTGTTACCCCTAATACCATTAACTTTTATTTTATGCAATAGGATTTGATGTGGCAGCTTAGCATATACTTTCTGGATATTCACGTGCAGTACACCCAGCGGTTTCTTGTTCTTCACTGTACACGTGGATCCTTCAGGGAGATCGAGTAAATTGGTTAGAAATGATTTTTCACATGTTGATTCTGTCTGTTATCCTTTATTTTTTCCAATAATAATAATTTAATAATAATTAAAATTAATAATCGCTTATTGTCACAAGTAGGCTTCAATGAAGTTACTGTGAAAAGCCCCAAATGCCTTTCCCTAACTTCTTTGATAATAGCTTCCAACATTTCCCTTCTGACCGATGTTAAGCGAACTGGCCTGTAGATTGCTGTTTTGTGACACCATTCAATTTGGAATAAGTGAACTACATATGCTATTTTTCATTCGAAGGGAACCTTCCAGGAATCTAGGGAATCTTGGAAAATTCTATCCAACCTTCCAACCTGCCACCCGTCTCAGCACAATTGTACATTTTTTTCTTACGTTTGATACTCTAACTTTCTAGACCACGGGTGGCGGGTCTTCTCCTTGGAATTGTTTCGTTTTTTAGCTAACAGCTATTCTGAGCCAAATAAGGGACCATTCGCTCCTTCTTTTATATGTTGGAATATAGGAGGTCTATTTTCTGCACTATATCGGGATCAACAGGTTTAATTGGCCTTCTGTCAAAAGCTTATGCAGATCTTAATTAACTACTCACCAGAATGATTCTGTTCACGTTACTTCTCTCTGTTAGCGTCTGTCATATTACATGTAATCTATTTGAGAAATGCTGCATTTCCTTGCAGCGAGTGAGATTAAATAGTACTGTTAGAGTGAGTATGCCTTCAAAATATTTAATTGCCTGTTTCAAACTCTGCTGCCTCTGGAGGTCATGAAATACATTCTACGCTTTCTTCTTTATTTCCTTCTTCCTCTCAATTGTGCTAACATCAAGTAAAACATTGCGGTCACAGATTGTATGTTAATCACTTGACATTGCAGGTCTGATGAGAGTTGCCATCTTCTGAAAAGTAACTGAAATGTATTTACACTATGGTGTTACTCATGAAAGAATCCAACAGGTTGACCATACTGGACTCAGGCAGGAAGTACACTTACCTCTTTCTTTCCATTATTCCAAACAATTGCACTTTCATCTATTTCGAGCCTGTGGTTTGAATCAAAAGAACCACCAAACTGACCCACCGCCACATAACGAACAGAACCGTCAGCGGTTTTCCGCCAGTTTATCAAATCATAGGATGGGTTGGGATCTCCATTTTCATCAAATACTACTTCCTCTCCAAGTTTGTTTGTAAAGTTAACGTGTTTCAGGTAATGCAAAAGCTTTGTGAAAAAAATGGAAACATTTTAAGCATTAAAAACGTAAGACATGAAAGAAGGAGCAGGCCATAAGACCTTGCTCCAACATTCAATGACATATTTTCTGAACGTGCACTTCAATTATGTTTTTTCCTGCCATTTTCTACATTTTTCTTTTCTGTTACTTTCCAAACGTCTATCTATCTCAGTCTTGAATATATTGAAGGATTGTATAAACCTGCCCTCTGGGATACAAAATACCAAAGTGGCTCAGTACCTGATTGAAGACATTTCCCCATATCGCAATCTTAATTGGATTACCCCCTAGGTTCTCCAGCCTAACAAATACCAGTAAGTCTCTCCTACGGCCAAATACAACAAGAAATGTTTTTTAAAAAATTATTCTGAACTCTAGAGAAGATAGGTCCCCTCGACTGAATCTCTCCTTGCAGGCCAACTCTCACATCCAAGGGATCAATGTTGTGAACGTTAGTTGCAGCCCCCTTAGAATTTTTCCTCAGGTAAGAATAGTGGGTTGGATTCTCCATTGGTTGATGCTGAAATTGGGAAACTTGATTGAGCGGAGAACCAGTTCTGATGCCAAAATCGCGGTAGGTGCCGACTTGATGCCAAATCGCAATTCTCCGTCACCTCCACAGCAGCGTCAATGCGGTCCAGAACACACGTACAGGAAACAACATTTGCATATCATTAGTATTCTCCAGGGCCTCCAGGATTCTCTGCCCCCTGATGGTGCGGTTGACTTGTGCTTTTAAAATCATGAAACCAGTATCATGGATGATGAGGGAGAGAGAGGATGTAGGACACAGAGGCACAATTGATGGCTACCGGACCGGACAGTGGCCGGACTGGCTAGGGTGTCTTCCAGGTCCAGGGCGGAGTGGGGGTGACGGGGAACTGGTCAAGTGACCGGGGTCCCCTCCCCCACGGGATTGGGGTGTGTCCAGTCACGCAACGCCATTGCCGTGGCCTGCAAGGCAGCCATATTGCTACGCACCTCACTGGCCAGCCACCTTGGCCTGCGGCTCTGCAGAGCGAGACCGGCAATATGGGTGCCCCCAGCCCTGCACCACCGCAACTAACACGCTGCAACATCTGAAATTTGGGAAAATCAATACCAATGCATCAAGCATCTCAACTGCTCGAAGAAAGAAGTTAGTTTAATTTAAGACTTTCTGGCGTCCAATGTTTGCTAATTTCCTACCTTTAAAGACGAATTGTGCGTTTTCAGGGTTTCTACAAAAACGGTAATCAGATAATTTCCTAATTTTGGTACAACTGTCACCATTTTCACTCCTCACTTAATCTGTGCAGACTCTTTGCGCTCTGCCCAAATTCTTGTTTCCCATTTAGATTTATATCGACATCTACCATGAAGTTTTTATATTGTGTAAGATGCTGATTAATTTCATTTCATTTCATTTTTCATTTCGATAAGTTTTTCGGTAATAACTATGGATTTTACTTTTTAGCAACGGTTTAAATTAAATGGCTTAGTTTGAATTTCTGCCAGTTGTAATTTTTTACAGGATGTCCGTTGTTTACGAGAAACGATATTTTATTGTTTTACCATTTCAAATTTTGGTCTCGAGTTGTAGCAGCTGCATGCTATCCAAATTTGCTACAATACGATTAGATTTTTTAAAGGTAAGTTGCAATGAATGGCGAAAAGTAGTTTTAGATTTGAATAAAACTTTACCTTTCAACAACGCCTAGGCATTGTTTGAAATGAATATTTCTCGGATAGAATAGAAACAAATAATCCGTACAGTGTAGAATGAAGCCATTTTCCCCATCGAGTCTGCACCAACATTCTGAAAGAGCCCTAACCTAGGCTCACTGAGCTGCCCTAACTTCGTAACCTCATAATTCCACCTAACCTTTATATCTTTGCACACTGAGGGGCAATTGACCATCCACCTACCCTGCACATCTTTGGACTGTGGGAGGAAACCGGGGCACCCGGAGGAAACCCACTCAAACACGGGGAGAAAGTGCAAACTACACAGAGACAGTAAGCCAAGGCCGGAATGGACAAATTGAATCCGGTCCTTGGCGCTGTGAGAGAGCAGTGTTAAGCACCGTGCCACTGTGCCCCTCATGGGTAGGACACATGTAGCAGACGAAAAGCTTTATTATCAAATATGACGGAATAAAGTGTCATTGCTAAGTAAATGTGGCATTGTTTATGACTACTGCATCGAAAGTAAATTATTATTGTAATGGAATGTAAACTCCGAGGGGGCTAAGTAAGCAAGAGATAGTGTTGTGTCTCAGTGTACAACTCATAAAGCAGAGCTGAGGAAAGTGGCGTGAGACCTGATGATTTGCAGCCTATGTCAATAGAAGAGGTGCAGTTGGACTATTTCTAAGTAAGGGATGGGGAATAGGAATTGGGGGGGGGGGTGTAAAAGTTACAAATTCTGGTCTTTTTGTGGCATGGTGATACCATCAAAAGTACCTAGATCTGCACCTTAAGTGATGTAAGAGACAGGGCTATGGACGGGGCAGGACGATCGGATTGGAAAGGGAACCTGCGTGATCTCAGACTGGCATGGGCAAGATGGACCGAATCGTCTCCTTCTGTGCTGCAACCTTCCTATGGTTATACGGTTCTATGACTCTCCTGGACACGGTTCAACATCACTACAAAAACAAAGAACAGAAAGCACAGCGGGAGGCGGTGGCGTAGTGCTGTTAGATGAATTGGGCATTCCGAATTCTCCCTTTGTGTCTACACCAGATACCTCTGCTGTTAGACATTAAGAATTCGATCCCTAGAGTTTTTTTGAAGCTTCACAGCTCCAGGGTCCCAGGTTCGATTCCCCGCTGGGTCACTGTCTGTGCGGAGTCTGCACATCCTCCCCGTGTGTGCGTGGGTTTCCTCCGGGTGCTCCGGTTTCCTCCCACAGTCCAAAGATGTGCAGGTTAGGTGGATTGGCCATGATAAATTGCCCTTAGTGTCCATAATTGCCCTTAGTGTTGGATGGGGTTACTGGGTTATGGGGATAGGGTGGAGGTGTTGATCTTGGGTAGGGTGCTCTTTCCAGGAGCCGGTGCAGACTCGATGGGCCGAATGGCCTCCTTCTGCACTGTAAATTCTATGATCTACGAATAAGAAGTGTCTTTTCCCTCAAAATTCTTTTCTCGATTTCCTCATCTGATGATTTGATCTGGACGGTAAATACCTGGAGCCTAGTCACTTTTCCTCTCACTCCCTACGCTGCTTAATCCACTAACCTAAAAAGACCAGTTTATTCCTGTGATCACGTTTCTGTTCACGAAGCAATCCTTCATAGAATCTGTTTGTTTGCTCCAATCCTTTAAGTCCCAGTTGTCATTAACAACCTCTGGTGTGACACCTTACCTAAAGCCTTTTGAAAATCGATGTGCATTTTATCGATAGTTTCTCTCTTGTCTAGGTTAAAAAATACGTCACATTGACTTGATGCCAGTATTTCTATCACAATACTCCTTTGGTTCGTACAAATCATATAATTTTCGAAGCGTTCTATTACAAACTCCCTAATAATGGACTCTAGCATTTTAGTTTCGACTGATGATTCGCCAATTAACCTATCGTTCAATATTTTACCCTTTAATGAATATCGATGTTGCATTTGCTACATTCCAATCTAGAAGAGCAGTCCAAGAATTTCTTGAAATTATGGAAAGTCAAAAACAATACAGCCATTGACTCTGCATTCAATTATTTGAACCGCCCTTTATGTTGACCATTGGATTGATCAACTTTTAGTCTGCTGAATTAACCCAATATTTTTTTCGTAATATTATTAACATTTTAGTTCCCCATTGTCCTGTGACACTTGGTTCCCCAGAATTTACTGGCCGTTCTTTTGCCTTCACAAACAGGTATATATTATTAAATAGTAAAGCTGGCTCACATTACATAAGATACCCTTGCCTTGGATATTAGAATTTTTGTTATACAAGTGTATTTTGAAAGTTAGTTTTCAGCACTGATCTCTTACCTGCCATGGTTTAATATCCACGGTGTTGGCACAGCTATTATTTTCAAACGGCCCTTTCCCATCTTTACAAGCGGAGAGATTGTGAAGGGCGTGAGCTATTGCATAGATTCCTTTATATACATTGTATGATACTCTGAGTTGCGATACATCAGAATATATATTTACGCGGCTCTTAATGTCCTCTGATCCCGTACACTGACTTGTTCCATTTTCAGAAGTTTGTAATGAGCACTGAAATAAAGTTTCCCAAAACTCTGTTACCAAAACATTTTGAGCGGCCGTGGAAGGATGAACCTTCTGAAGAAATTGTTGAAGACCTGGTATCTGAGCCCTCCGGAGTGCAAACCCCAGAGTGCCAACCAAAATTGTGTTGTCCTGTTTGGAAAGCATAGCTGACGTCACCCATGCTTCGCTCGCCAGCCACTGAATTCCGGTAATGTTTTGCCGCATTACTTCCTGAATAAGGCTGTCAGTGTCCTGTTCAATAGCAAAGACGAGTATTACCTTGGCACGGCTTTCTCGAATAGTGTTGACTATCGCTTCAATCTGCTCTTTGGTCTTCACTTTTGGAATCGTGTGAGAGAAAGCAACGCACGCCCCGAGAGCCTCAATCTGCTCACTGAACATCTGAATGCCATATCGACCATAGTCATCATCTCCCGCGATTGCTCCTACCCAGGTCCATCCAAAATGTTTCACAAGCTGTGCCAAAGCTCTGACTTGAAAGTAATCACTTGGCACTGTTCGAAGAAATGCCGGATATTCTGCTTTGTCACTCAGACAGGCACAAGTAGAAAAGTAGCTGACCTGCAGAAGAGCAAAGAAAAAAATCGACTACTCCCTATGAAACTTCACATTAATGAGCTAAAAACAAAAAATTCTGGATAAACTCAGCGGATTGGCAGCATCTGTGAAAAAGAAATAGAGTTAACTTTTCGAATCCGCAGAACTGAAATCAATAAGATTGCCAATTATGAAAAATTCAGACATAAAATAATTAAACTGCTTAATGAATGTTTCCAACACCGTACTCATTAAAAAGAACGGAACATACTGGAAGTTCTCAATAGGCGAAGCAGTATCGATGGAGAGAAATGACGTCGCCGTTTCTGTATGATCTACCAGTAACCTATAATGTTAACTATGTTTCTCCCTCCAATGATGCTGCCTGACCTGTTGAGTAATTCCAGCACCTGTTGTTTTTGCGTTACGATTTCCAGCAGAATTTTGCTGTTGTAGTAAACCGTACTCTAATATCACTCTAAAGACAGGCACGGCCAATCATCCATATTCAATAGTGACCATTTGAATCTTGCCATGTTAAGTCAATTGTTTGACAAACTTTGCTTGAGGCCTTGAATGAATAAAGCCCTTCAATAATAGATCCTGGGACAATCAACTATACGTACCCGGGGCCTGTCGTTGTGCTTGCTTGGTGAGCAGCACACTACCTGTTTTCCGTCCTCTGACTCAAGAACTTACGTGGACTATTTTTCAGTATTTTATGCATTCCAGTCCTTCTTGTATCAGCGTATTCCTACAATAAGTTTTTTAAAATTATACATTGCGATATTTTAATCAAATGTCAACACAGGGGCTAACTCATGAATAGATTAGCTCTATATTTCCACGTCATAGGTCAATTAGAAAAAAATAAAGTTTATTTTTATCCGCCCAAATATATGATCGACACCATAGGTTTTCCCACAAGCATGATTTCAATGCAACGTGACATTGGGCAGGATCCGCACACGTGGCCGATCCTTTGGATTTTAAGCAGAGTCAGAATGGGTTATTGCCGGGGAACTCATGCTTGGCAAATGTATTGGAATTATTTGAGGTGAATAGGGGCAAGGAAGAAAAAGGGGAACCAGTTGATATAACATACTTGGATTTACAAAAGCGTTTGATAAGATACTGTACAAAAGGCTATTTATAAGATGTCTTTTGGGGCAGTATATTAGCATTGACAGACGTGTGCCAAACTGATAGAAAACCACGAGTTGGGAAAAGTGGGGCATTTTCAGGATGCACTCTGTGAGGAGAGGAGTACCACAAGGACACGTCCTTGGGCCACAATTATTTACACTATATATTAATCTTTGGACATAGGGAGTGAACGTGCTATTGCCAAATTTGCTGATGACGTCAAAATAGGTTGGAAAGCAAATGGTGAGGATGAGACAAAAAGCCTATAGCGGGATATAGACAGATTAGATGAGTGGGCAAACACTTGGTAGATGGAACATATTGTTGGAAAATGTGAAGGTGTGCACTTTGGGAGGAAGAATATAACAGCTGAAAATGAATTAAATGGAGAATAATTGAACAAACCTGCAGCACAGTTGATTTGAGAGTCCTGAGGCAGAAATCACAAAAGGTTAGCATGCAAGTTCAGCAAGTAATAGTGAAGACAAATGACATGTCGGACTTTATTTCACAGGGAATGGAGCATAAAGATAGATAAGTTTTGCTATAACTATACACGGTACTAATTAGATAACAGTTTGAGTGCTGTGAGCTGTTTGGTGCCACTTATGTACCAAAATACATATTTGCATTGGAGGCAGATGTTTCAATAAATTGATCCCGTTTATGGAGCGCTTTGCTCATGAGAAGAGGCTGAATAGTTTGGGTCTGTCCACATTGAAGTTTGAAATAATTGGAGACCGTCAAGAGGCATATTCGATTCTCACGGTGTTTGACATGGTAGATGCTTAAAGGCTGTTTGCCCCTGTGGGAGCATCTAGGACCAGAGGGAATAATCTCAGAGTAAGGGATCGCATATTTAAAGTAGAGATTAGGAGGATTATTTTCTCTCAGATGGGAGCGTTTCTGTGGAAATCTTTACCGCAGAGAACTGTGGATGCTAGGTCGGTAAGTGCGTTCAAATTTGAGGTAGGCAGACTTTTAATCAGTAAATGAATCAAGGGTTATGGGGATATGGCGGGAAAGTGAAGTTGTGGATTATCATATCAGAACACTCATGATCTAATTAAATGGCGGAGTAGACTCGGTGGACCAAATTGCCAACGTCTATTCCTATGTCTTGGGGGCTATCATGAAGAACCCTAAGTGACTGCCCATGAATTAATGAACACGTTTAAATTTGGACTTGTATATTGTAGGATAGAAACTATTTTGGAGGAAAAAAACCGAACTTAATAAAGCAAACCATCTTATTCCATCACTATCAATGATGCCAGAATGGAATGGTGTGGGCACAGTAAGACGTCTTACACCAGGTTAAAGTCCAACAAGATTGCTTCGAATCTCGAGCTTTCGGAGCGCAGCTCCTTCACTATCAATGAACATGATAACCGCATGTGTTCTCTCAGGCGTTATCGAACAAGATGAATAATTTTACCTCCAGGCTGGAGAGTGAACTTTCTTCGACTTGAGGTTTCCGTGTTTCACCAGTTAAACACGAAAAAGTTGGAACTCAAGTTTTAAGCTCAAACATACTTTGCATTAAAGTTCACGTGGCCTCTAATTTAAAGGTACCGACAAATCCTCCGTTTCATGAACATGTGTTGACATTTCGTGAAAGTGCTTCTTATATTAAACTAGATCGGTCGATCGACAGCGAGATAGATAGATAGAAAAAAAGAAAGAAAAAAGGAAGGAAAAAGGAAGAAAGATAGAATAAAACATACTTAGGTACAGAAAAGAAAGAAAGACGGATGGAAAGGAAGACGGAAGGAAATACAGAACGACAGAAAGAAAGAAAGAAAGAAAGAAAGAAAGAAAGAAAGAAAGAAAGAAAGAAAGAAAGAAAGAAAGAAAGAAAGAAAGAAAGAAAGAAAGAAAGAAAGAAAAAAAGAAAGAAAAAGGAAAAAAACAAGAAAGAAACAAAGAAAGAAAGAAGGAAAAAAGCAAGAAAGAAAGAATACGGGGAGCATTGCAACTGAGAGCATGTTTGAACAACCTTTAGTCAAGCTCCATACACATCCACACATGGGGCAACAAAAGTGCCCCTTTACTCACGATGGGTGAAAGGTCTCTTTCTGTGCTGTAAAACTCTGATGAGAGGTAATGAAGTCAACTATAGTAGCCCCATTCCGTAGTCCAGTTTTCCCCTTAACAGTTTTTAGAAGGTAACGTTTGAAGTGGAATTGTGCTGGGCCAAGAAGTGCTGACGCGGATTATACCCAACTATCATTAATAGTTAATTGTGTTAGATTGGAGATTAATAGATTGTAAATAAATGATAAATACTCTACCAATGGAATTCTGAAAAGCCCAAGCATCCGTGTTACTACCATAGACTGGGTTGATCCAGAGTCTCCGATTATGGCTAGTGTTGAAGGAGTACAGTCGTAATCGATGACCGATTCCTCTTGTCCGTTGATCAGTGTAACAGCAGCTCGGAGAGCTTGAAAGTGTGTGTCGCAGGAGTCGAAGATCCGATATCCGAGAGTAATATTTGGTAGCAGGCTCGGGTCTCTATTTATTTCATCTATAGTGAATATCATAGTCTGCACCCACCGAAAAGCTCTGAAATTGAAACTAACCAACATATTCCACTTGAGTATTTGTTTAGATTGGTTCGGAAACACAATAAAGATCCAATGTGGTCGGTTCCCACTGAGCCGTCGTCACAACCAACAGACCAACCAACACGGATGTTATTTTACTGCATCGACGGGCCCCTTTGAGAGATGCAATCTCCATATTAGTTGTGAAGTTAGGATTGTTTGCTCGAGCACGGCATTTTTTTGTGGGTGACGGAAATAATTTAATATTATTTTTAACTTACAAGACCAAGAGTAGAGTCGAGATCGAATAAACAAACATTGACTCCTGATGGAACAATCATTCATCTCCCAGAGCAATTCCAATATTCATTGTTAAAATTACGATTTGCTGATTGTTCATTCAGAACATGTCCAACGAATGAAACATTGTATCCAACTTTTTTAGCAGTGCTGCTGAACTAGTTTATTTGTGACGGATTTCCAATATTTTGCCTCGTATAAAACTGATGTTATCTTTCGTCAGAGACAATGTCGGATAAGCACTTCGGTCGTAAACAAACAGTTCCTTTAATGGTTCAAATATCAATATCAGCAATGTAAACCCAAGCATCAGACTGAAAATTCACCGTTTTGGCGATTGCATTATTTATTGCAACGCCCTTTATTATGTCCTATATTGCTCTGCTTCTGCCCAGATATGTTGTCAGTTATGCTGTATGATTAAAGCATGCATGGGGGCTGGCTAGAACTAAATCAAAATTAAGATCTGACAAGATGCCCTGCAGGAGGTGGGCCAGCAACCTATCAGTTCTATGCTTGCCCAAAAGAATGAAGCCTCAAGACATCTGAAACGCAATGAAAGAATTGCTATCAGGGCGGGGTGTCGGGTGGTAATAATTATTTTACCACGTAATTGACAATAGAGTAGAGAATGATTTTGTTTTGGAAAAGGATAAGCGTTCATAAAATCGCCGCTGACATCAATGGGAAGGGAAATTTGAACATTTCTACAATAAGGGGAAGCTGCACTTCACTTGTTCGGGTGATAAAGTTGAAAATGTATTTATTTTGTTGAACTTGGAATGGTAAGCATGATGCACTTATGTTTTAATCTAGTCTTTTTTTGGATCAGTTCAGAATTAGAGTAATTTCAGTTCGTGGCAATATTCTCAGACATTGGAACAGAATGCTGTGCACCAATGCGTATCCTGTGCCGAACACTCAAAACACCGACAAGATTTCGGCAAAGATTGGAAAGTAAGAAATAACAGCAAATTGCATTTTAGTGCACCTTTAAGACAGTAAAATTTCACAGGGTCGTTATAACAGGCTTTTCCACGGAACCACATGGGCAATATTCGGGTCGATGATCACCAGCGTATTCAATGATTTAAATGGCGTTTTAAAGGAGGAGTGAGGTAGAGAGGCGGAGAGGTTAAGGAAGAGGATTTCGAGATTAGAGCATGCACCGTTGAAAGCATGGTCGCCAATTGTATTGGGTAAATCATAGAATCATAGAATTTACAGTGCAGAAGGAGGCCATTTGGCCCATCGAGTCTGCACCACACTCGGCCCACACCGCCACCCTATCCTGTCACCCAGTAATCCCACTTAACCTTTTTGGAAACGAAGGGCAATTTAGCATGGCAAAATCACCTGACCTGCACACCATTGGACTGTGGGAAAAAACCCACACAAACACGGGGAGAACGTGCAGACTCCGCACAGGCAGTCACCCAAGCCGAAAATCGAACTTGGGACCCTGAAGCTGTGAACTGTGTTAACACTGTGCTACCGTGCCGCCCGAACGTCGGGACAAAAATAGAGTTTTGGATGGGCTAAAGTTTGGGAATGATTCAAGAGGAGAGCTCGGCCAGCTGTGTTCAAAACAAAATTGTCTGCAGCTAACAAATGCGTGGATAGCGTTTCAGTAACAGCCGAACTATGGCTTAGGTGAAGCGGGTAAATGGGTCATCTTTGCCATGGTATAATCTAGTAACTCATGGATTATTTGAGTTTCCATTTCCATGAACTGCTAAGGAAATGGCTCCAACAGACTTTTCTTCGGATGCTAATTGAACACGTTAACTGATTTACATGTTAACCTTCTAATACAGTACATCAATAATACATTAATATGTATACCTTGAACGGAAGCAATTTTCCAATTCATGTAAATTATTTTATTTATAAGGCATACTGGTAATGCACCTTCTGTGTTGAAACTCACCCTTGAAAGTTATCGTTCACTGATCCCGCGAACACCACACACACTCAATCCCACAACCACCGACGAACATCGGCAGCCGTGTGCACCATCTACATCATGCACTGTCGGAACTCGCCAAAATTCTCTGGACAGCACTTTCCAAACACTCGACCACGATCATGTAGAAGAACAAGTCCAGCATACACCTGGGGTCCCCATGCCATGCAGATTCCCCTCCAGGTGACTCACCATACTGACTTGGACACATATCGGCTGTTCCTTCACTGCCGCTGGGTCAAAATCCTGCAATTCCCTCCATCACACCGCTGACGGTGTGCCTACACCTCAGGGACTGCGGCAGGATCAGAAAGTACCTCACCACCATATTCTGAAGATAAACTAGGGATACACTATAAATGCTGCTCTAGACAGCGGGCCCACATTCCGTTAATTAATCAAAAGCAATACTGTGCAAATTTTCTTTTTTTTCATGTGTAATCTGGCTCTGGGAGGTGAACGTTTGTTCTAGAAACCGCCTGATTTCCACTTAAGTAAAATTAGTGGTATTCCACATATGACATGCTCAGTACGGGTATATATATGTAGACCAACCGTTACATGGTAGTGCAACTTTGAACACAAATAATTAATAAGAAGCAGTTTAATGTCACCCAGTTTGAGAGAAGTGGGTACTGTTGAAATATTAACTGATCCATTCTCTCCAGAAGTACCGGATGACACGCTGGGCACGGCTAGACTGCTTGATTTTGTCCCAGATTTTGAGCGATTTTAGTTCCCAGCTGTTCATTTAATTTAATCCCGTATCTTTCTCCAGCGAAGGAGTAGGATGGAGCAAAATATTTCCCTGATCTTCTAATTATTTTATGCTTAGTCTTCAGCATTTATCAACATCGGATCGTCCCTCCACGTATTTAGCATCCATTACAAGAATACTAGAATATATCAGAATCATAGTTTTTTGAGCAGTGCTCACTAAACTGTCGCTCTTGTTTGTATATACTCCAATTACAGGGTGACAAATATTCCGCATCTTCATTCCTCGAAACCTGAATGTCCTTACATCTCTCAACAGCCTTTTCAATGTCAAGATTAGCTTCTGGAATTCGAATGTGTCATCCTCAACACACCCCTAATCCTTTCATATCTTTCAAACAATTTAGGGCTGGCCTGCCAACTTGGGGTTTAAATAACAAAAGCAACATATTTGGAAGCTTTGATTGCAGCACCAATTAACCTCTGGTGTGCGACAAATTATGAGGAATTGGTGAATTATCCAATTGATTAGATTACTTATTAATGGCTAACAACTATGACACATAATTTCCATCATGATTGAGTCGTCATTGCCATGAGCTAACTCAATAATTCTCTCTTAATTTTAACAAGATAATACCGAGATTATGTAATCTAATAAATTGCAACTCACCCTTCGCAATGCAAAGATTCCGCCGGGGTTTTAAATGTTAAATCTGGCTCCACAACTCGAAAGTGGACGGGGAACAGTCCTCCAATTGTTATTAAGCTATCATTTACTAATCCGGGCAGGTTAAGCTTCCTTTCCACTTTGCAAACTGCGTCAACACTTGCCAGAATATAGGCACACAAAAATAAAAGGAGACCGAATCTGTAATGCATTTTCAAAAACGTCACCAACTCTGTACTCGACAATTGCCTGATTATTCTTTGTAACATTTATATAATCGCAGTCTGTAGCCGAAGGCTAATGCCTATACAAAATATTAATTAAGCTGCTACTGTACTCTCAGTTGAATTCATAGGGGCGATGTTGTTATTGAACACAATTATCCAGGGAGATTGGAACATCAGTAATATAAGATTAATTAACTGTCAGTGATCACTAATCCAGAGAGCATGAATGGAAATTATGAAATAACGTTCCCATACTAATGGTCTTAGCACGATTTATTTATGTCATCAGATAAATGTTTGAATCCTACAGCGAGTAGGTCACCTCCTGATCCTCCAAAGCCTGTCCACCATCTACAATGACAAATGAAATGAAAATCACTTATTGTCACGAGTAGGCTTCAATGAAGTTACTGTGAAAAGCCCATAGTCGCCACATTCCGGCGCCTGTCCGGGGAGGCTGGTACGGTAATCCAACCGTGCTGCTGGCCTCCTTGGTCTGCTTTAAAAGCCAGCGAATTAGCTGAGTGAGCTAAACCAGCCCCAAGGCCCCAAGGCACAAGTCTTGAGTGTAATGGAATATTCACCACTTGCCTGGATGAGTGCGGCTCCAAAAACACTCAAGAAGCTCGACACCATCCAGGCCAAAGACATTTTACATACATGCAACCCATCCAACACCGAAGAACAGTGGCAGCCGTGTGTATCATCTGCAAGATGCACTGAAGTAACTCACCAAAGTTCCTCAGACAGCACCTTCCAACCACTACCATCGATAACGACAAGAGTAGCAGATAGCTGGGAATTCCACAGCCTGGCGGTTTCTCTCCAAGTCACTCACCAGCCTGACTTGGAAATATATCGCCATTCCTTCACTGTCGCTGGGGCAAAATCCTGGAACTCCCTCCCCAACAGCGCAGTGGGTGTACCTGCACCTCAAAGACCTCAGTGGTTCACGAAAGCAACTTACCAATACCTTCTGGAGGGTAATTAGGGAAGGGCAAAATGCTGGCCTAACCAACGACGCCCATAACCCGAAAATTAATAAAGAAAATGACAGGCAAGTGCTTCCAGCAGACATAATTGTTAGAACTGGAAATACTTAGAAGAACGATAATGCGGGAGATTATCCTCAAGGGCTTTTGATTCCTGCGCTATGTGCGACAGTCTCTCAATGTGACATCTCCTGAAGTGACCAGTTAATGGTCTTGCCGTCCACGTAAGATGGTCTATGTAATCACAAAGTTAGACGGTCAATCAGATGACTTTCAGCTTCGAAGCAGCTGGATGGTATGGTTGATAAATGAGAGGGAGAGAGAGAGAGAGACCTCTTCTAAATGGAGGCACACCGCGATCAACATTTACAAACATTAACATTAAAATGGCCTCAGCTTTCAGGAAATTCAGGGTTGGGGGAGGCGGATGGGGGTGGTTGGAACAACGGATCTGCTGACGAAAGAAAGGCACAGCAAAAACCCGCAGGACATGCAGAAACCAGTGCTCAAATCAACAAATCAGCAATAACCACAACCCACAACGTGGTTAGGGTTATGGGGGATAGGCAGGGTTGGCTATCGAGGCTGGTGGATTCTTTAATACCTGACACTGCTCGAACATTCGAATATGTCTTCAAATCCTGCATGAGGTGCAAGGTTCTTACTGTGCGGCCTTTGTGTTGAACATACAGGCTTGCACCAGGATTTTCCAGCTCTTCGTGGATACCCTAATAATTCACTATATTTATCTCGGTGAAATAAACTGGCCCATGAAACTCATTGACTTGAATCAACCCCGTGCCAATTAAAATTCTACATTTAATGGCAGACGAGCAACTAACGATTGAGTTTGCCGTTGGCACGTGCATAACAGCAGGAAACATTCTTGTTGAAATATTTTTTTTTTAATCGTGTGAACGCATTGACTTCTAATTTGCCAGCAGTGATGCGCCTCTTCCGAAATTTCGTTGAATGTAACTCAATATGAATGAAAGCCTGGGCATGTGTACTTCGATCGGCTGATTCTGTATCGTTCGATTCATGCTGTTTCCCAGTTATTTTGTCAATTTCTGATGTATGCTGTGTAGACCCCCCATTTCCCAACCGCGCAATTTAGAAACACACGAATGGGATAGATCAAAAAAGCAGTTTAATGAGCCCTTAGTCGCCACATTCCAGCGCCTGTTCGGGGAGGCTGGTACGGGAATTGAACCGTGCTGCTGGCCTGCATTGGTCTGCTTTAAAAGCCAGCTATTTAGCCCAGTGTGCTAAACCAGACCCTATGGATAACGTACGTAGAGCCCTTAAAGTCAAAACGGCGTGAAGGCATACTGTGCAAACTGTCGGTCAATTTTCCCATACATATGTACACTGCTCGAGAAGCTAAGTTAGAAGACAAAACATCTACTATATTTTAAACCAAATTTTACTTAACATAACCTGTCGTTCAGGACGTTTTTGGGGGAGGCGGGTGGGGGTGGTTGGAACAACAGATCTGCTGACGAAAGAAAGGCACAGCAAAAACCCGCAGGACATTGAGAAACCAGTGCTCAAATCAACAAATCAGCAATAACCACAACCCACAACGTGTCACTTGCTGGCTCAGCTTTCTTACAAGTCTACATGCAATGTCTTAAAGTAGCACAGATTACCTCTTCGTAGCAAATCCAGCTTTATTTAACAAATCAATATATGTTCTGAAATCAACTCAAATATGAGTTTTTGAACGAATTTATGAACATGTGAATTAGGAGCAAGAGTGGGCCTTCACGCAGGAGCTTGCTCCATTCAATAAGACCAGGGCTGATCTGACTTTAACCTCAACTCCACTTTCTCGATTGCATCCGAACATCTTTGAACCCCCTTCTTTAAAAGTCTCCTAGCCTCTGTCTTAAATATTTTTATTATTTTTAAACAGTAATACCGTCAGTTCAAATTCTCTTATAAGAGAATACATCCGCTCCACATCACCTTGTCACGAGCTCTCAAGATCTTCAATGTTTCACTCAAGTCCTATCTTACTCTTCTAAACTCCAACGGATACAAGCCTTCCCTGTTCAAACTTTCCTCACCTAACAACACGCCCATTCCGGGCAATGGTCTACAATAAAAGATTTTTTTGTTCACATTGAGTCTACCATTTGAGCCAACGGTCTGAGGTACACGGGTCCACATGCACAGTTCAAAATAGCGCTTCTAGAGTTTATAATGTTGATAGAGTGGTGGTACTGAGCAGCTTTACAGCTTTAAATGTCTGAAATGACATTTTCCTCGGAGCAGCAGCTGGCCAAAGGGTCGCACAGATTTCAGGCTATCAGGAGAAATGATACAAAATATGCATTCCCCTTTTGAAAGCATTGAAAATGTATTAAAAAAGGCAAGGTCCATGTTATTCTCCAAAGATTCGATACCTTCTGTATCCTATCCAGAAACCGCTTATGCTGACAAGATGTGGAGATGCCGGCGTTGGACTGGGGTGAGCACAGTAAGAAGTCTTACAACACCAGGTTAAAGTCCAACAGGTTTGATTCAAACACGAGCTTTCGGAGCGCAGCTCCTTCCTCAGGTGAATGGCGAGGTATGTAGCTCGCCATTCACCCGAGGAGGGAGCTGCGCTCCGAAAGCTCGTGTTTGAATCAAACCTGTTGGACTTTAACCTGGTGTTGTAAGACTTCTTACTATGCTGACAAGGGGCTGGAGGAGTTAGTCGAACGACCACATTGAAGATGTAGCCTCGTACCCTTAATTATGCTTCGTATTCAATTAAACAATGGCTGACCAGATCCACGATTCAATGTGACCCCTTTGACCATTATCATCTGATACTCTGCTATAACAGAAACCCATTGCTCTCACCACAATTGTCCCCACCACCAACCGCCAGCACCCATATACTTTTGAAGCAGAGGGTTTTCAGGACACACCTGCCCTTTACAAAAAAATCCTGCCATTATCATTACCTCCATTATGAATATTATTGCTCAAATTTTCATGTGGTTCCCCTTGATTGGTGTTAGCCCAACCAAGGAAATGTTGTAACTATCAGCCCAATCACACACTTTTCTCTTCTTGCTCCATGTGGGAAGCCACGAACGTTTCCAGTGCCCGGGGCCAGCATGTGTTTTGGGGGTGTCTCTAGTGACAGCCCCTAGAAAGCCGAGTTTCGGAGCTGCAGTGGCGGGTGAGGACACTGTGGAGCACATGTGAGGTGGAGAATGTCGCGCATAACATGAATATAGATGTAGTCATACCACAGGCAGGAAGGAAATGGGTGACCGCCAGTGCAGGAATCTCCTCTGGCCATTCCCCTGCAAAACAGATATGGCGTTTTGGAAAGTTTTGAGGGAATCGACGTCTCAGGGAACAGCAAAACAGCCAAATTTGTTACATCATAGAAATGTGGGAATACAATAGTTGCAGGGGATTCGGTTGTAAGGGGAATAGATAGGGGTTTCTGTGGCCGCAGACGAGACACCAGGATGGTATGTTGTCTCCCCGGTGCTAGTGTTAAGGATGTCCCAGAGCGGATATAGGACATTTGGGTGGAGCGGGTGAACTGCCAATGGTTGTAGTGCACGCCTTTAGCAAGGACATAGGTAAAAAAGGGATGTGGTCCTCAAAGCAGAATATAGGGAGTTTGGAAGAAAGTTGACAAGTCAAACTCAAAGATAGTGATATCAAGATTACTGCCAGTGCCACCTGCTAGTCAGAGTAGAAATAATAGGATGTATTCCACCTATACACGGCCGAAGAGGTGGTGTGAAGGGGAGGGCTTCAGATTTCTGGCAATTGGTACCGGTTTTGGGGAGGTGGGACCTGTAAGACTTGACAGGCTACACCTGGGCCGGAATGGTGTTGATATCCTTGTAGGTGTACTTGCCAGAATGATTGAGAAGCTTTTGACCTAGCAGGGCAAGGGTTGGGAATCTATATAAGGATTCATAGTCGGGAAAATCAAGAACAAGAGAAAAATGCAGAAATTAGAATAAGAACAGTGATAGGCAGAGGAATAATGAGCCTGCATCAGATAAATACACTGTAAAAAAGAGTTGGGGCGGAACAAGGAAGGTTAAAAGGACTAGCTTTAAGGTTGTGTACCTGAACGCATGGAGAATGAAAAATAAAATAGTTGAATTAATTGCGCAGGTGCATGTAAAGGAATATCATGTAGTTGTGGTTGTAGAGATCAAGGGTAGGATAATATTGATCGCTATTTAGTTTTTAGGAAGGTCAGGCAAAAAGGAAAAGGTGTGGAGTTGCATTGTTTATTATGGAACTTATTGATACAATATTGAGGAAATATATTAGTACAGATGATGTGGAATCTGTCTGGTACGAGGTACGAAACACCAAAGGGCAAACACATTTGCGCAGTGATGGTATACAGACTACCAAACTGCAGTCGCGATGTTGGGCATAGAATTAACCAGGAAATCTGAGATGCACGTGATAAAGGAACATCAGTGATTATGGGTGACTTTAATCTGAATATAGTTTGGGTGACTCAAGTTAGTCAGAGTCTAAAAGAGGAGGCATTTCTGGAGCGTGCATGAGATGGTTTTCTGTAACATTATGTCGAGGCACCAACAAGGGAACACACCATCTTAGACTGGGTGTGCAATGAGAAAGTATAAGATGGCAACCAAGTTGCGATAGAACCCTTGGTTGTAAGAACAATGAAGGGTTAACAATTTACAATAACTACATCCAACTACTAGTTGGCGATCATGCACATACACGTGGAACACGTGATACGCTTGATTCGGAGAGTAGGTTCTTAGTCGAGATAGTGAATAGTTGTGTTCTCAGGAGCTGTGTAGTTAGAATAATAGGTTTAGTCAATGTGTCGCAAGTCGAATCTACTTAGTTGCAATGCAAATAAATTAGCTTTGTTCAATACATTGCTTGATGTACATTGTAAGACACTACACTTCAAAGCCATCCTCAATCAGAAACCAAAAAACATCACATGATACCAGGAGTGGATATAAAATTGTACAAGGTGTGCATGCTAAAGATAAGTTGGAAGGTGCAGAAAGAAACGAGAAAATTGCAAGAAATTTCCATGCAAAAAACTGAGAAACCTTTGTATCCAAAATCTGACTTCAAGGACCATGTCGAAGCAAATCCCAGTCGAAGTACTTTAGGTAAAGTAGAAGTTAATTGGTGCAATTTCAAGCAGCAGTTTGTATTTTATATCTCTGCCCTAGGCCGAGAAGCGGCCAGCGACCAGCACAAATCGCACTGTTTTTAACAATGGCTGGCTCGCAAGCCATTGAAATCCTGACCACATTCCGGTTGGAGGATCAGGCAGATTAAAAAAATACGACAAAGTGATCGAGGAGCAGCACGGTAGCACAGTGGTTAACACAGTTGCTTCAGAGCTCCAAGGTCCCAGGTTCGAGTCTGTGCTGAGTCTGCACGTTCTCCACGCGTTTGTCTGTGTGGGTTTCTTGCGGGTGCTCCGGTTTCCTCGCCCAGTCCAAAGATGTGGTGGTTAGGTGGATTGGCTGATAAATTGCCCTTAGTGTCCGGAAAGGTTAGCTGGGGTTACTGGGTTATGGGGATAGAATGGAGTCGTGGGCTTAGATGGGGTGCTCTTTCCAAGGGCCGGTGCAGACTCGATGGGCTGAATGATCTCCGTCTGCATTGTGAATTCTATGATTCTATGATGTTTGACAAGCACTGCCACTTGCAACAAAACAAAATATTTGAACGGTATGTGTTCAGGCAAATTGTGCAAAAAGCAGGTGAAACGCTTGACTGCTTCAAAACAGATCTGAGACTAAAAGCACGGACACGTAATTTCTTGATTTCTCCTCGACTCACTTTTGCAAGTTCAGATAATCGACGGAGTAGAAAGTGACGAAGTGCAAGAAAGTTTATTGTGACAGTCTAATTTGACTTTAGAAGGCACAATCAGTATGCGAGGAGCAAGCGAACTTGCAAGAAATCAATTTTCAGAAATGAGTGTCGGAGAAAGTGGTGTGAAAACTGACAATGTGGACGATGCCATTAATACAGTGGCGCACCTAGAAAAAAACGTGCTCCATTCGGCATCCATTTCAAGAATAAACGCAGCCATTTTAGGTATGGCGTCGTGAGTGTCATTACGTTTAGAAGGTATGGCACACACAACCGATTAAGAAATGCCCTGCATATGGAGAAACCTGAGCTAAATGTCACAACCTCAACAATTGCGCGTCTCAAGTAGAACAGGAACAAATTTGCAGCAGTTTAAAAAGTTCAGTATAGTAAACAAAGGAAGAGCTGTTCAAGAAGTAAGCATTAAAAAATAAAATAAAACAAGCAATCAAACCTGACTCAGAGGAAGATGAATTTGATTCAGAGGATTCCTTCTTTGTTGAAACAGTGGAAAGCATAGAAAACGCACATCAAAAAATTCCCAATTAGGAAACTTTTAAACACATTTAAATCATTCAGAATACAGATGATTGGACGATTCCTTTCATAATAAACGGAACCAACATCAAGGTAGAATTGGATATAGGACCAAGAGTCAATGTTATTAATCAGGCAGATATAGCCAGACTAAGGATACAACCAGTCATTGACGAGAATTATTGTCAACAGCGAGATAATAATGGCAACTTGATAACCGTGCAGGTACTTGCTATTTAACTGTTGGAGTTAAAGAGAAAGAAATTCAAATTTACTTCGTGATTGTTGAACCAATTAAATCATCGTTTCTTGGTGCTCAGGCGTGTGAGAGTCTGTCGCTCGTTAAACACATTTACAGCTCGGGCAGGATGTATTCCAATTGGAATGACCATATTGCGGTAATTATTCAGAAATTTCCTCACTTCTTTCACGGTATGGGAACATCATCATTTGAACACAAAATTCAGTTAGAAGCAAATGGCAAACCAGTAATTCATCCACATAGGAGGGCACCAGCTCCTTTGAGGGAACGTTTAAAAGTGGAACTTGAGTATGTGTGGCAGCTGTAAATAATCACCAAAGTGGAAGAATCAACGGACTGGGTCAGTTCTATGGTTTGTGTCAAGAAAGCCAATGGTGACCTGAGAATCTGTATCAATCCCAAGGATATGAATCAGAATATTAAGCGGGAACACTACCCCGATTGCTAAAAGGGAGGAAATTACTGGTGGAATGTCAGTGCCACGATCTTTATCAAGCTGGACGCGTCCAGGTTTTGGCAACTAGAATTAAATGGAGCAAGTATAAAAACTGTGCACGTTTAACACATGATACAGAGATACTGTTTCAACAGAATGCCTTTCGGGATTCTTTTAGCTTCCAAATTTTTTATCGGGCTATGGAACAGATGGTCGATGGTATCACAGGTGTACGAGTGTGAGGAATTGAACAAACGAATGTGATATAAAATAGGATAATTAGTTAGAATAATGTAGAGGATAGAGCTGGTCTGATGGTAGTGAGTTAACAGACAAAGAACAAAGAAATTGAGCAAAGCATGACCAGAAAGGGGGGAGGGGAGCCTCGTGCAGAGGATGGTGAAAAGAATGCTGGGTAACAAGAGACCCAGGGTTGAGGAATGCGAAGTGAGCCAATCAGGATATATGGCCCGGTCAGGAGGTGTACAGGATTACCTATGGGAATCTTGTATGTCGAATATGATGCCATTTGAATGATATGTGCAGATATCTCTTTGTCCTCGACCTCACTTGGTTCTGGGACGTTCAGAAGACTGTATGTGTTCTGAATTTCAATAGAACGGGTCAGCCTTGCAAGTTGATTAAAAATAAATAATACCATACCTACAGATCCCTCTCGAGTTTTATTGAAACCAGACTGACGGGTAAAGATCTTAATTTTTCAAGTGTACATGGATAACATAATCATTTGGTCATCAAATTAAGAAAAACATAATGCACGACATCTGCAAGTCATGAATCGCATTGAATAGATTGGTCTCAAACTGAACAGAGCAAAATGCCAATTTGGCATCTCCAGACTAATTTTCTTGGGTCATCAACTATCAACTCAAGAAGTCCATTCAGACAGTGACAAGATAGCAGCCATTACTAGATAGCAGCCACTACTGTAATGTCATGTCCAAAAGACAAGAAGGCAGACGTAATGATGCTTGGTGTTGTCAAGTATTGGGAAAATTCATGCCAAAATGGCTTTCATGCACCATGGCATTAAGGCAGCTTATCTGAAAGAATGTGATGTTCAATTGCTCTGATGAGCATAACAGAGAGTGGTTTGATTCGAAAACAGCACTCACTAAAGCACGAGCTCTGTCGTTCTTAGATAGCAAAAGCAGTAGGAAGATCTTGGCCGATGCCAGCAAAGAAGACATTGGCGCAGTGCTATTGCAGCAGACAATTGAAGCACGATGAAACCAGTTGCATATGCCTCAATAGCAATGATACGAACTGAGCAGCTCTATGTGAAAATTGAAAATGAGTGTTTGGGTCTACTCACAAATATGGACAAATTCCATAACTGCGTGTATGGGTTACCCATATTCATAGTTGAAACCGATCATCGTCCTCTCGTCTCAATTATAACAAAGAATTTAAACAACATGTCTCCACGACTACAGAGACAGGTAACAAAACTTCCAAGGTACGATTTTGAGTTAGTCTGCATGCCAGGAAAGGAGATAGTTGTGTGCCGATGCACTACCACGTGTAACCGATGATCCCAGGACGACAGACATCATATAGATCACTGAAGTTCAAGCAACCCTCATTGAAGAGCACCTACCTGTGTTTGATGACAAGGCGAAAGAGGAAACAAATAAGGATGAAATTACCCAAGGAGTGTTAAAATACATACGGGATGTTTGGCCCAAAGGAACTTGTTCCAACTATTGAAACACATTAACAGAATTAAACATTGCCAATGGGCTCCTGCTCAGGTAAAATCGTATTGTAATACTGACTTTTATGACAAATGATCCTCAGCAAGGTACATGAAGCCCATCTGGGGATGGGGAAATATAAACAAAGAGCTCGAGAGTCTGTGTATGGCGAGAATCAACAATGACATTAACAACCTAGTTGTATAATGTGAAACGTGTCAGAAGAACCAGACCCATTAACAAAATGAAGCACTGACTATGCACGAAATCGTCACAACACCGTGGTCAAAAGTAGGCATTGATCTATTTTTCTTTCAAGGCAGTGCATACTTGTTAGTCATCGACTATTTTTCGAATTACCCTGAGGTAATAAAACAATCCAACTCAAGCTCAAAGGCAGTTCTCAAAACTCTGAAAGAAATATTCACTATGCACGGAATCCCATTCACGGAATGAGTGACAATGGACCGTATTTTGATAGCATCGAGTGGACTGAGTTTTTCAGACAATATGGCTTCCATCATGTAACCTGCAGCCAGTATCATCCACAGGCCAATGGAAAGGATGGGAAGGGACTCCATGTTGCTAAGATATTACTAAAGAAAGCTGGGGATTCAAACAGCGACCCAAACTTAAGTTTTGTAAAGCTGCAGCGTGACACCACTTGCGGCAGGATACATTCCAGCACAGTTGTTGCTGAATCAAAAGAAACGCACCGTGTTACCGTGTCTTACAACAACAAGTACTGAAAATGAAAATGCAATCCGAAAACCCAAACGGAAGTCTACGACAGAAAAGCAAGGGCAGCAGGGTAGCATGGTGGTTAGCATAAATGCTTCACAGCTCCAGGGTCCCAGGTTCGATTCCCGGCTGGGTCACTGTCTGTGTGGAGTCTGCACGTCCTCCCCCTGTGTGCGTGGGTTTCCTCCGGGTGCTCCGGTTTCCTCCCACAGTCCAAAGATGTGCGGGTTAGGTGGATTGGCCATGCTAAATTGCCCGTAGTGTCCTAATAAAAGTAAGGTTAAGGGGGGGGGGGGGGGTTGTTGGGTTATGGGTGTAGGGTGGATACGTGGGTTTGAGTAGGGTGATCATGGCTCGGCACAACATTGAGGGCCGAAGGGCCTGTTCTGTGCTGTACTGTTCTATGTTCTATATCACTGCTAGAACAAGGTGATACTGTCAGAGTACAACTCTCAAATGGATGGTCGATCATGGCACATGTCACATGCCAGGCAGTTTCGCATTCCTATATAGTAGTAATGGAAGAAAGTTCTATCTTAAGAAGAAACAGCAGAGCACTTATTAAGGTAAAGGTGACTCAACCCACATTCCCAAACATCACAATAGATACAGAGCTGGTCAAAGCGACTTCAACAGAATGTTAGTAGACATCATTCCAGAAATGAACACAACAGCAGCATTGGAACAATACCATGTAGAGGTTTGCAGAATAACCAAACACAACTGAAAGACAAGATTGCACTGAGAATATATACACGTCACAGGAAGAAAACAGACAAACTTTATTTGTAAAAAAGAGAAAAGAATTGTTAACTGATGGATAATAATATTGTAAGAAGTCTTACAACACCAGGTTAAAGGCCAACAGGTTTGCTTCAAACACGAGCTTTCGGAGCACTGCTCCTTCCTCAGGTGAAGGAGCAGTGCTCCGAAAGCTCGTATTTGAAACAAACCTGTTGGACTTTAACCTGGTGTTGTAAGACTTCTTACTGTGCTCACCCCAGTCCAACGCCGACGTCTCCACATCATGATAATAATATTGTGAAGCCATGTATGGCCTCAACAAGCATCATGCACTGTAAATATGTTTGAATGCATATCCAAACAACTTAAAAGAAAGGCAATGTGACAATATGTGTATTGTAAGAATAGTGAAGGGTAACAATTTACTGTAACTACATCCAACCACGAAATGGCGATCAAGCACATACACGTGGATCACGTGATACCTTTGATTCAAAGAGTAGGTCGTTAGTCGAGATAATGAATAGTCGTGTTATCAGGAGCTGTGTAGTTAGAATCATAGTTTTAGTAAATCTGTTTCATTTATATCTTCACAAGTATGTTGAATCTATTCAGTTGTAGTGTAAATAAATTAGCTTTGTTCAATACATTGCCGGATATTCATTATGAGAAATACATTACACTGTAAAACCATTCACATTCAGAAATCAAATAACATCACAGGCAACTGTGGTCAAAGTATAGATTACATGGGAAACTAGAGATAGCTTAGATTCAAAGAATGGGAATGCAGATTAGCAAGATAAAACAATAGACATGAGGGTTTGGAACATATTAAAATTCAGCAATGGCAGATCAATAATTGATTATGTCGAGGAAAATGCAATTTGAGCGTAAAATAGCAGGGAACGCAAAAATTGAGTGTAAAAGTTTCGAGAGGCAAGTAACGACAAAAAGATTGATAAAAACGGATGTAGGTCCCTTGCAGTCAGAAATAGAGAAATTCTTAACAGCACAAAGAAATGGCTAAGGAACGGAATTTGTACTTTGATTCTCTCTTCGCAAAGGAAGACATGACGAATGTACCAGAAGTTCTAAGAAACTCAAGTTTTAGTGAGGAGTTGAAATAAATTAGTATGAGCAAACTAATGGCTTGGGGAAAATTAATCGGTGGACATATCTACAGCGCCTGATAATCTTCACCCCAGAGTATTTCATGATGCAGCCCAAGAAATAGTGGGTCCAATAGTGGTCATTTTCGAAAATTATTTGGACCCTGGAATGGTTCCTTCAGATTGGAGGATAGTGAATGTAACGTGCTGTTCAAAAAGGGTGGTAGATGGAAACCAGGGAACTATAGATCAGTGAGCCTAGCGTCAGTAGTAGGAAAGATGCTGGAGTCCATTGTCAAGGATTTCATAGCACAGCATTTGGAAAGCAGTGGTGTGATCAGACAGTGTCAGAATGGATTTACCAAAGGAAAATTATGCTTGAAGATATAACTGGTAGAGTTGACCAAAGAGATACGGTGGATCTTGTATATGTCAACTTTCAGAAAGCTTTTGACATGGTCTCACGTGACAAATCAATACGTAAAGTTAAAGTTCATGGGATGACGGTTATACCTTGAGATGGATAGAAAGCTGGGTAGCGAACAAGAAGCGCAATTTTGGAATAAATGGGTCTTTTTTCTGTTTGGTAGGCAGTGACTAGTGGGGCACCTCAGGCATCTATGCTAGGACCCTAATGGCAATATTATATATTAATGATATGGACATGGGAACTAAATGTATTATCTGCAATTTGCAGATGATTCAAAGTTCAGTGGGAAGGTGAGCTTTAAGGAGGATGTGGAGATGCGTTAGCGAGATTTGGTCAGGCTGAGTGAGTGGGCACATGCATGGCAAATGTAGTATAATGTGGATAAATGTGAGGCTATCCACGTCGGTAGAAGATAGGAAGGTGGGTTATTTTTTGAATGCGTATAAATTGAGAGAGGTCGATACTCAACGAAACCTTGGTGTCCTCATGCAATAGTCACTGAAAGTAAGCATGCAGATACCACAGGCAGTAAAGAAGTATGCTGGTATTCATAGCAAGATGATTTGAGCATAGGGTGGGGATTTGTTACTGCAATTATAAAGGCTGTTGGTGAGGATTGTGTGACTTGGAGTTTTTGGTGCAGTTTTGGTGTCCTTATCTGAGGAAGCGTGTTCTTGCTGTAGTGGGACTGTACCGAAGGTTTACCAGACTGCTTCCTGGTATGGCGGGGTTGTCATGTGAGGAGAGACTACGTCGGTGAGGATTATATTAATTGGAGTTGAGAACAGTGAAGGGGGATCTCATGGAAACATGTAGACTTCTAACTGGAATAGGCAGGGTGGATTCATAAATAATGTTTCCATTCTTGAGGAAGTCAAGATCTCGGGGTCATAGATCGAGGATTAGGGGTAGAGTTTTTTGGATTGAGGTCAAGAGACATTTCTTCACTCAGAGAGTGGTGAATCTCTGGAAATCGCTACTCCAAAACGTAGTTGAGGCCAAAACGTTGTGTAACTCTACGTAGGAATTGGATGGATCTCTTGGGGCTGAAGGGATCAGGGATATGGGAGGAACGTGGGATCAAGATATTGAACTTGATCATCAGCCATGTAATTAATGAATGGGGGAGCGGGTGCGAGAGACAGAATGGCCTCCTCCTGCATTTATTTTCTATGTTTCTATGTTTTGTAACATAAATTTAGAGTACCCATTTTTCCAATTAAGGGGCAATTTAGCGTCGCCAATCTACCTAGCCTGCACATCTTTGGGTTGCATGGGCGAAACCCACACAAACACGGGGGAATGTGCAAACTCGACACGGACAGTGATCCAGAGCCATGATCGAAACTGCGACCACGGCGCCCTGAGGTAGCGGGGCTAATCCACCATGCTGCCCTATGTTTCTATGTTTATACCCTTCCATCAGATTGTTTCTCAATTTTTTTTATTCAAGGACTGGCTAGATATGGGTAAATTCCGTGTCCTGCCAGCAGCTCCTTGAACCTCTGTGAAAACGTCTGTTTAAAAACATCTCTGGCAGCACTGCTACATGAAATTTATTAAGGTTTTTTTTAAAAGCTACTCTTTGGACCTTGATGACCCGGATATTTCTGTTCGGCTACAGTTTCCGTCGTGTCCTGCAATTCGCAGCAAAGTTTGTCCAATTTAGAAGCGATGGAAGCGAGCTTCCCCTCCCATTCTTCCATATTCTCAACCACTCGTCTTAAGGTTGTTTCTGCGGCACGCTGATAATTTCGAGATTCTATGGAAGACTGAATTACTGAGAAATGGGTTCTCGGCTTCTCACCGTAGGATAGTCCTTCGCCTATTTCCTGCGAACTAAGAATTCTATCCGTCGCTTCTGCACCATGAACCTCACCTTCACTTCTGATCTGTGCTTCAACCGGTGATAACCCCTGTGGTACATTAGCAACGTTGTGGTAACCGATCTCATCTTCCTGATCTTCCTGCTTGTCCAAGCAGGATGCCATTATGGTTGAGACAGAGATATGATCGAAGACAGGATCGAATGGCTAATTCTTTAGTGGAATGTCCAGTGAGTAATTATCGAGAGAGCCATCTTCATGCAAGACAGTCCCTATGAAATAAGACGGAAGATCCTCTTCAACTAAACGAATAGCGAACGTCCTCCTGTGACACATAGAGTCTGGTTGTAAATATCATAGATACAACTCGCAAAACACATAAAGCTTAAAGTAACTATAAGAAGTATTACGTAGCTTTTAAAAACTGTCTGAAATATGGTGACTGCTCGAGCTTCCCAACGCCTCAGCTTCTGCAGACACAGATGTCATTGTTTCTGTTACAGAAAAATAGTCTTTCCGTTTAACTAGCCAAGGAATTTATTTCCCTATCGGCCAGTGGTGTTGAGCCGATTAGCATCGGCATTAGCGCTCCAGACGCAGCCAGCAATGGGTATGGTCTCCCCTTCAAACGATTTGCTGGGGGTTACCCCTAGATTTATTTTGATGGAACGTGTTGAGGCTCTCCCGGTAACCCAATCCAGGAAGGTGAGTTCGATCGAGCTGTCTATAGTCGGGATTCACGAACATCACACTCACCCAAAGAGCTCGTCGCCTGAGACAAAGTCAGTCCTGTTTTCCGAACCTAAATTTATTGCGCGCAATTAGTCCTGAACGTACTTTCAGCTGATCCAGTATTATGAGGACGTCAGCACAGTTCCTTTGGTTTATCTATCATGTTTATTATAGATGCCTCTAGCTACTTTACCGTTTGGCCAACCAACTGCAATACTTGCAACATAGTAATGTTTGAAACGCATCATGTCACTATTTTACAGGATGTGCGTTCGTCAAGAAAAAACGTTGTGTTGCAATTTCAAGGCTGAATAGTGTGACAAGGAAGTTTCTCTAAGTTCCGCTGCTGTGTTGGGAGAAATTCCTCAGTGAATTATTATGCAATATGTTTAGTACTGGAACATAGTGTTGTCAAACCAGCAACAACTGAAACATTTAGAATTAACTGCGCAAGAAAACAACCGTGGCACCAGACGATTCTTGGCATTGACATTCTACAAAACGCGACCGGGGACATTATATCGCCTATCTAACATATTTAATCAGTTGTTTCAATACATTGGGGACAAATACCTAACCAGTAATGTACGTGTGAAGGGGAGGGACGGGTTGACTGTGGCGGTGGTCGGAGACTTTCACCTCGTTGACCGATTTCACACGCGCCCAAATGCGCGAAATGCCGCAATGTTTCCTTCCAAGTTCAGAGGAGTCTTTCTCTCACAGAAGTATTTATCTGCTGTGTCGATCTCTGTACCCTGCTCCCGCTTGCCATGTCACCATAAATGTCTGCAATTCGCCCCCTTCCTCTGACATATACCCAGATTGCTGCATATTTCTTTTATATACGAGAGTTATTCGAGTTATCTGTAACTGCTGCCTAATTGTCTGTGTGCACCCCCTCCGGACTCTACTTTCGGATAAATATGCTACTGTGCAAAACACAGGGCAGCAAATAACTTTCTACCCCGATCTGCATTAATACATAGATAATCTTTATTGTCAAAAGGAGGCTTATATTAACACTGCAATGACGTTACTGTGGGAAGCCCCTAGTCGCCACATTACGGCGTCTGTTCGGGTACACAGAGGGATAATTCAGAATTCTCAGCTGGTACGGGAATAGAACCCGCGCTGCTCGACTTTCCTGGCATTACAAACCAGCTGTCAAGAACACTGAGCAAACCCATCCGCAACAAACCAGGCACATCAAACCAAAAAAATACCTCAGTCTACTATTATATTGTGTCACAATCTGCTGATTGGATTCTTCGTCATCAAATAACATGAAATGGTCTCTGACTCTCTTGATTTTTCATGGGGCTCAATATCTGTGTATGGGGCATACAAACGGCAGATGACAGAATTAAAATTCTTGCGGCTGCTCTGGAGAACTGATGTGATTTTTTTAAAAAGCAAGATAGAAAAATGCGATTTATTTAATTTTGTTTCCTTGCGGGACGAAGATTGAGCGTCACTGACCACAAGTCAGGTTTGTAGTCACTGACAGAGGCGATGAGGCTCTGTTTTCATGAAATCAATAGTCATGTTTCGATGTCTCTCGAATAATTTCCGTCTAAATATTTTCCTCCATCTGCTTCTTTAATACGCTGCGCTGTTTTGATTGCAATCTCACGTCAATATTTACCGTTTTTCCTGACTTTCTCATATTTTTTTTATTATTCGCGTTGTTGTGAGGTGTTATTTACATATAGGTACCCATTTTACGTACATTTTTGGCACAGCGCATTATCCCAAAATGTGTTTATTACTGAACACTTTGGTTGCGTCGATAGTGAGCCATTGAGTCCTTTGCAATGCAATTGTTTCCTTCTACAGCGTTACTTCTTTAAAGCAACATAATGTGTCCAGCTTAGATCAAAAAGCGCAATTACTTTTGAAATAGGAATTACTAGAGCACTAAATGTCCCTTTTTGTCTGAGTGCCTAAATGTATCAGTTACCACAGCGCCATAGTCAAAGTTAATCGCAAACTAAATAGGCGGAGGAAAGAAAAAGGAACAAAGATATATGCCAATAAGTGACATGAAGTTGGAGGAAGCTCTTATGACGCATAATTTCCGACGTAAACCGATTGCATCATTTGACTCTGTGCTGCAAATGCTACAGCTAAATTTTACTTTGCACTTGCGCATTGAAGGGGAACTCTGTCCAGTTGGTTTCCGGTTTCCTAAAGAAAAACTGAAATTAAGTGAATATCCAAACATTTGTACATCATGATTACTTTACACGAATTATTTTGAAGGTCAAACCGGAAATTTACCACAATCTTCCGAGCTCTACCAGCAATTAGACTAATCCCAAGTGAACGACGGACAAGAGGATGGCAACTCCACAGAAACACTCTCCATATGATTCCTCACGGTCGCTATACAGCTTGTGCTTTTGACTTAATTACCGGACAGTGACCTTTGGTAAGGTAGGCTCTGGTTCTATAGGTAGCACGGTAGCATAATGGTTAGCACTATGAATTCACAGCACCAGGGTCCCAGGTTCGATTCCCACTTGGATCACTGTCTGTGCGGGGTCTGCACGTTTTCTCCGTGGATTTCCTCTTGGTGCTCCGGTTTGCTCCCACAAGTTCCGAAATACGTGCTGTTAGGTGAATTGGGCATTCTGAATTCTCCCTCTGTGTACCCGAAAAGGCACCGGAGTGTCGCGACTTGGGGCTTTTCACAGTAACTTTATTGCAGTGTTAATGTAAGCTACTTGTGACAATAAAGATCATTATTATAGCCTGGGATGCAGTAAGACCAGCTTTTGTTACACATTTTTGGGCGTTAAATGTGTGCTCTTGGTGCAGTGGCAATACAATATACTTGACTTGTTCTGTAATGTAATTTTAAAAGGTTAATCCATTGACTGATATTTTTTTGTGTTGCGGCTGAGATATTCAGACTAGGAAATCGGCAGTTTCCCCCTCTATTCGAGGGCAGGAAGCTGAAATCATGATGGCACCAGGAGATGACGCATTATGATTTGCTCTGATACCAGTATGGATCTTTAACATGATGAAAAACATAATCATGTCCTATAACTAAAATGGATTATCTGACTCATTTGCAACTGAGTTAGAAATCAATGTGGTTTTGGCAAAATTACAGAGAAATTTTGTTTAACAGCCCTTGAAATCCGGATCTCAGTGCCCGTTCTGCTGCAAATGATATTTCTAAAGTGACAATGACCCAGAATATTATAGAGTCATAGAGGTTTCCAGCATGAAAACAGGAACTTTGGACCAACTTGTCCATGCCGACCAGTTTTTACCACTAATCTAGTCACTGTTTCCCGCATGTGGCCCATATCCAGCTATACCCAGCTTTTGCATAAAACTGTCTAAATGCTTTTTAAAAGACAAAATTGTACCCGCCTCTACTATTGTCTCAGATAGCTTATTCCAGGCATTCAATACCCTCTGTGTGAAACAATTGCCCCTCTGCACCCTTCGTATCCTTCCCCCTCACCTTAAACCCATGCCCTCTAGTTTTAAGCTCCACTTTATTTGGAAAAATATGTTGACTATCTACCTTATCTATGACTCTCATTATTTTATCATATGGAGATGCCGGTGTTGGACTGGGGTGAGCATAGTAAGAAGTCTTACAACACCAGGTTAAATTCCAACAGGTTTGTTTCGAATCACTAGTTTTTGGAGCACAGCTCATTCCTCAGGTGAACCATGACTACATTTATCAGGCATCATGGCTACTTTCAAGAAACTATGAAGCTGTACTCTTAGATCTCTTTGTTCTGTAACTCTCCCCAACATCCTACCATTAACTGACTAGGTCCTACTCCGATTCAGTCTACTGAAATGCACCACCTCACAAGTATCAGACGTTATGTTCACCGGTCTGCAGTTCCCAACCTTTTTCCCGCAGACTTTCTTAAACAAAGGCACAATATTAGTGACTCTCCAATCTTCAGGCACCTCACCTGTAGGTCTCGACGATTCAAATATCTCTGCTAGGGGACCTGCAATTTGACCCCTCACCTCCCGCAACATCCTGGGCTTCATGTCATCAGGTCCCGGGGAGTTATCTACCTTAATGCGCTTTAAGACTGCCAGCACCTCCTTTTCTGCAACAGTTACACTCCTCAAGATTGTAACTCTTATTTCCCCAAGTTCCCTACCAATTTTCCTTTCTCAACAATAAATACCAATGAGAAATATTATTTTATGATCTCACCCATCTCGTGTGCTCCGTACATACATGACCTTGTAGATTCTTAAGAGGCCCTGATCTACCCCTCGTTACTCTTTTGCCCTTTATATATTTCTGCAAGTTCTTTGGATTATCCTTTGCGTTATCTTTCAAAGTAATCTCATGTCCCCTTTTTGCTCTCCTGATTTCTCTCTTAACTCTACTCCGAAACCTCTATACTCTTCAAGGGATCCACTTGATTCCAGCAACCAATGCATGCCATATACCTCCTCCTTCTTTTTGACCAGGCCTTCCTACTTCTACCAGTTTTCGCCTTCATTCTAAAAGGAATATGCTCACCATGAATTCTGGTTGAACACTTTTGTAAGTTTCCCAGTTACCAACCGTCCCTTTGCCTGTCAAAGTACTCCCCCGATCAACGTTTCAAAGTTCCTGTCTAATACCATCAAAATTGGCCTTGCCCAAATTTAGAATTTTTGGTCCAGACCTATCATTTTCCATAGCCATCATAAAACTAATGGAATATGGTCACTGATCCCAAAGTGCTCCCTCGCAAACACTTCTGTCACCTGCCCTTCTTTATTTCCCAAGAGGAGGTCAGAGGACATGATAACCATACACCCATCAGGAGAATTATTTTATTTAGACTAAGTCACGAATTCTCGTTCACATAACATATATGGCACATAGATAGCTGGCCTGGACGATGTCAACCAACTAACATAAAGAGGAACCATGACTCCGATCCAATGTTTCAGCAACATATACTTAGAAAATATGGAAATAGGCCCCTTGAGCCTACTGCACCATTCATTATGATTATGGCGGATCATCTAACTCCATAGGCTGTTCTCGCTTCTCCCCCCCCCCCCCCCCCCCCCAATATCCTTTGATTTCACTAGCCCCAAACACTGTATCTAACCCCTTCTGGAAATCATATGGGCAGCACGGAAGCACACGTGACTAGCACTGCGGCTTCACAGCGCCACGGGTCCCAGGTTCTATTCCAAGCTAGGTAACTGACTGTGCGGAGTCTGCACATTCCCCCAGTGCTTGCGTCGGTTTCCTCCGGGTGCTCCGGTTTCCTCCCACAGCCCAAAGACGTGCAGGTTAGCTGGATTGGCAATGTTAAATAGCCCTTAGTGTCCATAAAGGTTAGGAGGCTTTTGCGGATTAAGTGGTAGTGAGGTCTTTGATGGGTCGGTGCGGATTCGATGGGCCGAGTGGCCTCCTTCTGCACGGTATGTTCAATGTTCTATGTAATGTTTTGGCCTCAACTGCTTTCGATTGGCTGCAGATAAATACTTTTCACTGTACTTCAGTACACGTGAAAATAAATATCAATCAATCAATCAATATCAATATATCAATCAATCAAACCTTCCCATTCTCTGGATGTACAGAACGAATCATGAAATTGGGTCCAGTCGTGAAGAACTACAGGTATGTAGACAAACAGTCGCAAAAAGAAACATTTTTACGGAGGCTCTCAGCCTTATGCTCATCGGGACATTCCACTAGATGTTAAAAAAGCGGTTAAAGGCACGGGATACTGAAAAGCCCAATTGCGCAGATAACATTCCAATCGTACGTCTCCAGAAATAGAAGCGCACAAGCCAATATATTCTTATACTGCTATAACACAGGCATTTTTCCTGTCATATAGAAACTTGCCAAGATGCGCCTGGCCCAAAAAAAGCAGGACAAATGCAATCGAGTCAATGGCCGTCTCATCAGTCGATTTCCATCAACAAAGTGGCGGAAAATGCTGTTGTCAGCGCTACCAAACGGGACTTCCTCAGCAACAATCTGCTCAGTGACACTGAGCATGGGTTTCACCATGGCCACGCAGCTACTGAACTCATTTGATCGTTGGTTCAAACATGAGAAAAATAAACTGAACTCAAAAGATAAAATTAGAATGAATGCTCTTGACATGAAGAAAGAATTCTACCGAGGGTGGCATCAAAAGGCTCTAACAGCCTCTAGGGGCTGTTTAGTTCACAGGGCTAATCGCTGGCTTTGAAAGCAAGCCAACAGCACGGTTCGATTCCAGCTACAGCCTCCCCGAACAGGCGCCGGAATGTGGCGACTAGGGACTTTTCATTTGAGGCCTACTCGTGACAATAAACGATTTTCATTTCCTTTCATAACTGGAGTGAATGGGAATTGCGGGAAAACACTCCACTGATTGGCATTTTAAATAGCACAATAGAAGTATGTAATGCATTTACGAGGCCAATAATTTTGTTCCCGGGACATGACTACAGCAGTTCCCCAGGTAGAGTCCTGGTCCCAACTATCTTCTGACACCTTATATAGGGCTTTCCCCCAACATTTATTCAGAAGTGGGGATATTTGACGAAAATTGGACAGCGTCCAACATCATTCACAAGTCCTCAGATACTGACAGAGCTGCGCCCATATGCACTATCACATCACCATCATTCAGACATGGTTTGATAAATGGCTCATAATATTTACACTACGCAAGTGACAGGCAATGACCATCTCCATCAAGGGAGAATCTAATTATCGTTCAATGGCATTCAATGACTTATCCATTGCAGGATCCACCTCGATCCATATCCAGGGAGTGACCATTAACCAGAAATGTAATATGACATATATACTGTGGCTGGAAGTGAAGATCCAACAGTAGAATGGTTTGGCAAGTAACTGACCTCTTGATTCTACGAAACCTGTCGACAACCTTCAAGGCTCCAGGCAGGCATGTGATGGATTTCTCTCCTCTTGCCTGGTTAAATCCAGTTCCAACAGCACTCAATAAGCTTAACACAAATCAGGATAAAGTAGTCAGGTTGAGTGCCGACCATCTTAAAGGTGACCATCAACATAAACATGCAGTACCCTCCACGCCTGATGCATATCAGCAGTAGCGTGTACCATCTGCAAGATATACTGCAGTAACACTTTAAGATTCCCTCAATATCACACTCGAGACAAGCGATCTCCAAACTTCGATTCATAAGGACATTATATGCATGGGAATAACCTGTAATTTCATCTCGAAATTACACACCCGGCTGACTTCGAACTGTGTCACCATCACTTCACTGTTAGCAAGGTTTTCGTGGGATTGTGGCATGTTACATTGTGCTGGATAATGCTCCAACCAGTGGAATGTTTTCTCCTTGATTCTTTTTATTTGTTAGTTCTTTGGAGTAGAGTTTAAGAGTCAATATGTAGGCCAGAGCAGGTAAGGCTAAAGGAACATCAGTGAAGCAGATGTGCTGATAACAAACGACAAAGGTTAGATAACAATATTTATTGATGTCCGAAGGAAGCTTACATTGCAATGAAGTAAATATGAAAATCCCCCAGTAACCACACTTCGGGTACACTCAGGGGGAATTCAGAATTTACAAATCACCAACAGCATGTCTTTTGGAGCTTGTGTGAGGAAACTGGAGCACCCGGAGGAAAACACGCTGGCACGGGGTGAACGTGCAGACTCCGGCCCAAGCCGGTAATTGAACCAGGGTCCCTGGTGCTGTGAATTAACAGTGATAACCACTGTGCTACCGTGCCGCCCATATATGGCCATCGTCAGACATTTAATCATAACATAGAATCCTAGAATTTATAGTGCAGAAGGAGGCCGTTTGGCCCATCGAGACTGCACCGGCTCATGGGAAGAGCCCCTGACCTAAGCCCACACCTCTACACTATCCCTGTAACCCAGTAACCCCACTAAGCGCAATTTAGCATGGTCGAGCCATCTAACCTGCCCACCTTTGAACTGTGGGTGGAAACTGGAGTCCATGAAGGAAATCCACAGACACAGGGAGAACTTGCAGAGTCCATACAGACAGTGACCCAAGCTGGAAATCTAACCTAGAACCGTGCCGCTGCAAAGCTACAGTGATACCCACTGTGCTATTATGCTGCCCAACGGTGCTATAAACAGGGAACCACTCAGTGCTGCTTGGCTGCTTTGAGTGCTGTTTTTAGATTATAGAATTTACAGTGCAGAAGGAGGACATTCGGCCCATCGAGTCTGCACCTGCTCCTGGAAAGAGCACCCTACCCAAGGTTAACACCTGCACCCTATCCCCATAATCCCACCCAACACAACGGGCAATTTTGAACACTAAGGACAATTTATCATGTCCAATCCACCTAACTTGCATATTTTTGGACTGTGGGAGGAAACCGGAGCATCCGGAGGAAACCCACGCACACATGGAGAGGATGTGCAGTCTCCGCACAGACAGTGACCCAAGCCGGAATCGAACCTGGGACCCTGGAGCTGTGAAGCGATTGTGCTATCCACAATGCTACAGTGCTGCCATTGTGAGTGCTGCTTGGCTGCATTGTGAGTGCTGCTTGGCTGCATTGTGGGTGCTGCTTGGCTGCATTGTGAGTGCTGCTTGGCTGCATTGTGAGTGCTGCTTGTCTGCATTGTGAGTGTTGCTTGTCTGCATTGTGAGTGCTCCTTGGCTGCATTATGAGTGCTGCTTGGCTGCATTGTGGGTGCTGCTTGTCTGCATTGTGAGTGCTGCTTGTCTGCATTGTGAGTGCTGCTTGGATGGACGAGAGTGCTTTGGAGGTGGGTGAAAATCAGAGAGTTCAAATGATGAGTTACAGGGGTAAGTTGTTATTAAACTTAGTTTCAGGTCTTAAATGGGGCGATCAAAAGCTGAGAGGAGGGAGAGGAGGAGGAGGGGAGGAGGAGGGGGAAGGAGGAGGGGAGGAGGAGGGGTGGTAGTGTGGGATTAGGAGAGGGGGTAGATGGGGACGGAAGAGGAGGAGGGGGAGGAGGGGAGGAGGAGGATGACGGGGAGAAATTTTGGGGAGGAGGAGGGAGTGGGGATGGGGAGGGAGTGGGGAGGAGGAGGGAGTGCGGAGGAGGATGGGGAGGAGGAGGGGAGGAGGAGGAGGGGGAGGGAGGAGGGAGGGGGTAATGAGGGGGAGGAGGGGGGAGGGCGGAGGGAGGAGGAAGTTGAGGAGGAGGGGAGGAGGAGGGTGAGGGTGCTGGAAGAGGGGGGATTAGGAGAAGAGATATAGGGGAGGCAGGAGGAGGACAAGAGGAGGAGGAGGAGAGGGGAAGAAGAGGAGGAGGAAGGGGAGAAGGGTGGGGAGGAGGAGGGAGTTGGAAGGGGAGAGAGTGGGGGAAGGAGGGCGTGGGGAGGAGGAGGGGTAGGAGGTGAGGGGGGGAGGAGGAGGAGGGGAGAAGGAGGGAGGGAGGAGGGGGAAGGAGGGGAGTGGGAGAAGTAGGGGAGGGGAAAGGAGAGGGTGCAGGGGAGGGAAGGAGGGGGTAGACTCCGAGGAAGAGCAGGCGGGGAGATGTTGCATAAGACAGCGGGACTGGTCGTCAGAAGTGCATTTGTTTCAATACAACAAGTCTAAATGTAAGGCAGATGAACTTAGAGCTTGGATTCGTGCCTGGAACTATGATGTTGTTGGCATTACAGAGACTTGTTTGAGGGAGGGACAGGATTTGCAGCGAAACATTCCAGTATTTAGATATTTTAGGTGGGATAGAGAGGGATGTAAATGGTATGGGGTAATTGCACTACTTGGTAAGGAGAATATCACAGCAGTACTGCGGGAGGACACTTCAGAGGGCTCGTGCACCAAGGCAAGAGGAAGAGTTCAGGAATAGGAAGTGGACCGTCACAATGTTACAGGTTTACTACAGGCTTCCAAACAGTCAGCGGACGATACGGGAGCTTGTATTTAGGCAGATTTTGAAAATACGTAAAAGCAACAGGATTGTTGTGGTGGGTAATTTTAACTCCTCCCTATAGTGACTGGGACCCACTTGGTGCGAGGAGCATGGATGGGGCAGAATTTGTAAGGAGCATTCAGGAGGGTTTGTAGATTAGGGAAGGGGTCGTATTGGAACTGGTGTTGAGGAATGAGCCTGGCCGGTGGTCGAAGTTTCAGTAGAGCATTTCAGGAATGGTACCCATAATTGAATAAGTTTTAAGGTGCTGCTGGATAAAATAAGAGTCGTCTCGGGTGAAGGTGCTAAATTGGGGGGGGGGGGGGTAATTAGAACAATCTTAGGCAGGACCTTAAGAATATAGATTCTGGCCGGATATGTGAGGGTGGAGGAGGAGGAGGGGGAGGGAGGAGGAGAAGGGGGGAGGGGGGGATGGAGGGGGAGGAGGGGGAGGACTGGGGGAGGAGGAGGGGAGGAGGAGGGGGAGGAAGAGGGGGGAGGGGTCTGGAAGAGGGGGGATTAGGAGAGGGGGTAAATGGGGAGGCAGGAGGAGGAGGATGAGCCCGGCCGGTGGTCGAAGTTTCAGTAGAGGAGCATTTCAGGAACGGTAACCATAATTGAATAAGTTTTAAGGTACGAGAACAGAGAACAGTACAGCACAGAACAGGCCCTTTGGCCCTCGATGTTTTGCCGAGCAATGATCACCCTACTCAAACCCACGTATCCACCCTATACCCGTAACCCAACAACCCCCCTCACCCTTAACCTTACTTTTTAGGACACTACGGGCAATTTAGCATGGCCAATCCACCTAACCTGCACATCTTTGGACTGTGGGAGGAAACCCACGCACACACGGGGAGGACGTGCAGACTCCGCATAGACAGTGACCCAGCCGGGAATCGAACCTGGGACCCTGTAGCTCTGATAAGAGTCGTCCTCGGGTGAAGGTGCTAAATTGGGGATGGCTGATTGGAACAATCTTAGGCAGGAACTTAAGAATCTAGATTCTGTCCGGATGTGTGAGGAGGGGAGAAGGAGGGAGGAGGTAGAGGAGGGGGGAGGGGCATGGAGGGAGAGGAGGGGGGAGGACGGGGGAGGAGGAGGGGGATGTGAAAGGCTTTAAAATATCAGTTGAGAGGAAAGGGTTGGCATACTGAAGGAGAGGGGACGGAATCTATGTGTGGAACCAGGCAAAATGGGCGAGATACTGAATGAGTACTTTGCATCAATGCTTACCAAAGAGAAGGACTTGATGGATGATGAGCCTGGGGAAGGGTGTGTCGTCAGTCTGGGTCACTTAGAGATCAACAAGGAGGAGGGTTTAGGCGTCTTGAAAAACATTAAGATAGATAAGCCCCCATGGCCTGATGGAATCTACCCCAAAAAACTGAGGGAACAAATTATTGGCCCTTGACAGAAATCTTTGTATCCTCACTGGTTACAGGTGAGGTCCAATTAGACCGGAGAATAGATAATCTTGTTCCTTTGTTAGGGTAGGAAGGATAATCCAGGAAATTATGGGCTGGTGAACCTTTCATCAGTGAAAGGGAAATTATTGGAGAGTATTCTTTGACACCGGATTTACCACCATTTGGAAGCAAATGGACGTATTAGCAAGAGGCTCCCCTTGTGAAGGGGAGCTTGTGTCTCACTAATTTGATCGAGTTTTTCGAGGAAGTGACGAAGATGATTGATGAAGGATGTGCAGTGTATGCTGTCGACTTGGACTTCAGTAAGGCCTTTGACAAGCTCCTTCATGGCAGACTGGTTCAGAAGGTGAAGTCACACGGGATCAGAGGTGAGCTGGCAAGATGGATACAGAACTGGCTTGGTCATAGAAGACAGAGGATAGCAGTGGAAGCGTGATTTTCTGAATGGTGGGCTGTAACTACTGGTGTTCCTCAGGGATCAATACTGGGGCCATTTCTATTTGCAGAATATAAATTATTTGGAGGAAATGTAATTGATCTGAGTGCGTTTGCAGATGACATAAAGATTTGAGGAATAGCAGATAGTGATGAGGACTGTCAGAGGATACAGCAGGATATAGATTAGTTGTAGACTTGGCAGATGGAATTTAATCCGGAGAAATGTGAAGTAATGCATTTTAGAACGTCTGATACAGTTGGGAAATATACAGTAAACATGCAGAACCCTTAAAAGTATTGACAGGCAGAACCACAGGTCATTGAAAGTGACAATACAGGTGGAGAAGATCGTCAAGAAGGCAGGCAGCATGCTTGCTTTCATTGGCCGGGGAATTCAGTATAAAAGTTGGCAAATCTTAGAACCTTCGTTTGGCCACACTTGTAATATAGCATCCAATTACCTTCGCCACTCTACTAGAAGGATGTGGAGGCTTTAGAGAGGGTATTGAAGATGTTTGCCAGGATGTTTTCTGGTATGGAGGGCATTAACTAGAAGGAAATGTTGGATAAGCCCGGTTTGTTCTCAGTGGAACGATGGAGGCTGAGGGGCTGCCTTACAGAAGGCTATAAAAATAAGAGGGACAAGGACAGAGTGGACAGCCAGACGCTTTTTTTCCTAGGTGGAAGAGCCAATGACTAAGGGATACAGTTTTAAGGTGCGAGGGGTGAAGTTTACAGGAGATGTACGTTGGACGTTGTTTATAGAGAGTAGTAGGTGCCTGGAATTCGCTGCTGGAGGAAGCAGTTACAATACTGACGTTCAAGGGGCGCCCTGACGAATACATGAATATGATGAGAATAGATGGATGCAGATACTGAAAGTGTAGAATGGTTGAGGTTAGACGGGCAGCATAGCCAGCATCGGCTTGGAAGACCCAACGGCCTGTTCCTTTGCTGTACTTTTCTTTGTTCTTTGAATGTATTTCCCTTCAGGGGAGTGGTCAGAAGTCTATGAACGATTATGTTAGCATAAAGGCACATCCAGGAATTGATGTAATATCCTCTTCATACAAATTGCAGACGTTTTTCTGTAGGTTTACATTTCTGGAAGGCCTTGCTGCTCTCCTGGCAGTCGGAGAAAGGAAGGTGAATTCGATCAATTTGTCTATGCTTGAGAGCTCTAAGGCGTCATAGTCATGCATAGATTTTGACACCTGAGATAACAACAGTCTAACTTTCTCAACCAATGGTCTGGCGTTGAATGAGTTCCGGACATATTTTTGTTGATGGTGTATTGGGGCAATGGCATCAAATTCTGTTTCGGTTCCCAATCATGTTTATCGTCCAAATTCATGTTTTGATCAATTAACCAAACCATTTACAATTCAGTAATATTTGAAATGCATCCTGCCCCTGCTTTACATGAAATGCGCTCATCAGAAAATACACACTCTGTTGGAATTTTAAGGCTGAGTTACCTGAGGAGAATGTTTATCCGTGTTCGACTGCTCTGTTGGGGGAAGAGCCCTTAACCAATTGCGGTGTAAGAGGTTCAGTACTGAAAACTACTACTGTCAAACCAGCAAGAGGCGCAACATTTTGAATGCACTGTTACATTTCAATAGTTTTAATAAAGTGCGCAAATGCATTTTCCGATCTCATATTCATCTCAATCCGAAATTACACAACAATTTCTTACAAAGTCTGGCAAAATCTTTCTCTCACACAAGTTTTCCCAAAGGTAGGGGAATCTACTAATAGAGGACATAGTTTGAAGGTGAGAGGGGACAGATACAAAATGATCCAGAGGGGAAACTTTGTCACACAGAGAGTGGTGTCTGGACGAGCTGCCAGAGGCAAGTAGACCTGGTACAACTTTGTCTTTCAAAAACATTTTGACATATATAAGGTAAGATAGGTGTAAAGGAATATGGACCAAATGCAGGCAATTCGGACTGGGTGCATTTGGAACTGATGCTGAAGAAATCGTGGACAGCTTGTTTAGTACTTTGGTCACATCACAGATTAAAATTATAGAGGAAGATAGGGAATGGATGACAACCAGATAGATGAAGAGTAGGTAGTAAGTGCAGGATGCCCCTGCTGTCACCTCCCTCCCAAACAGATACACCGGTTCGGATACTGTTGGGGAAGCTTGCTCCCCAGCGAAAGGCGGCAGCAGACAGGTTCATAGCACCGTGGCAAGCTCTGCTGTACAGGTTGGCAGGAAAATGAGCAGCAGAGATACAGTGAAGGGATTCAATTGTAAGGGGAATAGACAGGCATTTCTGCAGATGCAAACGAGTCTCCAGGATGGTATGTTGCCTCCCTGGCGCATGGGTCAAGGATGTCTCAGAGTAGCTGCAGGACATTCTAGAGGGGAAGGTTGAACAGCCAGCTGTCGTGGTGCAAATAGGCACCAACGAACATGATGAGATCCTACAAGTTAAATTTAGGGAGGAAATTGTTAAACTAAAAAGTAGGGGCTCAAAAGTAGTAATACCAGTGCCACGTGCTAGTCAAAGAAGGAATGTCAGGATAGATAAGATGAATACGTGATTTGAAAGATAGCGCAAGAGGGAGGGATTCAAATTCCTGGAACATTCGAATCGGTTCTGGGGAAGGTGGAACTAGCACAAACCGGACAGTCTGCACATGGGCAGGACTGGCGCCAATGTCCTCGAGGGAGTGTTTGCTTGTGTTGCCTGGGAGGGTTTAAACTAATGTGACAGAGGCGGGAGGACCTGTGCAGGAAGTCGGAAGTAAAGTGGCAACAAAAACAAAAGGCAGTAACGGAAAAACTGAAAGGCAGATAAACCAAAATCAAAAAGGGCCACAGTACAGAGTAAAGATCCTGTGGAGAACTCAGTGAATCGTTCAGTAAGCAAAAGGGAAATAAAACACTAGAAGTATGTACAAAACATGCCCGGACAGATGGTCTCCGGAGTCAGAGCAGAGAGCAAAGCAAGTCTAGATTAAACTGCATTTATTATAAAGCAAGAGGCCCGACAGGCAAGGCAGATGAAGTCAGGGCATAGATGGGTACACGGGACTGCTAATATTAATTATGTTAATTGTCACAAGTAGGCTTACATTAACACTGCATTGAACGGAGCGGCACGTGGCACAATGGGTAGCACTGCATCCTACGGTGCTGAGGAAGGAGGTTCGAATTCCAGCCCTGCGTCACTGTCCCTATGGAGTTTGCACATTCACCCCTGTCTGTGCGGCTTCATCCCCACAACCCAAAGACCTGTAGATTAGGTGGATTGGCCACGCTAAATTGGGTACTCTAAATGTATTAAAAAAAAACACTGCAATGATTTTACTGCGATGTAATAGCTATTAATGAAATATGGCTAAGGGAGGGGGAGGACCTGCAGCTCAATATTCTTGGGTGCAGATGCTGTAGGAAAGATAGAACATGAGGTAAGAGATACGGGGAGTTGTGTTTTTGATAAGGGTCAATATCACGGCAATACTGAGAGGGGATATATATGACAGGATCAGAATGCAGGTATTCTACAGCTTCTACAGACCGGACCTTCGAGAACTGACACCTGACATGGAGTCCAAGCTGCTCTTCCAAACGTCCAGAGTAAGCTGGAGTCTTCGGTATCCTCGGATGCCTACATAGCCTTTTCATCTCCAACCACTTCAAGTGCCCCAAAACTGTTTTTGAAAACTCACCATTATTCTTAGAATTCCCCCTATACCAAAAAGGGCCGACATTCTAAATGGTGAACATGAATTCTCACTCCCTGACTCCGATGCAGGCTTCGGTGGGTGCTATTCAGGTCAAACTATATTTTTAAGTTATCCCCCGGTATAACCCATACCTTCACTGAAGATTTTATCCACTTACCACTTACTAGCATCGATGTCCTGGGTCCTGCATTGCTAAGTAACTAAAGTAGTCTTCAGAAAAAAAAACACTTTTTCAGGTTAAGTTAAGTTATTTTATTTTTATATTTTTTCTTTTAAAAGCTGCAGACACTTTCTTTCCAGAAAGGTAAAAAGATCTTGCTTCTGGATCCTGTTGGTTGGTTGAAGGGACCTTCAGGCCCACCTTGACAATCAATCTTCTTTAAGGTCTGGTCATCTTGAGAAGTGTTCGCTGGTTAGCTCTGTTGCTGTGTCTTGTCGATCCCATGTACTGAGCTATAAGAGCTGGCTCTGCTAACTATCTCTCAGCTGACTCTGACTCCTGTTTAAATTCTAGTCTTCCTAAGCTGATTAAACTTGGCTGCTTTTCTTGTCTTTTCCATGACCGAGCTGTATATGCTTCTCTTCTCTCTCTGAGTTCTCCTCCCCTCCTGGTGCTGTTGCTGGTCTGCTTCTGCTCCCTGGGTTTATAGTCTCTTTCTACCAATTATTAAGTTTTTAGAGCCTTATTGTAAGTTAACTTATTTCACCTTGATTGTTAAAAAGTATATTTGATCTAAACATTTTAATACAACTAAGTAATCATTTTGGGCATGATCTGATTACATTGTCCTTTGTGATGTTCAAAGGTGCTTTGGTTTCAATAGGTGTTACTTTTAATTTCTTTCATTTGAATAATTTAGTTTTCCAATTGTCCCCAGCTCATAACTTTGCCTTTGATTTTGACTTTAAATTATGTTTCTTGTAGACAGGTCGTCTCCAATTTTCTTTAATTTACTTCAATTTCACACTTAGAATTGACACCAAATTCGACTGAACATATCCATCCTTTCCAGCTGTTTACTAAGAGAGTTAATTTCAATGAAGATGTGAAACCTTTGCTTTTAGCTGTATGCTAAAATTTCACTTGGTTATGACTTGAAAGACCTGCTGTTTTAAACATTCGTCACTTAATTCAATTAAAACTCTCATCCATGCTTTTCCAGATACTTCCTTAGATAGTTACATTCAATGAAGGTGTGAGCCATTGTTTTAGGATCCTGTGTGTTTGCTAAGCCTGCTTGTGAGAAAGAATGTGCATTTTATAATCCTGTTCATTGCAGCTGTTATTAATCTTTTGTGGGATATTTACCTGTATCCCCTCATGTTTCATTCAGACCAGATATTGGCAGACTTCCATGTTTCAAATGACACATTTTTCTGTATTTTCAAGAACACCCCGTCTTGACATTTGAAACATAACTATATCATTTAGGTTAATTGCCCCCCCCCCATCTAATTGTACTAACTAACATATATCCCTGATCTCTGTCATTTGTTTGCATGTGATGTAATTTAAAACTGTGCATCGAAATCAATTCGTAAATATAGATATAGATATAGAGAAATACAGCACAGAACAGGCCCTTCGGACCACGATGTTGTGCCGAACATTTGTCCTAGGTTAATCATAGAATTTTGGACACTAAGGGCAATTTATCATCGCCAATCCCACCCAACCTGCACATCTTTGGACTGTGGGAGGAAACCGGAGTACCCAGAGGAAACCCGCGCACACACAGGGAGGATGTGCAGACGCCACACAGACAGTGACCCAAGTCGAAATCGAACTTGGGACCCTGGAGCTGTGAAGCAATTGTGCTATCCACAATGCTACCGTGCTGCCCTTAAGAATAAATTAATCTACACTCCATTACTCTACCCTAATCCATGTACCTATCCAAGAGCCACTTGAAGGTCCCTAACGTTTCTGACTCAACTACTTCCACAGGCAGTGCATTCCATGCCCCCACTACTCTCTGGGTAAATAACCTACCTCTGACATCCCCCCTATATCGTCCACCATTTACCTTAAATTTATGTCCCCTTGTAATGGTTTGTTCCACCCGGGGAAAAAGTCTCTGACTGTCTACTCTATCTATTCCCCTGATCATCTTATAAACCTCTATTAAGTCGCCTCTCATCCATGAGGAACCTTATCAAATGCCTTAATAAAATCCATGTACACTACATCCACTCCTTTACCTTCATCGACTTGCTTGGTCACCTCCACAAAGAAGTCAATAAGACTTGTAAGGCAAGACCTACCCCTCACAAATCCGTGCTGACTATCCCTAATCAAACAGCGTCTTTCCAGATGCTCAGAAACCCTAACCCTCAGTACCCTTTCCATTACTTAGCCTACTACCGAAGTAAGACTAACTGACCTGTAATTCCAAGGGTTATCCCTCTTCCCTTTTTTGAACAGGTGCACGATATTCACCGCTCCCCAATCCTCTGGTACCTCCCCTGTTGACAGCGAGGACGAAAAGATCATTGCCAACGGCTCTGCAATTTCATTTCTTGCTTCCCATAGAATCCTTGGATATATCCCGTCAGGCCCGGGGGACTTGTCTATCCTCAAGTTTTTCAAAATACCCAACACATCTTCCTTCCTAACAAGTATCTCCTCGAGTTTCCCAGTCTGTTTCACACTGTCCTCTCCAACAATATGGTCCCTTTCGTTTGTAAATACTTAAGTACTCGTTCAAGACCTCTCCTATCTCTTCAGACTCAATACATAATCTCCCGCTACTGTCCTTGATCGGACTTACCCTTGCTCTAGTCATTCTCATATTTCTCACATATGTGTAAAAGTCCTTGGGGTTTTCCTTGATCCTACCCGCCAAAGATTTTTCATGCCCTCTCTTAGCTCTCCTAATCCCTTTCTTCAGTTCCCTCCTGGTTGTCTTGTATCCCTCCAGCGCCCTGTCTGAACCTTGTTTCTTCAGCCTTACATAAGTCTCCTTGTTCCTCTGAACAAGACATTCAATCTCGCTTGTCAACCATGGTTCCCTCACTCGACCATCTCTTCCCTGCCTGACAGGGACATACATATCAAAGACATGCAGTACCTGTTCCTTGAACAAGTTCCACATTTCACTTGTGTCCTTCCCTGACAGCCTATGTTCCCAACTTATGCACTTCAATTCTTGTCTGACAGCATTGTATTTACACTTCTCCCAATTGTAAACCTTGCCCTTTTGCACGCACCTATCCCTCTCCATTACTAAAGTGAAAGTCACAGAATTGTGGTCACTACTTCCAAAATGCTCCCCCACTAACAAATCTATCCCCTGCCCTGGTTCATTACCAAGTATCAAATCCAATATGGCCTCCCCGCTGGTCGGAGAATCGATATACTGTGTTAGAAAAGCTTCCTGGACACACTGCACAAACACTACCCCATCCAAATTATTTGATCTAAAGAGTTTCCACTCAATGTTTGGGAAGTTGAAGTCACCGATGACTACTAGCACGTGACGTCTGCACCTTTCCAAAATCTGTTTCCCAATCTGTTCCTCCACATCTCTGTTGCTATTGGGGGGCCTATAGAAAACTTCCAACAATGTGACTGCTCCTTTCCTATTTCTGACTTCAACCCATATGACCTCAGTAGGCAGATCCCCCTGGAACTGCCTTTCTGCAGCTGTTATACTATCTCTAATTAACAATGCCACACCCCCACCTCTTTTACCATCTTCCCTAATCTTGTTGAAACATCTATAACCAGGGACCTCCAGCAACCATTTCTGCCCCTCTTCTATCCAAGATGCAAATGTATCCATATCTCAGACCAGTGTCGAAAAGAGATTTTTGTACCAAGCCCAATTACCGTGAACCATAGCCATAGCCGCTCAGGAAGGTAACACAATCGCTTTCCATGTGTTCCACTACCTCCAAAGCATTTTACTTCCTTGGGGTAGCAGCACCGTAGAAGCTTCCTGTTGTCCATTAGAAACAGCATACAACTCAGTCCATCAGTAACCAAAAAGGTCTTTTGTCCATCACTGGCTGTTATGTATCCCATTTTTCCATCATCCAAATTGCTTTTCATTTCTCATTGGAATGATAAATTATGATATCATGTACCACCCACTGATTCCCTTGCTTCATTAATTTAAAAGGTTCAATTGATCCTGCTTCTATTCCTAACGTATCCACATGAATGTCTAACATTGTTGTGAACCATGTATGTCTGCCAACCCCTGGTGTACATGACAGAATATCTTTCTGACAAATTTCCTTCAAATCCCTTTCGTCAGTTATCATTTCCCTTACAACATGAAAGTGTATATTTTCCATTACAGCATTTGCAACATAATATGCCAACAGTATTCGCAAAACCACATCGAACTGTCACTTTTTCCAAATAAATTCTCCCTATTGTTAAATACACGGTAAAAAAAAATTAAGTCTTATCTTAACACATTACTCATTACCTAACCACACAAATAGACTGTGTGTTACAACTTAACGTATTTGCAACTTATCACAATTTCAACACTAAAATTAAAGTACAATACCGACACATCCCTTTGAGGCTCTGGGACCAATAATTATTACATTTTAAATATTGCGTATAAACAACATCAATGTTTTTTGTGATGTTCTATGCAGTTAAATCAAGAAAACACTCTAAACTACCACTATTCCCCATCTATTAAAGCATTCACACAGTTTAAAAATGAGAATCAAGTTCTTTAATAGCACACATACCCCCCTTATCATATATAACAGTCCCTACCAATTTACATGACATTTCTTTCTTTAATAACGATTACAGCTCTTCAATGCAATATTGTTTGCTGCATTGGTAATAATTTTTCCCTCGTGGCATCGGCTACAAAAATTCTTCAACGATTGTCATTTATCATGTTGGGGTTCCTCGTCAGTTGCTGCTATCTGCCGAGACCCTTTATAAATCCACCGCATAGTACATACCCCATGGAGACCCCAGATCATCCATCAGTTAATGTCCAGTTAGAGATATCTGACCGGAGGTTTCACTGTTCAGTAATAATTTGATATTTTGATTTGTTTCTAACCCATAAAGTTTTCCTCCCGGCTCTGTCATTTAATTCCCTCAAATATGTAGCCAATTGTATCATTAGTTTCCCCCCAATCCTGTCTAAAACATTCTTATCTGGAGTGTAGTTCTCTTCCTTCTTGTGAACTCTTTTATTATTTATTTTTTCAATCTGAAAAATCAAATGAACAGATCAAGGGTGGAGAGGGCCCTAATCTTTAATTTATACTTTCTATTTTCATTTGGTTAACCCATAAGTGCCCTCTCTAGGACTTCCGGATTTCTTTTGTCACCATTGCTTTTTGAACTGGTTTATTTTCCTTATCATTGATGTACATCATATAATTAAGGCCTGTTCAGCCTCCTCCTTCTGTCATTGCACCCCTGAGTGAGATTCGAAGAATCTCAAACTCCTCCTCTTTTGCTCACGCAGTGATCCAATCTGGTCGAAACCTTACCCTGATGCATTTCTGGTATTGCTACTGCATTTACTTTAATTACTTTATTTTGATCACGACCGGATTTTTATGAAGGTAAGTTCCAAACATGACATTTTAACTTTCATCATCTATTCAAACAATGCTGCTAACAGGTTTCAATTGACTGTCTTCCCACCAATTGGGTCATGTGCTTTAATTGTGATACAATGTCTTTTGCTCCAGACACCATGCTTCTCTAATTCAACTGTATGTTTACCCAGAGTCTGAACGATCTTATCTTTACATTTTACAACTTCACTGATTATTTTCTCTGCAGTTTTAGTTGGTAGCTGCATCCAAACTTCCTCTGTATTATCAATTGGTTTTAATATCTTAATTTTACCTGCATCAAATTTTCATTAAATATTTTCCTGCCAATCCGATTCTCATCTCCTGATACTGCAATTAATTCTCCTAATCTAACTTCCGGTCCAATATCTTTATTCTCTAAAGTTCCTTCTTCAATGTATTTAAAATTCTAAACATCAGTATTTTTACTAGTGACTTTTGGTGAAGATCGGGCACTAGGACCCCGCGGAGCTGTGCAGTGTCCACTTCAACGCAGCAGTTTCAAAACCTGCAAGCAGCTGACTGCTGTCGAGTAAAAACTCCTGCATCTGTTTATTCTGAGACCAATTTAGTTCTGATCATACTGATTTACCACCTCATAATACTGATCCCATTTCTACCTGCCATTTATAACTTCCAATTGATGTGAAACTCGGCTTTACAAAACACAACATTTAAAAAAAAATACAAACACCAAAGGAAATTTACAATTCCTTATTAGACATACACACACTCATTCATCCACTCAGATCATGGATCTTTACTCTGCAGGATTTCGCAAATCCTTATTAAACACACACTAATTTATCCACTGAGATCTTGGACCTCTATTCAATTGTGTTTTAGTTACTCTTAACAAAAATTGAGAACCCTCCATGCTGATAAGTTTCACTTATGCAGGAGTTATTTTTTGCCTGTTAAGCTTTTGCACTCTTGTTTCATTATTTCAACTCTCTTGGCCGTGTTTCAGAGCAAGAGGATTATTCTCATTGCCATTTTTCGGAATTCAAGTTCTGTTCCTGGTTGTCCCTTTCAGTTGCAATCTGAAATTAAGGATAAGTACCCTTTCTGGGCCCTATCCAAGGCTGACTAAGCTACTATCTTCCTGATTTAGTTACGATCCGATTGGTTATTGGTCTCTAAAGTTCTAGGCATCCCTATTCTCCAGGAAATTTCCGCACAATCTGCCTTACTCTAAGGATGATTTATTTTTTGTCCTCCTTTTACCAGTAATGGTTGCAAGATTTTTAGTGCTGTCACTAAGATGTCTTGCAGACTTTCACTCAGGGTCAGCATCTTCTAGTCTGCTGATTTTCACACCCAACCTGAGTTTCAGTCCCCTCGATCCACAGAATATCATTACAAAAGCCAATCACACATGACTTTCCAGACTAAACTCGGCAGGTAAAGTCTGACTCACACATAGACTAGAAACTTCTAATATTCTAGCCTCTGTGCCGGTTAGAAACTTCTGATATTCCAACCGTTAATTGAGAACTAGAAACTTCTAATATTCTAGCCCCCATTCTAGCCCCCATTCTCCTCTGCTAGAAACTTCTAATATTCTAGCCCCACTTTACCTAGAAATTTCTAATATTCTAGGCCTCCACGCTGGATGCCATGGAGAAAGCAAAACAACCGGCTGAGCGTAATGAACACGGTGTTAACACGTCAGGGTGCCATGTAGAAAATAAAGCTACCCGCTAGGCGTAAGTAACACGGTTTTAATTAAACGTTGGTCGCCATGTTTTTGAAAACTCACCATTATTCTTAGAATTCCCCCTATACCAAAATGGGCCGACATTCTAATTGGTGAACAGGAATTCTCACTCCCTGAATCCGATGCAGGCTTCGGTGGGTGCTATTCAGGTCAAAATATATTTTCAAGTTATCCGCCGGTATAACCCTTGCCTTCACTGAAAATTTTATCTATTTACCACTTAGTAGTATCGATGTCCTGGGGCCTGCATTGCTAAGTAACTAAAGTAGACTTCAGGAAAAAAAACATTTTTTCAGGTTAAGTTAAGTTATTTTATTGTTATATTTTTTCTTTTAAAAGCTGCAAACACTTTCTTTCCAGAAAGGTAAAAATATCTTGCTTCTTGATCCTGTTGGTTGGTTGAAGGGACCTTCAGGCCCACCTTGAGAATCAATCTTCTTTTAAAGTCTGGTCTTCTTGAGAAGTGTTCGCTGGTTAGCTCTGTTGCTGTGTCTTGTCGCTCCCATGTACTGAGCTATAAGAGCTGGCTCTGCTAGCTATCTCTCAGCTGACTCTGACTCCTGTTTAAATTCTAGTCTTCCTTAGCTGTTTAAACTCGGCTGCTTGTCTTGTCTTTCCAATGACCGAGCTCTATATGCTTCTCTTCTCTCTCTAAATTCCCCTCCCCTCCCGTTGCTGTTGCTGGTCTGCTTCTGCTCCCTGGGTTTATATTATCTTTCTACAAATTATTAGGTTTTTAGAGCCTTATTGTAAATTAACTTATTTCACTTTGATTGTTAAAAAGTATCTTTGATCTAAACATTTTAATACAACTAAGTTAGGGGCAGCAGGGTAGCATGGTGGTTAGCATAAATGCTTCACAGCTCCAGGGTCCCAGGTTCGATTCCCGGCTGGGTCACTGTCTGTGTGGAGTCTGTGTGCGTGGGTTTCCTCCGGGTGCTCCGGTTTCCTCCCACAGTCCAAAGATGTGCGGGTTAGGTGGATTGGCCATGCTAAATTGCCCGTAGTGTCCTAATAAAAGTAAGGTTAAGGGGGGGTTGTTGGGTTACGGGTATAGGGTGGATATGTGGGTTTGAGTAGGGTGATCATGGCTCGGCACAACATTGAGGGCTGAAGGGCCTGTCCTGTGCTGTACTGTTCTATGTCTAAGTATTCATTTTGGGCATGATCTGATTACATTGTCCTTCGTGATGTGCCAAAGTTGCTTTGGTTTCAATAGGTGTTACTTTTAATTTATTTCTGTCATTTGAATAATTTAATTTTCCAATTGTCCCCAGCTCATAACTTTGCCTTTGATTTTGACTTTAAATTATGTTTCTTGTAGACAGATCGTCTCCAATTTTCTTAAATTTACTTGAATTTCACACTTAGAATTGACACCAAATTCGACTGAACATATCCATCCTTTCCAGCTATTTACTAAGAGAGTTAATTTAAGTGAAGGTGTGAAACCTTTGCTTTTAGCTGTATGCTAAAATTTCACTTGGTTATGACTTGAAAGACCTGCCTGTTTTAAACATTCGTCACTTAATTCAATTGAAACTCTCATCCATGCTTTTCCAGATACTTCCTAAGATAGTTCAATGAAGGTGTGAGCCATTGTTTTAGCTTACTGCAAGGATCCTGTGTGTTTGCTAAGCCTGCTTGTGAGTAAGAATGTGCATTTTATAATCATGCTCTTTGCAGCTGATATTAACCTTTTGTGGGATCTTTCCCTGTATCCTCTCATGTTTCTCTCAGACCAGATATTGTCAGACTTCCATGTTCCAAATGACACATTTTTCTGTATTTTCAAGAACAAACACTTCCAAGATCTCTGTGCTCCTTCTTTAGAGGCAGGCACGATAGCATCATTTAAGAGGCATCTAGACAGGTATATGAACGGGCGGGAACAGAGTGAAAATAGGAGACAGGTTTTGATAAAGGATCTGGATCGGCGCAGGCTGGGAGGGCCGAATGGCCTGTTCCTGTGCTGTAATTTTGTTTGTTCTTTGTTCTTTATTCAATTCTGACTTCTTGAGCACCCCACAATCCCAATTTCCATTGCAGCCTTTCGCTGCCTGCGGATTTAAGCTCTGGAATTCCCTCCCTACTGCACCCTTCCCCGTGCGTCACCCCTGCAGCCCCGTACAATCCAAAATAACCCACTACCCTGCTCAGTCCGTCCAACTATTTATCAATCTAAACCAACCCCTGTGCCCATGGTGACACAATGGGTTAGCTCTGCTCTTCACAACGCCAGGGATCCAGATTCGATTCCCGGCTTGGGTCACTGTCTGTGCGGAGTCTGCACACTCTCCCCGTGTCTGTGTGGGTTTCCTCCGTGTGCTCTGGTTTCCTCCCACAGTCCAAAGATGTGCAGGTTAGGTGGATTGCCCATGCTAAATTGTTCTTAGTGTTCAAAAAAAAAGGTTGGGTGGGGCTACTTGGTTACGGGGACGATGGAGGAGTAGGGTTGGGTAGGGTGCTTTTTCCAAGGGCTGGTACAGACTCGATGGTCCGAATTGCGCCCTTCTGCACTGTAAATTCTATGGAATTCTATGAAAGTTTATGGACAAGTGATCACCCACTGAGTCTATATGTGTCGAACTTGCAAAATCAGAAGGGACAGGTCACTTTAATAGGATTGTATTACAGGCCCCCAAATAGTCAGCGGGAAATTGAAGAGCAAATATGTCAGGAGATTACAGATAGCTGCAAGAAAAATAGGGTGGTAATTGTTGAGGACTTTGAGTTTCCCAACATTGACTGGGTCAGCCATAGCATTAGGCAATTGGATGGAGAGAGATTTGTTGAATGTATTCAGAAGAAATTTATCATTCAGTATGTGAATGGCCCGACGAGAGAGGGTAAAAATCCTGACATCCTCTTGAGAAATAAGGAAGTGGAGGTAACAGAAGTCAGGGATCACTTTGGGACCAATGTCCACAATTCCATTAATGTTAAAATAGCTATGGAAAATGATAGGTTTAGCCCAAAAGTTACAATTCTAAATTGGGGCACAGCCAATTTTGATGGCAATAGACAGGCACTTACAAAACTTTATTGGGGACTCTGTAGGCAGGCAAAGGGACGGCTGGTAAGTGGGAGGCTTTTGAAAGTGTGTTAACCAGGGTTCAGGATAAGTACATTCATTTTAGGGTGAATGGCAATGCAGGTCGGAGGAGGGAACCCTGGATGACTTGGGATATTGTGGCCCTGGTGAAAAAGAGAAGGAGGTATATGGCATACATAAGCAGTTAGAATCAAGTGAATCCCTTTAAGAGTTCAGAGGTTGTCAGAGAAGAGTTAAGAGGGAAAACAGAAGGGCAAAAAGGGGCCATGAGCTTGGTTTGGCAGATAATACAAAAGAGAATCCAAAGGGCGTCCAGAAATACATAAAGGGAAAAAGAGTAATGAAATGAAATGAAATGAAAATCGCTTATTGTCACAAGTGAAGTAACTGTGAAAAGCCCTTAGTCGCCACATTCCGGCGCCTGTTCGGGGAGGCTGGTACAGGAACGAGGGGAAGAGGAGGGCCTCTTAAGGATCTTCAAAGTCATATATGTATGCATCCTCAAGAGATGATAGATATCATAGAATTTACAGTGCAGAAGGAGGCCATTCGGCCCATCGAGTCTGCACCGGCTCTTGGAAAGAGCACCCTACCCAAGGTCAACACCTCCAACTTATCCCCATAACCCAGTAACCCCAACCAACACTAAGGGCAATTTTGGACACTACGGGCAATTTATCATGGCCAATCCACCTAACCGGCACATCTTTGGACTGTGAGAGGAAACTGGAGTACCCGGAGGAAACCCACGCACACACAGGGAGGATGTGCAGACTCGACACAGACAGTGACCCAAGCCGGAATCGAACCTGGGACCATGGAGCTGTGAAGCAATTGTGCTATCCACAAGGCTACCGTACCCTTGATGGGTGACATCCTAAGTTAATATTTTTCATCGTTGTTTATTATTTCGAAAGACATGGATGTTAGGAACTTGGGGAAATAGTGATATTTTGAAGAGTGTACATATTACACAGAAGGAGGTGCTGGAAGTCTAAACACGCATCAAGTTAGATAAATCCACGGGTTCTGATCGATTGTATCTCATCAGGTTGTGGGAGGCTAGGAAAGAAACTGCGTGTCCCCTGGCAGTGATATTTGAATCGCTAACAGCCACACGTGAGATGCCTTAAGATTTGAGGCGAGCAAATGTTGTGCCTTTGTTTAAGAAAGGCTGCAGGGAAAAGCCCGGGAAATATAGACCGGTGAGCCTAACCTCTGTTGTGGGGAAGTTGTTCGAAAGTATTTGGAGGGATAGGATCTACAGGCATTTAGAGAGTCAAGGGCAGATTCGGGACAGTCAGCATGGCTTTGTGAATGGAAAGTCATGTCTCACGAATTTGATTGTGTTTTTTGAAGGGGTAACCAAGAAGATAGATGAGGGCAGTGCAGCCGACGTTTTTCATACAGAATCTTTGAATTATTTGTAAATCATTAACCCTGCAGAATGTCATGTTCTGCAGACTGTTCGAAGTGAATGATGAACTACACAACATCTAGCTTAAAATTTTTGATGGGTAATTATGATAAGATAACTAGGATAAATAAAATAACAAACTATTAACACTAATTAACTATTGTAGAGCTGCTTCAAAATACATCCAAAGTCCAGCAACACCTACTCCCAAGTCCCCGACTACTGGCTGGGGTTTACACTGACACACAGCGGTCGCAGGTCATGCATAACATTATGTACCTAGTTGCTTTATCCATATTATCACAGGATTGAACGTCCTTGGCAGCATGGATTAGACGCTGTCTAAGAGATAGGTAACAGAGGGAAGGTATTTCTCAGACTGCAGACGAGTTGAAAGTGGTGTACCCCAGGGCTAAGTGTTGGAACCCTTGCTTTTTCTGATTTCTATGCGTCATTTAGAAGTGGGTGTTGAAGGAAATATCTCTAAACTTGCAAATGATACTAACTAGGCAGAATAGTGAATTGTGAGGATGACGTTGATCGACTTCAGAGGGACATGGAGAGGTTGGTCAAATAGGCATAGAATTGGCAGATGAACGTCATTGCAGCGAATTCTGAGCTAATGCCTTTAGGTAGAATTAAAATGGGGATGCAAAGGCTAAATAGTACAACTTTGTGAGGAATACAGGAGCAAAGATATCTCGGTGTTCAAGTGCATAATTCTCTCAAGGTGGTCAGGCAGGTTGAAACAGTGTAGAGGCATAGAGTATAAAAGCAAGAAAGTCATTCTACACCTCCACAAATCATTGGTCAAACCACATTTGGAGTATTGTGTTCAGTTCTGGGCACATTATTTAAGGTAGGATGTTAAAAGCCTGGAGCGACCGCAGAGCAGATTTGCCAGAATTATATCAGGAATGAGGAATTTTAGATACGAGGAAATATTTGAGAAATTTGGCTTGAATTCCTTCGAGTAGAGAATATAAAGAGGCAACCTTATTAACGTGTTCAAAAATTCTGAACAATTATGACAGGGTAAATAAGGATAATCTGTTTACACTAGCTGTTATGTCAGTGACTAGGGGGTCACAATTGCATGATCGTCAGCACCAGAGCTCGGAGTGAGATGAGGAGAACATTATTTACTCAGAGAGTTGTTGGGGTTTGGAATGCGCTGCCTGGGAGTGTGATGGATATATATTTGAAAATGATGAATATAGAGGACTATGGAGGTAGGGCTGGGGAATGGGGCGAGCTACGTTGCTCTTTCGGAGCTGGTGCAGACACGGTGGGCCAAATGTCCTCCTGTGTGGGAATAAAAAGAAATGAAATGACAAAAATGTAACGCACTTGCAGTCCACTAAATGTGACTTTCAATGTTGCGGAGCAGTGTATTCATTTTTTTGCTTTTAAATTTGTCATTACGTTGTTTTCTGCAGTGTTATTTTTAAAATAAAATATAAATCATGAAACAACATGCACACGTTTTCTTGATGAAGTTGTAATTCAGAGAACTCTAAAAGTCCATTGTTTGAACTCAATGTCTTATTAGTATCAGTTAGTTACCACAACGCCCTTATTCAAGTTAACCATAAGTGAGTGCTACGTGACTGGACGAGAGTGTTTTAGAGTTGGGTGAAAAACTAGTATTTCAGTTGCTGAGTTATACCGGGCTAATTAGTAATTAAACTTATCTTCAGGGCAAATTGCAACTCTTTTGAGTTCACCAAATAAATGAAAGGAAACAAATTGAGGGGTAAAGCAAAAAGATCTGCGTTTGTTAGGGGCATCACCCGTATGCAACAAACATCAACAGAAACAAAAAAACATCAACTGAGAGTGCTGTTAAGGGGATCACTAAATTACTCCGACCCGTGCAGTGCCCACCGTGATGGAGGCCTCAATGCTGCCCGTGGATACTGCATGCTTCCTTTCCAGGGACACCCGGCCATGAATGTAGCCGCAGATGTGGGTTAGGCAAGCTGGTCAGACGACTCCCTTGGTTGCCCCATTGTCTGGACCTCTAACTGGTGTGCTTATCCAGGCCCCGGAGCAGGTTGAAAAGGAGGTCTTCACCTTTTCCACCCCCCCCCCCCCCCCACATCGGCTGTCCGTAGTCCAGGAGCGTGGGACTGAAGTGCAATCTAAAACGTCAGGAAATGATTTGACAGAAAGCTAAAATAGGGGTGCAGCCTATAACACATACCAAAGACATGGTCGACGGACTCCATAAGGCTGTAACTATGGCAGGTGTCTTTGGCGTTCAAGAACTGGTGCAATTGGTGATTGTACGGCACTGTTGCATGCAACAACTTCCACCCCAGATCGCTAAGTTTGAGGGGGAGGATTCCTCCATAGAGGGACCACAAGTGGGCATCTCTACCGGTGGACGTCAGCAAAGCATGCCGCAATGTGTATGGGCGGCGGGCGAGGAGAAGCAGGTGAAGGATGTTCAGCAGCGCATACAAGAAACACGTCTGTGCAATGCAAAAAGGCAAAGAGGGTAGTTCGATGAGGCGACTAGGGTTGTGGAGCACCAGCCCGTGGGAGCTTTCGGGGCCTGGGCCAATGTGGACTTTCATGCATATAGGGGCTCGTTCCGATGGGGTATCACCGTACACATGCGCATCCTCCAGAGCTCGAGTGCCATCGGGTTCGAGCACAGCCGTTTTGAGGTCTCGGATTGCATCGGCCACAAGCCAGATGTCCACCGCCACACATTGTGCTAACTCATGGCTTGGCATCCAGCCTATTCCTGCGCCATCCTGCACGTACCCGATCCTGGCCACATTGGCAGCAACAGATCGTTCCTCCTCCAACCACTTGAAATGGTATGTTAGAGGTGCGGACTCCTCAGTCGCAGCTCCCTGATGCCAGCTACCATTCCTGATGGGGAGAGCCGCAGCGCATGGCGACTGTCATCCAGACTTTTAGGTCCTTGTAAAAGATGGACAGTTCCTACAAAGGGTAACGAGGAGGCGTTCAGCTGGTTTATGACAAAAACTCGACCTCTATAAGAAAGCACTCGGAGCAGTCCAGTACAGTGACCCAAGCGAGCTGTGATCTTGGCCTGCATCTCCTATCATTTAGCCGTCATGATTCCTAAGCCCGGCAAAGATGGCCTCCCAATTCAGGAGGCTCCTCCTGGTTCAGTTAAAGGCCTGAGCTGCTCTGGGAGGGGTATATCTGCCACCGACTTACCAAGGGTCCGGAACACTTGGCCCTACCAGTGGATGTGGGTGAACCTCGCACTCCAGCATCCTCCGCCGGTCAACAGGGCATGAACATTATAAGAATGTCATCAGTGTAGAACCGAGAGGACCACTCTAATGCCCAGCTTGCGCTGAACCAGTTCAGCCAAACTCCTTTCCAGGAGGCAAAGGATAGGTTCCAAGCAAATAGAAAAGGGTTGGCCAGGCAATGGGCAGACCTGAAGCACTCTTCTAAAAAGTGAAACGGTACCGTCAGGCATCCTTTAAACTTAACGGTGCTACAGTGTACAGAACTGGGATCTGGGCGACGAAATGCGTTCTGAGCCCGAATGCTTGCAGTCTCAAATAAATATTTGTGATCCGCCCAGTCGAAAGCCTTCACCTGATCAAGGGACAGGACGACTTTGGACAGACCAGCCCTCTGGAATTGATGAACCAGTCACGGACCAGATGGATGTTGCCAAGGATTATGGGGCCTGAACTATGTGGGACTGGTCAGGACGAAACATATGGTTCAGCAAGGTTCCAAGGCGCAAACACATTGCCTTGGCGAAGATCTAGTACTCTGTGCCGAGAAGGGCAAACAGTTTTTTTTTTAAATGTAGAGTACCCAATTAATTTTTTCTAATTAAAGGCAATTTAGCTTGGCCAATCCACCGACCCTGTACATAATTTGGTTGTGGGGGGGAAACCCACGCAAACACAGGTAGAATGTGTAAATTCCACATGGACAGTGACCGAGGGCCGGGATTGAACCTGGGACCTCGGCGCTGTGAGACAGCTGTGCTAATCATTGTGTGACAGTGCTGCCCTGGGAAAGCAGTTTTTAAGGTGGCGGAGATCCCCACTCTTTGGCAGCAGGGTAATGGTTGCTATGCACCACTAGTGGTTTTGATGCATTCTCCCAGGACTCCCACGTAGTTGCTTCCCAGGATATCCTTGAACGCCCTGTAGAAATCCACGGTCACCGTCGAGCCACAAGGGTGTTCTCCGGGAAAGGCTGTCAAGGGCACCGGCTAGCTCTTCCAGGCTTAGAGGGCCATCAAGAAACCCGGCACTCTCCAGGCCATCCTGCCATCGGTGCTCCCCCAAAACTCTGCAAGCATTCCGCGGGATGGATACGGGGAGAGGATAGCACTGTCGAAACTTCTGTTTAAACTAGTGTGGCAAGGGAGGTGGGAACGGAACAGCAGGCTGATGTCTTGGTACGCTGGGTCGATGTGGACAGCACTTGATGGAGTGTAGCGAGAGACAGACTTCCAACACTTGATGAGATGCAACACGATTTTATTTAACATCTAAATTATTATACATGTTCAACGGTGGGTTGAACTATGCTGACTTGACTGGAGACCTGATATTAGCCTGACCACATTTACTATCTACCACATGTTTTTTGCACTGGCTAGCTCACGAACTCTGACTGTCTCAGAGGCTGGGTCCCGAGAGAGTGGGAAAACTGGTGCCCTCTGGCTTTATAGTGGTCGTGTCCTGTCTGGTGATTGGCCGCTCTGTTCTGTGTGCTTACTGGTCATCCTGTGTGTCAATAACTGCCTGTCTGCACTCCATTATATACATAGATGTATATTATGACAAAGGCCAATAAGTGTAGAGACTTGGAGAAAATTGAGACTCAGATAAGCATAGCGCAGACAAAGCGCAGGCAGAGCGAGGACTCAGGGCTCAGCGGGACTGTTGTTCCGGAGTGCATTTGATTCAATGCAAGAATTATAACAGGTAAGACAGATGGACTGAGAGCCTGGATTTCAGCAAGGAAATGTGATTTGGTCTCCTCTATATTGGAGAGAAGACCAAAAACAGACTGGGTGATCGCTGTGCTGAGCAGCTTCCGTCTGTGCACATTCAGACTCCTGACCTTCCCATAGCTTGCCATTTCAACACAATACCGTGCTCCCATGCCCGCATGTCTGTCCTTGGCCTGCTGCAATGTTCCAGTAAATCTCCACGCAAAGTGGAGGAGCAGCATCTCAAGTTCCGGTTAGGCACGCCCAGAGCCTCCGGTCTCAGCATCGAATTCAACAACTTCAGATGATTAGCTCTACCCCACCTCGACCACTTTTTTTTCATCCCATTTAATTTGAGCTGTCTTTACCAATTCTTTATTTCTTCTATTTCTGTGTATATATTTACCCTTTGTCTTATCCAAAGATGTGCAGGTTAGGTGGATTGGCCATGATAAATTGCCCTTAGTGTCCAAAATTGCCCTTAGTGTTGGGTGGGGTTACTGGGTTATGGGGATAGGGTGGAGGTGTTGACCTTGGGTAGGGTGCTCTTTCCAAGAGCCGGTGCAGACTCGATGGGACGAATGGCCTCCTTCTGCACTGTAAATTCTATGATTCGATCCCCTTTCCTTACCTTTTCTCCCCTTGGCTTCCCCTTCCCCTCCCCCCCACATCTACGTCAGTCACAGTTTACCCTCTGATGTTAGTTTCTCTGCTGTTTGGCCTTTCACACCTTTTGTTCTCTCTGGGACTGCCATTAGCACACTTTCCTTTGGTTTATGTGGCTAATAGCACTCTGTTGCCTTAGCTTCTGTGGCTTGACTCATCTTCCATTCTCTCTCTCCGCAGTATAAATATTTTCCACTTTCTTTGTCTGTTAGCTTTGACAAAGGGTAATCTTGACTCAAAACGTTAACTCTTTTCTCTCCCTACAGATGCTGCCAGACCTGATGAGATTTTTCAGCATTTTCTCTTCGGTTTCAGATTCCAGCTTCTGCCGTAATTTGCTTTTGTCGAATATTTTGCCTCTGTCTTCATGGTAGAGGAGTATATATTTTTGAGTATATATTTTTTTCCAGGAACTATAGTTTATTTAGAGTAACCTAGTGCAATTGCCATCACTAGGTAGAATGCATTGAATAAACTAATGGGACTAATGGCAGATAAGTCTCCGGGACTTGATGGCCTGCATCGTTGTGTGTCGAAGGATGTGGGAGCAGATAGTGGTTATGCTATTTCAAAATGTCAATCCTGGAATGTTCCCTGTGGATTAGAAACACGCTAATCGAACTCCCCTATTCAAAGAGAGAGAGAGGCAAAAAGTAGGAAAATATGGTCCAGTTAGCTTGACGTCTAATGTGGTGTGGACGTTGCTGGAAACAAACGTTAAGGAGGAGATGACTGAACATGTGGAACGACAAAGCTCAATCCACCATTGTCATCATGGTTTTAGGAAGATTAAGGCATGGTTGACAAACTTGCTTGAGTTCTTTGAAGATGTAACCAGCAATGTGGATAATACAGAAGACGTGGATGTGGTATATCTAGACTTCCATAAGGCGTTTGACTATGCTGCATAAAAGATTGAACAAGAAGGTTGGGAGTAGAATAATCGATCGTATTGAGGACTGGCTGGCTGACAGAAAACAGACGGTCGGGGTAAGTGTACACTTCTTGTTGCCTTATTTGAGGGAAGATATATTATTATTGGAGGCGGTACAGAGGAATTTTACTCGAAAGATCCCGTGTGTGGAGGGATGCCATGTGAGAAAACATTAAACTGGTTGGGTCTTTACTCATTCAAGTTCAGAAGAATGGGAAGTGATATGATTAAAACATATAAAATTCTTCAGGGGTCAGAAAGGACATATATTGGGGGAATGTTACCACTGTTTCTCTCAGTCAATGGCTATAAATGTGGCGGTTAATAAGGATGCCTTTCTTAATCTTAATTATGAATATGCTTTCAGAGTCGCCAGGTATCTCTTGATACCGCAACAAGGTTCAACCGAATACCGATCAAAGAGCCAATACACCAGTTAGTTAGTTCAAAGTCAATGGTACTTTATTTACACACAGTATAATTTACTCATGCACAATAATACTACAGGCTAAACTATATCTATCACTAACAGCTATACTTAACTTCGGGTGCCCACGTAAGTCAGAGGAAAAATGGCTGTTGTTCGGATCTGAGGCTGTTGGGTTCAAAGAGGTAACCGGAGTACAGCTAAGGTCGTCCGTCTGGTGGCGAGCGTTGAACTTGAACTTATTTGCTACTGGTGGCACAGGTGGAAGGGTCTCTCCGGTTGAGAGCCTATTCCAAGAGGCTGAACGTATGGCGGGGCTTCCTTCTTATACTCGGGGTGGTGGGGAGGGGGTTCACGCGCTTTTAGGAGGGCCGTAAACTTGGTCCCAATTAACTGGGCAGCTTCTCGATCACTGCCATCGATCTGAGCCAATAAAGGGGCGGGTGCCTTGATTGCTGGGCGTGTCCTAAGTGGCCGATGGCCTTGATTTGTCTGTGACTTTTTGCTGGGGTAGTGGCGCCGAAAAGTCTGGGATGGTATCGGCTACCTGAGCACGAGTTCTTTGTTTATCGGAGATGGGCCATCAATGTGTAAATCGGCCAAGAGTTTTGATTCCCTCTGCAGTCTGTCTACCAAATACACATTCAGGCTGTGTGCCTGCTTGTTGCTTTGCTTTGTCCATTTTCCCTGAATGCTCTGCGAGTGTCCATTTTATATACTGAAAGTGGCCAGCCCAGATGGCTACACTCCCTCTTTGTGATCCTCAACGTGAAGCGTGAAGGACCATATTACTGAATCTTCTTTGTTCTCTGCCTAAGTCGAGCACCCACAATCAAGGGCAGGTTCTATCCTAGTCTGTCCTATGGATTTGAACCTTTACCTAAATTGCTTTTATTTCCATCATATCATTATAAAATCGTAAGGGGCACTATAAAATTCAAGCATACAATGCATTTTTTTCTTTTAAACACGGGAACCTCTACCTATCTTTCTCAAAACTATCTTCAGGCTGTTTAGCCAATCAAAAAGAATTTACAAACAGTACAAACTATATACTAGTAGCATTACATTTCTCTGTATCTTGGCTGTCAAGAAAAGAAAATTCAAATCTTTCTTTATTAGAACAAAACAAAAAATTAGTTGATGCACTTTATTTATTTAGAGAGAATGGGGGGTTTGCTGGAGTCCAAAAATAGGAGAGTCCAAGTATGTATACTGGAGTGCGGGAGGCTTCCCATCGCCATTTTTGACGTCTCAGTGTGTGGATTACACCACAGAGTATTGCTATCACTAATAGGGCCTCTACGATGTATGAGAGGGAATATCATTTTATAAGGTTATCACACCAGGTTGGTGTGTCAGTTGCTGTCTCTGGGTGTGGTGTATGGCAGTGATGGGAAACATTCACGGCATGTGAGGTAGGGGTCAGGGGGTTCGCTTCCGCGTGCAACTGTAGTGATACCACGATGATCCAAATGTAGGTCACGATGTTCATCTTCATTTTTCTCTTGGTCTTCCTCTGTCTTCTGGTGTTTTGGATTTCCTGTGGACAGAAGCAGAATATATTTTATTATCTTGTTTAAGATCTCGTATGTCTGTCTTTTCTTTTATCAATTGCCTATTAGAATTGTCACCATATGTGACTCCCTCATTTTTTTTTAAACCAAATATTTTTGGGGACAAGACATCCGAAAAAGAAAATACTGTCACAGTGCGAGCAGTCTCCCAGCCTGTGTAGTTGATGCGCTGCGTGGTTGACAATTTCTCCATCCAGTAGCAAATTATTTCATCCAAGTATTTGAACATGTAAATAGCATGTGGGATAGCGACCTTATGGTCGCCGGAAAGCAAACACAACCTCTGGCAAAGAGTATTCTTTAAACCACATCCTAAAAAACAGTAAAAGAGTTTCAAAATAAAAGTTCTCAATGGGGTGCGTATGGGCAAAAATGGGTGGAATCCCCGTGTAGGGCGGTGACCAGTGCTGCAGGTGGACTACCGAGCATAGCTAACCAGATGGAGGTCCTCAAGCAGGGCGGGGACAAGATCCGTTACTCCACTGCCTGGGTGACTGGACAAGAATGGGAAAAAATTGTATTCATCGTGGATAAACTGCCTCTTATGATTGCCGTCGAATCAGAAGAGTCGTTCTGACCGTATTAATTGGTGTCTGCTGGCAAACTAATTCTTTTAACTGCTATGTGGCGTCAACAGAGAAGTTGTGACTGCATCAAAATTTGGCGTGGGACCATTAATAAACTGTATCAAGGCGTCGTACATAATACAAACATTCAACATTTAAAATATCAAACTAAAATAACAAAATAGGGCAGGCTCCATCAGAAATAAGGACACCATACATCTCAATCAGTTCCTTGTTCTCATCATCTGGACACCTCATTGTTCTACCTCTAAAAAGAGATGCAAAGGGGCTAGCGTGGTGGGAGTCAGACTCTGAATCATCATCTTCTACCGGTTGCCACACTAGAGACTGGAATAGCTGTGTCAAGGCTGCTTGGGCCGATATGGGGTCCATGTCATCATTACTGATGGGTCTGTAGGAATTGTCACGGTGCCAATGCTTAGTGTGGAGGTTGGAGGCAGTAGTGGCAATCCATCGTCATCAGGTGGTGAGACTGGTTCAGGGGCTTTTATATAAGTGGTCTCGAAAGGGACAAACATATCATGTTCCGAGTCTCTGGGCGTGGATCCTGGTGCAGAATTCAAATTGTGTGGCGGTTCTATGGGGTCTAACGTATCAGTACTGTCGCTGTCGGTGCTGGTCGAATGAAGGAAAAGGCAGAGTTGAGTGTCTGGGGATGGAGTCGAAGTGGTTTCGGTGGACGGGCTGGACTGGTTGGGGAGGGTAGAAATAGTTTGTACATGGGCGGGGCGTGTTCATCTGCTGCTGCGAGTGAGATGTGGTGGGAGTGGTAGCGCTGTGTGCCATGAACCTTAAGCTGGTTTATGTGAAACCATCTGGACTTGCCATTAGGATAAGTAACCTTATAAACAGAGGGGATGACTTTGTCTGAAATTGAGTAGGGTCTTGCGAATTTGGGGAAATAAATTAACTGGGGTTGTACAGGGAGAGCATGTCTTGCTGTCCTACTGAAAATTCCGTTGGGCGTCCATTTTATCAAAACATGCTATACTCTGTTTTTTACGTGTGCCAAGCCTAACAGCTGCGGCGAGCTGGGCTGCTTTAACTTTTTCCAGGATTTGTTGTACTGCTTTTCAGGGGTGAGGGCGGTGACTGTGGGACTGGCCAAATCAAGCCCCAACAAGTATTCTGTTCCCTTCATGGGTCGCCCGGTCATGAGGGTGTTCGGGGCGTATCCTGTCAAAGTTGATACCGTGTTCTGAATGAACATGAGTAGAAATGGGAGAACTGTGTCCCATGTGGTATTGTGCTGCTGCATCATTTTCTTAAGCATTTCTTTGAGGGTTCGATTCATGCGTTCTACGATTCCAGTTGATTGGGGGTAATAGGCTATATGAAAATTTTGTCGGATGCCGGAAATTGTGAGGACATTTTTCATGACTCGTCCTGTGAAGTGTGAGCCTTGGTCTGACTCGATACAAGGGGAAGGGCCCATCTTGTGAAGATGTGCTGTGTTAGAATCATGAATGTCGATTTAGCCATGTTAGTCCTCAATGGAAATGCTTCCACCCATTTCGTAAAGGTATCGATCACTACCAACACATACTTAAAACCATTTTTGCAGGGGGGAGGGGACCTGTATAATCTATCTGTAAATTGGTCCAGGGACCATTAACAGGGCGGGTGTGACTGAGTTGAACTTTCTTCGCACACCTGTCTGGATTGTTCTGGGCACAAATCAAACAGTTTTCAAAGTAATGAGTCACATTGGATTTTAAATCGGGCCCCAGCAGACAGGTATGACATGGGCAAGGCATGAATCTATCTCTTGGTGTTCATGGTTGTCATTGAATTGGCAGACCACATAAATACCGTATTTTAAAATTAAGCCATTGTGTGCTGTTAAAGCGTTTCTGTACTTATCACAGGGGGCTGGGAGGTTACGTTTTAAAACTTCCCTGAGGTTTTCAAATTCCTTCTGTGCTTGAGCTAAGTCTTGAATATTGGTCTGTGAGACCTGGACCGCGTGCACTGGGGCACGCACGGGAGGGATTCCAAAAGTGGCCATGCCTGGAACCTGCTTTAGCTGGGGAGTCTGCCTTAACATTATCAGTGGATATTGGGCCTGAGGGTAGGGGTTTTCCATCTGCGGAAACAAAACCTCTAGATTCCCACAGCGTTGGAAGTCAGTAAAGCTGATGCAGACATATACGCTGTCGGAGTATAGGTTGGCTGGGGTCGGGTACGAGTTGGAGTGCTGTAGAACGTACGCTACGGCTGTTAATTCAGCTGCCTGTGAACCTAGATGTCCAGGCAATTTCAGTGAGATTTCTTCGAACGCGTGTCCCAGTGCGTCCTCTACATAAATGCCACAACCAGTGATTCGTTTACCATTTAATACTGTGGAGGAGCCATACACTAAATCCGAAGAGCTGCATCTGTGTCTGTGGGCTGGGGTCTCTGGGGTGTAGTACATGGTTTCGGGGGAGCTGATTTGGGTACAAGGGGTCCTGTATTGTGCTTGGTGGTAATGATCTCACACTCATGTGGGGTGCCTGCGTACTCTAATTTGTCTGCTAAAAACATGTGTGTCTTAGTCCTTTTAACCATAATGTCCCGTCCTTGGAGGAGTAAGGTCCATCGTGCTGCGCGAATTTGGCTGACTGTGCCGTCCTTTAGTCGACTGTCTGGTAGAAGTTGTGTTGGGGTGTGCTCTGTTAAAATGGTTATGGGGTTGAGTCCTGTTATGTATGCAAAGCACTGAACAGCCCCAAAAACTGCGAGCAAGTGCCTTTTGCAGGCAGAAAATCCTTGCTCTACTGGATTGAGGACTCGTGAGGCGTAGGCTACGGGGCCTAAACTATCTGTCTTTCCTGAAGGAGCACGGCTGAAAGGGTTTGGTCGGTGGTTGCAACCTGTATTGCGTATGGGGTGAGTGTGTCTGGGACCTGTAATGAGGGAGCTGTGCTCAGGGCACGTTTTAATCCATCCACGGCATCCATGTGCTGTGGAAGCCATTTCCATGGGGTTTGCTTTTTTAGGAGCTCGAAAAGAGGGGCTGCCTTTGTGGCAAAACCGTCTGTGGTTCCTGCAGTAGCGAACAAGTCCTACAAATGACCGGAGGGCTGCAACATTATGGGGCAAGGGTAATTTAATAGTGGAGTCAACGTGTTTCTGCTCGATCCCGCGTTTGCCGTGGGTGATTATTGTACCTAAATAAATGAGATTTACTTGGAGAATCTGGGCCTTTTTGGAGTTAACTTTACGTCCTATTTCGTGAATGAGTCCTAATCATTTGACGAGAAGCTAAATGTGCTCTCCCTTAGTGTCCGTCTGCAGAAGTAGGTCGTCTACATACTGAACGAGGCAATCGGGTCGGGAACATTTATCTAATCCATTTGCCAATTGTCTGTGGAAAATTGAGGAGGAGTTGTGGAAGCCTTGTTGGAGGCACGTCCACGTGTATTGCTGTCCCTGGAAGGTGAAAGCAAATTTGTATTGGCACGCTTTATCCAATGGAATGGACCAAAAGCCGCTGCTGTTGTCCAAAACCATGAAAAGTTTGGCTGGAGTCCCTGTTGTAACATTGTCTCGGCACTCGTGGCTACGGTGGGGGCTACTAATGGGGTCACTTTTTCTTTAGTTCCCGATAATCGCTGGTCAGTCGCCATGAACCATCGGGTTTCCCTACAGGCCAAATTGGGGAATTGTTAGTTGAGGCTACTGAACGAAGTATGCCTTGGTGAAGTAAACTTTGGATGACTTATGCAATTTCTCCCTCTGCTTGTTGGGGGAAACTATACTGTTTCTGGGGTTTAGGATTTAGGCCTGTCATTTTAGCTAAACGTGCGATCTTGCTGCAGTCGTGCTTGTACTGGGCAAAATAAGCTTTGTTACTGTAAAACGCCTCTAACATTTTTGTCCTGACTAATGGTTCGTGGATCGAACCAGAAGTCTCAACTGCGCTAATCCTGTGTGCATAGTCTCCAACTGTGAGCATGGTGGGGACTCGTGCTGCCTTTGCCATTCTCCACACACATCTATTGACGGGGTCGAACGAAAGATTGTGGGAGCTCATGAAATCTATCTCCAAAATGTGTTTGGCTGTCTGGGGTAGATCTACTAGAACAACGGGGTGTTTTCTTTTAACGTTGCCTATTTGAATAGCCACAGGGGACATAATGTGTCCCTGCTGTAAGTGTCCTGTGAAGCCACTAAGGGTAATGGTGCCTGTGGTGGACCATGTATCCCGTTGGAACATTGTGGAGGAATTTAGCGTGGTACGGGACTCTCCTGTGTCCCAAAGAAATTCTATGGGGTGACCCCGGACTGTGCCTGTGACTACCAGTCTTCTGGATTTGTCCACATGGGTGTTGCAGTCCTAAGTTGGGGAGTCCGAACACCGTCAATCGGAGCTGTTCATGTCTGCGTTGTCTGAACAGGCGCTAAAACTGTGAATGGGCTTGGCTCTGTTCTTATTTAGGGTATTTGCCCGCTGGTTTCGCTGATGTTTCTGGGGGGCATTGCACTCTTGCGATTTAGGCTGCTGTGGGCTGTTTCGTCCCTCGTTTATCCATGTGGGGTTTTGATGTGTTCTGACTGGATGCATGTTAGCATCTGCATGCTCTTCCTCCACTTTTTCTTGTTCTGACATTCCCTGAAGGGACTGTTCCCAAGCGTCTCTTTAATACCCATTTCTAATTATGTGTGTCATCTGAGGGGGTCATAATTGGCGCAAGTGCACTCTCCTGCTTTGGTCGCGTTGGAGACTAGGATAGGAGTCTATTTGGCCATATTTTCTGATGTAAAATGGGCACGGGCAAACTCTCCAAATACTGCTGTAAAGTGGGTGCAAAGGAGTCCAACAAACGCTGTTGGGTGCTCGGTCTTTTTCCGTCTGCATTTATTGAGTCCTTCTACGGGATAGAAATAGAAATAGAGAAATACAGCACAGAACAGGCCCTTCGGCCCACGATGTTGTGTCGAAGTTTTGTCCAAGGTTAATCATAGAATTTTGGACACTAAGGGCAATTTATCATGGTCAATCCACCCAACCTGCACATCTTTGGATCTCCCTTATTGTAGCCGATCGCAACTAGGATCGCTGCATGCATTTCTTGGAGGGTGCCTACTCCTACATTTTGTGGGTCTGGAAGGGCTGCTACGACTGAGGGGTCGAGGATCAAAACTGTGAGCTTAACTTGCGCTTTTTTGTCCAGGCCCTACATGGTCGCTTGTTGTTTAACTTTTGTAAAGTAATGCTGTGGGTCCGATGGGGGTTGGAACAGTTTGATTTTGTCACACGCACCCTGAATTGGGTGATCGTTAATGGGGTTGTGTACAGAAAATCGTTGTCTCCATTTGTTGTGGCCCTGCGCATCTGTGGTGACAGGATTCATAGGATTGTGCACGACCTGTGCAGTCGGGGGTGGGGGTGCTTTCCTTTTCTGTATTTTATCTTGAATACATGCTCCATGCACATAGCGATGGGCAGTTTAATTTAACTCCTGCCAATCGGGTCAGTTTCCTGATCTAGCTGGGGTCCGAATGTATCTTGGAAACCATTTTGTACTGAGAGCAGGGATTGCAAGTCTGCAATTTGCTTTCGGCATTTGGCGTGGTCCACGGAACTCTGCCTTTCTTCTGTGGTGGAACTGTGGCGGGACCATAGGGTGCTTTTAAATCCTGACATTGTGTCTTTAATTGTTCGGCTTGAAGTTTTGAATCTTCTCGTACCAACACGCGCGTTGCGTGTCTTGGTAGGCCTTATCGTACTGCGACTGAAAGTTTCTTAGGTGGCCGACACAAGATTGGTGTGCCCGTTTGACATCAGCCATCTCCTTGTCCTTCGCTGCTAACTGCTCTCTGAGTTGCTTATTAACTTTCTCGCATTCGGTGACGTCACCCTCGCTATTCACCTCTCTGTCTTGAATCTCTCTGCGGAACTACTTCACAACCTCCTCTGTGCTTCGCAATTGTGCCAAGCAGGACATGATTGCCATCAGCTTACAATCATTTCCTAAGCTTTTTTTATGAATCTCGGTCAGGTTATCCCACCAAATCTGTCCTATACTTCCTCATTTGCGTAAAATTTGTTCCAAAGGGGCCATCCTTTCCCTTTAGATCCTTCCTAATTTCCTCTTCTCATATGGGACACTGTTCTGCTCTATTGGTCGCTGCGACCTCGAATTCCTGGGGGTTCATGAGGCGTTCCATTGCCTTTGCTGCTATTTCTACTGTAATCTCTGGGTTTCTGCCGTAAATTTGGAACAGGGGGGAATAAAGCGACTATGAAAACACGGGCACAGCTTAAGCTATTTCCAGTCTACAAGACACCCGACAAAATCTATCAAGGTTACCATATATCCCTTGTTAGTACGCATGCAAATTACACACTTCCGAATCTTGGCGGTTTGATTGACGCTGGTCTTATGCTTGTGGTTTTTACTTTTTCCAATTGGGTTTCTAATTCAAAGTTGGGTTCTCTCGGAGTGACAAAGTCACTTCCAGGTCGAATCCCACCAGAGTTGCCAGTAATGTTGCTCTCTTTCAGTGGCTATAAATATGGCGGTTAGCCTTTCTTAATTTTAATTATGTATATGCTTTCAGAGTCGCCAGGTATCTCTTGATACCACCACAAGACTCAACCGAATACCGATCAAAGAGCCAATACACCAGTTAGTTAGCTCAAAGTCAATGATACTTTATTTACACACAGTATGATTTACTCATTCACAATAACACGACAGGCTAAACTATATCTAACACGAACACCTATACTTAACTTTGGGTGCCCATTTAGGTCAGAGGAACAATGGCCATTGCTCGGATCTGAGGCTGTTGGGTTCCAAGAGGTAGCAAGCGTTGAACTTGAACTTACTGGCTTCTGGTGGTGCTGGTGGAAGGGTCTCTCCAGTTGAGAGCCGATTCCAAGAGGCTGAACATATGGTGGGGGTTGCTTCTTATACTCGGCGGGGCTTCGCGTGCATTTGGGCGGGCCTTAAACTTGGTCCCAATTAATTGGCAGCTTCTCGAACACTGCCATCGATCTGAGCCAATAAAGGGGCGGGTGCCTTGATGGCTAGGCCTGTCCGAAGTGGCAGTTGGCTTTGCTTTGTTTGTGTCTTCTTGCTGGGTAGTGGCGCCTTAATGTCTGGGACGGTGTCGACTACCTGAGCACTAGTTATTTGTTTTTTGGAGGTGGGCCATCAATGTGTAAATCAGCCAAGTGTTTCGGTTCCGTATGTAGTCTGTCTTCCAAATAAGCATTCAGGCTCTGTGCCTGCTTGTTGCTTCGCATTGTCCACTCTGCGAGTGTCAATTTTATATGCTGAAAGTAGCCATCCCAGATGGCTACACCACTTATGGGAGTGTTTCTGACCATAAGACCAAAAGACATAGGAGCAGAATTCCGCCACTGGGCCCATCGACTCTGCACCGCCATTCAATCATGGCTGACATTTTCTCTTCCCCATTCTCCTGCCTTCTCCCAATAAGCCACTGATCCCCTTATTAATCAGGAACCTATCTATCTCTGTTTTAAAGACGCTCAGTGAGTTGGCCTCCAAAGTCTTCTGCGGCAAAGAGTTCCACAGATTCACTACCCTCTGGCTGAAGAAATTCCTCCTCATCTCTGCTTTACAGGATCTTCCCGTTAGTCTGAGATTGTGTCCTCAAGTCCTAGTTTTTCCTACAAGTGGAAATATCCTCTCAGTGACCACTGTATCCATGCCTCGTAGTATCTTGTAAGTTTCAATAAAATCCCCCCCCCCCCCCTCATCCTTCTAAACGCCAACGAGTACAGACCCAGAGTCCTCAAACGTTCCTCATACGACAAGCCATTTGTGGTTCTGCTTTGCATAGGATTTCTCCATTTAGATAATAGCCCATGCCTAAATTCCTCCTTCCAAAGTGCATATCCTCACACCTTTCCGCATTTTATTTCATTTGCCACTTCATTGCCCACTCTCCGAGCTTGTCAAAGTCCTTCTGCAGCCCCCTTGCTGCCTCAATACTACCTGTCCCTCTACAGATCTTTGTCTCATCTGGAAACTTACCAACAGTGCCTTCAGTACCTTCTACCAGATCATTAATGTATATTGTAAAGGTTGTGGTTCCAGCACATATCCCTGAGGCACACCACTAGTCACCGGCTGCTATACTGAAAAAGACCCCTTTAACCCGATTTTTAACCTCCTGTCAGTCTGCCAATCCTCTAGCAATGCCAGGATCTTACCGTGAACACCATGAGCTCTTAACTTATTTAACAGTCTCCTATGCGGCACCTTGTCAAAGGCCTTCTGGAAATCTAAATAAATTAAGTCCACTGGTTCTCCTTTGTCTAACTTCCTTGTTACCTCCTCAAAGAACTCTAAAAGATTTGTCAGACACGACTTCCCTTTGACAAAGCCATGCTGACTCAGTCCTATTTTACCATGCACTTCCAAGTACTTCGCGATCTCATCTTTAATAGAGACTATGGGCAGCACGGTGGTGCAGTGGGTTAGCACTGCAGCCTCACGGTGTTGAGGTCCCAGGTTTGATCCTGGCCGTGGGTCACTGTCCGTGTGGAGTTTGCACATTCTCCCCGTGTTTCCGTGGACTTCGCCCCCACAAGTCAAAAATGTGTAAGCTAGGTGGATTGGACATGCTGAATTGAGCCTTAATTGGAAAAGAAATGAATTGGGTACTCTAAATTTATTTGAATTCTTTTTAAATAAAAGACTCTAAAATCTTACCAATGACCGAAGTCAGGCTAACCGGCCTATAATTTCCCATCTTCTGCTTCCCTCCCTTCTTAAACAGTGGTGTTACATTAGCCACCTTCCAGTCCTCAGGGACCCTTCCTGCCTCCAGTGATTCCTGAAAGATCATGACTAATGCCTCCACAATTTCCTCAGCTATCTCTTTTAGGACCCTGGCGTGTAGTCCATCTGGTCTAGGTGACTTATTCACCTTCAGACCTTTCAGTTTCCCCAGAACCTTCTCCTTGGTAATGGTCACTGCACTCACCTTTGCCCCCTGCTTCCTCTGGAGCTGTGGAATCCCACTGGTGTCTTCCAACGTGAAGGCTGATGCAAAGTAACTATTCAGCTCGTCTGCCATTTATTTGTTTCCTATTATTAATTCTGCAGCCACAATTTCTATTGGTCCAATGTCTATTTTTCCCTCTCCCTTACGTTCTATATATTGAAAAAATCTCTTCCATTGTTCCTTTATATTACTAGCTAGCTTGCACTCATACTTCATCTTCTCCCCCCTTATTGATGTTTTAGTTGTCCTCTGCTCGCACTTAAAGGCTTCCCATTCCTCTGGTTTCCCATTAACTCTCGTCACTTCCTATGTTTTTTCTTTAGCCTTTATGCTGTCCTTGACATCCCTCGTCAGCCATGCATGCCTTGTCCTGCCCTTATCATGTTTCCTCGCCTTGGGGTGAAGTCCTGTTGTTCATCCCTAATAACTCCCTAAAACTCCTGTCATTGCTGTTCCACTGTCTTCCCTGGTAGGCTCCTTTTCCAATCAACTCTGGCCAGCTCCTCTATCATAACCAAAGGGCATAGTGGCAGAATAAGGGTGTACTCATGAAATCTGAATTTTCGGAATATTTTGTTCATTCAAGTATTTGAATTCTTTAAGACAGGAAGGTGTGTAGTTCGAGTCGTTGAACATTTTCAAGCCTGAGATCGATAGGTTTTTAATCAGTGGGTTAAATTAAAAGTTACGGAAATAAGGCCGGAAAGTGAACAAAGCGAGGGTTAGATCAGCCATGGTCCTGTTAATTTTTAAAAATTTGTTTATGGGACGTGGGCATCGCAGGCTATAATTGTGAGAAACTTACAAATTACCAGGCTACACTTGAGGTGGCAATTAAGAGTCAACCACCAGTTAAAGATGGTAGAATTCCTTCCCTGAAGGATATTAGTGAACCAGATGTGTTTTACGACAATCGACAATGGTTTCATGGTCACCATTTGACTTTTAATTCCAGAACTTTAATTGAATTTTAATTCCATCAGCAGCTGAGGTGGGATCCGAACCTGGGTCCTCAGATCATTATCCTGGGTTTCTGGATGTTTAGTCTTGCGACTAAGGGGGGGCACTATGCCTCCGCCTCCCCGTTTGTGGCAGAGCAATCTGGAAAAGCTCAATGGCCGACAACTGTTTCGGTTCCTTATGCTCTTATGGCGACTTGATCAGTTCCTGCCATGCGGGCTTTAGTTGTTAAATGCTGCGATTATAGTAAGGACAGTCACTCACACTTCCCCTCTTGAGTTGAGTTATTTTTGCTTGCATGGAAAAAGACTGTAATTATGTCAGTAGCTGCTTGTCTCGAGTAGAACACAAACTGAGCGCTATTGAGCAGTTTATTGCTTAGTTAATTCAGCTTGTTGGCATTGCCGATGATCCTTTCCGACACTTTGCTGATAATTGAAGGGAGGCTTAACTTGGAGATGTATCACTTTTTGTGGACGTGAGCAACTTACAATTTTCCAGATTGCCGTCTAGCAGCTGTTGTTATAATACACGAAAAAGGTTTGGCTGGACCTCTTGTGCGTATAGCCGTTCTATGGCCACAGAATAAGAGAATTTGCAGTGCAGAAGGAGATCATTCGGCCCAGCAAGTCTGCACCGGTCCTTGGAAAGAGTACCCTCCTAAAGCCCACATCTCCATTTTATCCGCGTAACCTAATAACCCCACCAAACCTTTTTGGACACTAAGGGGCACCTGACCTGCACATCTTTGCACTCAGAGAGGAAACTGGAGCACCCCGAAAAACCCACGCAGGCACTAGGAGAACGTGCAGACTTCGCACAGATGATCACCCAAGCCGTGAATAGTACCGGGGACCCTGGAGCGGTGAACCAACAGTGCTAACCACTGTGCTGCGGGGCCACCCATATGACATATAACACGTGTGTGGAATCGAATTGCTGAAGACTGGCATCTGTGATGTTCGGGGTCCCAGTGGGCGGCAGAACTGGATCATGCAGTTGGCACGTTTCGTTGAAAATGGCTGTATGTGCTTCATTTGGACCTTTTGGCTAATACGTGAGTGAGAATGGAGATATTTGAAGGAAGTCTCACTTCGGTTAGCTGCTTAATGGGCCGCTCGTATTCATGGCTGGACGTGGCAGGACTGCAGAGCTTAGATCTGATGCGCTGCTTAGAATTTATGGAATTAGAGCTGCATGCAACTGGATAATACAACAACAATGCGAGACTTCAATTAAATTTAGACTCGGTATGCCTAATTATCATTAATGCAGTGGAGCTCGAATTGCTGGAGTGTGCATGTGTTAGGATCCTAGCCTGCTACGGTCACAGAGTGGGACAGAACAGAAACAGCCCTTTGGTCCATCGACTGCGCACACACAATAACTACCCCTGATCTCACCCTCATCCCATTTAACAGCAGTAACCCATATCCATACATGTGATGGTGTTTTAAGTGTTCATCAAAAAGTGGTTTTCGAGGCCGTGCGGTTTCAGCCTCCACTACCTTTCCAGGCAGTACATTCCAGATTCTCACCACCCTCTGAGTGAAATGTTCCTTCCTGAAACCCTGTCAGACTTTCTGCCACTCCCCAAACACTATGCCTCCATTTGATTGATACTTCGACCAAGGGATACAGTTGCTTCCTAGCTGCCCTCGACAGACCTCTCATAATCCTATACATTTCAATTATATCCCCCTCCCGACCCAAGCCTTCGCTACTCTGAATAAATCAATCCAAGCCTATGCAGTTTCTCCTTTTGGCTGAGGTGCTCCAACCCAGGCAAAATCCTGGTGAATCTCTGCTGAACGCCCTCCAGTGCATTCACCTTCTTCCGATAGTGAGGTGACCGGAACTGCACACAATACTCCTAGGGTCCCTAGTTCGGTTTCGACTTGGGCACTGTCTGTGTGGAGTCTGCACATCCTCCCCGTGTGTGCGTGGGTTTCCTCCGGGTACTCCGGTTTCCTCCCAAAGTCCAAAAATGTGCAGGTTGGGTGGATTGGCCATAAAAAATTGCCCTTAGTGTCCAAAATTCTATGATTAACCTAGGACAAAAGTTCGGCACAACATTGTGGGCCGAAAGGCCTGTTCTGTGCTGTATTTCTCTATCTCTATCTACCTATCTAATATCCTATTCACCTGCTCTGCTGCCTTCAGAGATCTGTGAGCAAGTACCATCAGTTTGCTGAATTTCTTAGTGTCCTGTCGTTTACCACGTAATCCTTTTTACTGTCTCTTCTTACAAAGTGCATCACCTCGTGCTTTGTTTTTTATTTGTTTGGTCTTCCCACGGAATAATACAGAAGGAGAACATTCAGCCCATCGTGTCAGCTCCGGCTAAAAAAAAAACAACCGAGCTAGGCCCGTCTCTCAATCCTACCTCCGTAGCTCTCTAAATTCATCACTTTCAAATATTTGTCCAGCTCTCTTTTGAAATCCCTGGAATCCTCCTCCACCATGCTCCCAGCCGCTACATTACACATCGCAGAAACTCTCTGAGTGAAGACATTTCTCCTCATCTCACTGTGAGCTCTCTTGTTGACCATCCTGAAATTGTGACCCCTAGTCACTGACCTACCATTAGGTCAGTCACTAGGGGGTCACATGTCTGAGTTATTGCTGTCTGAGTTATTGCTGACCACATTATGTCTGTCTGATTCTGTCTGTCTTAGAAATGTGGTGAAGTTAGCTAGTTTAAGTCCCATCATACATTGCGGCCACTACTATTAGCAAGAGTTTCAATACTTGTCCCTGCTATGTCCTAAGAATACGTGTTTAATGTTTAATAATGATTATTTGGTATACATTCCGTGATTATAGTCAATCCTCAATAAAGTAGCTTATGTAGGCTATTCTAATGTCACCAACTAGTTGGACGAGAATGTCCTACTTTATCCTGTCAAAACTGTTCAGAATTTTGAACACTTCCTAACGTGGCCTCTTACTCTCCTCTGCTCCAAGGAGAACAAGCCCAATTTCTCCAATCTTTCCTTGTACCTAAAATTCCTCATCGTGGTATTATGGCATCGTGGAACAATGGGCCACACAGCTGACTTGTAATGCAGAACAAGGCTAGCAGCGCGGGTTCAATTCCTGTACTGGCCTCCGCAAAAAGGCGCCGGAATGTGGCGACTAAGGGCTTTGCACAGTAACGTAATTGAAGACAACTTGTGACAAGTGATTATTATTATTAGTCTAGTAAATATCATCTACACTCTCTCCGGGGTTTTAACATCTGTAGGAGCGTTTTCAGGGACTACGTATTGAGCTGATTGTACGTGGGGATCCTCCCTCTTATTTGCACCTCAGCATAACACAAAACCCAGCGGCGTCAACAAACACTGGTTAAGATGGCTTTACTTTCCAAGCTTGGTCAGTGCATGAGGGAGAGTAATTTGTAAAACCACTCTGCTTTACATTGCTCTAGGTTCCAAAGTTCAACAGTTTCGAAAATCAATACCCAATCCCAGTTGTACTCGATCCAATCCTTGTACCTGCCGATTTTACCTAGACCAATGAATTTTGCGTTAGGCAGCAAAGTGACTGCGTGGTCAGCTCATGATTTAACCCCATCCTGTTCCCTGGCTATCTGTTGTTTTTCAGCACCCTTCGCATTCATCATCTCTTGCGCTTCCCTCCTCCCATATCTTATATCTCAGTTAGTTGCTGGTTGTACCATTGCCTGCCTGGGCGCAGGATGCTGGGGCTAGTTCCTGCTTGTACCATGATCTGCCAGAGCACAGGATGCTCAAGCTACGGATAAGAACTGTTTATTGAGCTGTCTGAGTTATTGCTGACCACACTATGTCTGTCCGATTCGGTCTGTCTTAGAAATGTGGTGAAGGTAGCTAGCTTGAATCCCTTCATACATTGTGGCCACTGATATTAGCAAGAGTTTAGATAAATGTTACTGTTATGTCCTAAGAATATGTGTTTAATGGTTAATAATGATTACTGGGTATACTTTCCGTGATTACTTTCAATCTTCAAAAAAGTAGATTATGTAGGCTATTCTAATGTTACCCTAGCTATCCTGTTTTAAGGTGTCTTATTGAATATACAGTGCAGAAGAGGCCATTAAAACATTGTCTGCATATTGTAAAACAGTGTTAGCCACACAGTGTATGGGTTGATTATTTGTGCCATATTCGTTTCAAATACAGCGGGGCTATTGTGATATCCTTGCAGAAAGTGGGTTCAGGTATATTTTTTGTTCCCTACTGTAAATGCAAAATTGTACTGATGTTCTTCTTCCACGGGGATTGACCAAAACCCGTCAGCTATGTACAAGACTGTAAATTTCAAATGCTCCGGTCTTATGATTTAAGGCTACTCCACGGATTTGCTACCATCGGGTACTCCCTGGGCGTCTATTTATTTCGGGCAGTGTACTCGATGGTCAGTTGGTAGCTGGGTTTCTTTTAAGGGCCATATGAGCGAATTTGTACTGGAGGAAATTTTAGTTACAATCTGTTGCTGTTTCAGATCACCAATTATACCTTGGACGACTTCCAATGCATCAGGTTTAATTGGATACTGCTTGTGTGGAGGGTGGACTCCTTCATGGATTCTTACGGCAAAGACGGAACGTAGCAGTCGTCCTGTTTTTGTGGTGAGAAAATATAAATATTCTAGATGGAGAGGAATTTGCTTTTCCTCATGCATGTATCTACTATTGATTTTAAACCGATCTAATATACAGTGCAGCACCTAATCCGAAGAGCTAATATAATGTTATCATCTATTGTAGGTGGGGGGATTTATTACAAAGGTGCAGAGTTCATGGTTCATCTATGCATTGATCAGACCACATCATATAATCACGAAAGTACAGAAGGAGGCCATTCAACCCATCAGTCTGCACCGAATCTCTGAAAGAGCACACTACCTACTCCCCTAAACCCAGTAAGTCAACCTAACCTTTTAGACACCATGGACAATCCGCCGAACACGCACATGTTTGGACTGTGGGTGGAAACAGGAGCGCCAGGAGGAAACCCCTGGAGAAACGGGAACAACGTGCAAAAGCAACAGAGACAGTGACCCAAGGCTGGAATTGAACACTGGCGTTGTGAAGCAGCAGTGTTAACCTCTGTGCCACCGTGCCACCTCTGTCGGAAATATTGTGTACACAGTATTTGTCTCCGTATTGAACGTTCAACTGTTAATCCGATAGAAGATTTGTATTCACAGTGTTTGGAATACTAAGAGGCTTTTAAATCAACAAATATAATATCCTAGAGATATTGACAGCGTGGATGTGCAGAGAATATTTCCTGTTGTGGTAGAATCTAAAAGTAGAGATGACTGTTCAGAACAACGGATCGCTCATTTAAGACTGGGATTGTGACTCGAATGGCTTACATCTGTTCTCAAAATCTTATTTTCCAGGCTGTCGGAAGTCTGGAACACTTTTTCTCAATTGGCAGTGGAAGCAGAATCTTTGAGTTTTTTGAAGGCAGCGCGAGGTAGATCTTTATGAACAAGGGGATAAAAGATTGTCGGGGGAAAGCAGGATTTCGGGGTTGAGGTTACAATCAGAGAACACATGACAAATTTCGAGGTGCCGGGTGGCCTGCCCCTGCTCCTAATTCGTATGTTCCTATCTTCCTGTGGGCACGGTATTGCCAGGAATGGTGATGGACGTTGTTGGAACATTGACTGAAAGATGTGATTTTTCAGCTCGTTATTTCAGACTTTTACTTGAGTGGCATATTTCTCCAAATTTGGGAACATGTCCGTTAATGGTATTCAGGAGCAGGTTATCGGTCTTCTGGGCGTCATTTGCCTTTCCAACTTCTGGTGCCTAGTTTGATGCTGGATGGTCCCCCATTTTACTATTTTTCAGTTGTTCACAACTGGATTGATAAAACACCAGCACTTGCTATTATGCTTCAGGGAAAGTTCAGTCAATTACATAATTTTGGATCTGGGTCACATTGGACCAGATTGACTAACTACAGCTACGTATTTTTTTCCGAACTAACAGAGGAATGCTATCTTTTATCGTGTTTCAGGCAGAGTCGTCACCATTACAGACGCGCCGGAGTTTCTGAAGCAAATTCAATGGAAAGTTTCGGTCAATATTATTTCTTCCTTTAGACCGCATTTCGGAGTCTGTTCCCTCTCTCGGGGTTACAATCACACATGTGTTTCTGTCAAACGATGACTCTCCTGTTATACTCTTGGCATAGCATAAGCGGCTTCCTTGATGTGCACTCTGACAAAGGAGGGTGCAGACGTGGAGATAACTTCAGCACGTTTATTCAACTATTTACAATTCTCCTACTCGGGTTCGACTCTACTGTTAATCCTCTTCTAGCTACTCAGACTGACAAGCCAGTCTGCTACAATCCACGTGGTGGGTGTGATATTGAATCAACCCTGTGTCTCTACTCACTGAGTGTCCCCACTGGGAAGAGGAAGATCATGTGTGCTGTGCCCTTTATATATGGCTGGGTGTAATGCCCCCCTGTGGTAGTGTCACCTCTGTGTGTATCGTGAATGCCTATTGGTCGTGTCCTATCCAACTGACCTATTGGTTGAGTGTCTGTGTGTCATGTCTCAGGTGCTCCCTCTAGTGTCTAGCTAGTCTACACGTAGTTACAATAACCCCTTGAGTATCTACAGTGATGCATATCACCACATTCCCCCTTTTCTCGTGTTACATATTTTCTGTACACTTAAAGAAAATTGAACAGAAACAGGTAGATAAGCGATGCTCTGTACAAGTGATCATTAAACAATAAGTCCAAATAATACGTGTGAGACCAAACCCATCAATCATCATGGTCGTAGGTCTTTCTTGTTGGGTTGATGAGTTGGTGATTTTGACGATGGCATGTCCTTGTGAACGCCATCAGTGTCCCTGTGCATCAGGAACCAAGAAGTGGTCAAATCACTTCGCTATCTGATTTGGAGTCATTTTTCTTCCGATGCTTGTGATCGTGATGTCGGATCACATCTGTCCTGAAAGCCAAGTTGCCTGTTGGTAGTGCAGCATACGTGAATTGGGAAGATGCATCGTCCTGCCATGGAATGTCATTGTACTGAACTGAGCATTAACAGTGTCCATCATGGGCAGAGTTGTACCATGTCGTGCCAGTCATAGTCCCATTGGTGTAATCTTTGTCGCATTGTGTTGTTGCCTTTGATACAGTATTCATAGGTTGTGATGTTGTGTTGGATGGTGTTGTTGTTATGGTCGCTGCGCTCAAGGACCACACGCTGTGGATAATACGAGTCCGTCACACAGTTACTTGTGTCAGTGCGCATTGTGGCATCTGCTGTCAGCTTGAGCATGCCGTCACTGAGGTTGCGGTGCTCCATGTCTGGAGTCATGTCCAGCTTACTTTAATCAGCGTTGGCGTTTTGTTGCTCCCCATCTGGAGTCTCGTCTTTTTCACCTGAGCCAGTGTTGGTTTGTCGATGCTCCACGTCCGGAGTCATGGCAGGTTCACTGGAATCTGCTGAGGTTTCTCGATGCTCCACTTCTGGAGTCAAAACATTCAGGAATGCATTTGCTTGTGTGGAGGCCAGAGCAAATGAGGTTTGAAGTAACGTGGTGTCACCGGAGTCACCAGTGGTCTCACTGTGATTGCCGAGTGCCTCTGTACACACAAGCTGAGGTCTGTCACATTGCATATCTTGTATGGGAAGTGGCATGCTGTCGTCACCTGTCCCACATACAGTGGGTAGAGCCTCAGTAGCTTCTTGTTGTTCACTTGTGCTGGGTATACTGTCAGAGGCTTCTTCTGGAGGCTCAAACGCGTTATTCTTCACTGGAGCATAATAGACTGTGATAGTTTTGCTGTTGTTCACTTGAGCATGGCAGACTTGCATTGACTGCTGATGGTTGCTCAGAGGAGGTTGCTAGACCCTCATGGTCATGTTCAGGCAAGGACTGCGCTTTGGAGTCTTGCATTGCTTCTATCATGGAGGCTGTCCACGAATTCGCTGTGGAGGTTTGTGTCACTCGACTCACTTCTTGTTCATGCAAGGACTGCGGTGTGGAGTCTTGCGTTTCATCTATCGTGGAGTCTGTCCACGAGCACGCTGTGGAGACTTGTGACACTGGAGTCACGTTCTGTGTGGAGTCGTGCAGTTGTCTCGCTGTGGTGTCTTTCATTGCTTCCTGCGTCGAGGCTGGGACCCTTTGTGGTGCGTGGACCACTCACGGTGCGGAGTCAGGAACCCTTAGTGGTGCGTGGAGCACTCTCTGTGTGGCAGCAGGCAGCTCTCCATGGGCGTGTATTGCTCTGTGTCTTTTGGTGTCAGGCAGCAGCATATTTCTACATTCACGAGTTGGAATGTCATATGTGCTGGGCTGAAGATTCTCATATTCGAAGAACTCGTCACCGGAGTGTAGAAAATACAACACGTCTAGTTGTGGATCGGATTTGGTACTGGGGTAGCCTCCCAAGGTAAAATGTTCGTCTGAGCCGTAGTCTTCGAGGACCATATCATCACTGTTTGTGTCGGGCTGGCATTGGGCTTGCGATGTCCAGAGAAGGAATAAATGTTGGTGTCGTAGTATTCAAGGACTGAATCATCTCTTTAGGCGGTGCTAACTGCTTGTTGCAGGGTTCTGCGGCGGTTACTTTTAGCCACTGGTTGAATTTCCGGCATTGTGCTGTCATTCCAGGTGAATGAATCTAGTTTTACGGCTTGGATTTTGCCGTCCTCTGGGACATTTCCCCTTTAAGTGGGCGTGGTTTAGGGCCCTCTGACGTCATGACGCGTGTGACGTAGGTCGTAGGAAGCGACTGAGCATGCTCAGATCGCTGTACCTTTACTGGGGTCCTATTTCTCCACTGCGCATTTGCAGCACCTTTACCAAGATGGCTGCAATTCAAAACTGCAGATTTGTTCTGCAAGCCTACCTCGTGCTGAGTTTTGGTGCTTCTTTTACCGTTTTTTCTTGTATTCTCCTCGCAGAATTCTTGGAATTTGTCCAGGACTGCCTGTAAATCGCTCTTGTTTTGCCCCTTTGAGTATTTGAAGGTCTGGAAGATTTCAGCTGCTTCTGGACACGTGATGGTGAGTAGAAGCATTATTTTCTCTGCATCAGCCATGTCTTGTAGGTTGGCTGCTACCAGGTAGATCTCGAATCTCTGCCAGAACCAACGCCAGTTTTCACTGAGATTCCATTGGTACCTGAGCTGTTGCGGAACCGGAATCCCGAACATCATCTTGCCTGGCTGTTGTTGCTGGTTGTCACTGCTTGCTGAGTTGTAACTATATGGGTTGAAACAGCCACTCCTTGGGTACCATGTCCTGTTATGCTCTTGGCGTAGCATAAGCGGCTTCCTTGATGTGCACTCTGACAAATGAAGATTCAGATGTCGAGATGACTTCAAAACGTTTATTGAATTATTGACAATTCTCGTAATCGTGTTCGACTCTACTGTTAATCCTCTTGTAGCTACTCAGACTGACATGCCAGTCTGCTACAATTCACGTGGTGGGTGTGATATTGAATCAACCCTGTGTCTCTACTCACTGAGTGTCTCCACTGGAAAGAGGAAGATCATGTGTGCTATGTCCTTTATATATGTCTTGGTGTAATGCTCCCCCTGTGGTAGTGTCACCTCTGTGTGTATCGTGAATGTCCATTGGTCGGTTCCTATTTAACTGACCTGTTGGTTGAGTGTCTGTGTGTCATGTCTCTGGTGCTCCCTCTAGTGTCTAGCTAGTCTACATGTATTTACATTAACCCCTTGTGTATCTACAGTGATGCATATCACCACAATGGCTACATCCTTTGTGTGGTTGGCAGTTATTTTAAAGAACATTTACCTTTAAATTTAGAAACACAGTCGCACCTCAGCAATGAAAGAATGATTAGTTATTTCGCCTCCACAATATCTATAAACCGGTGATTATGACCGGATATCTGTGTCTTTCTCAGCGTTTTAACACCGAGCTTATTTGCAGAAAATAAGTCAAATATGCCCATGTTTACATGATGACTAAGATAATTATAAGTGATGTTGCTGAGACAGAGCCATAGCATGAGAATTCCAGCGTTGCTGGAATGGAGATAGTCGGTTGGAATAGTTATCCTCGCATTAAGTCTGTTCCTCAACACTTCCGGTGATGACGATGTGCTGAGCGGTCGCCCGTTAGGTGGCTCTCCTCCCGTTAACCCAAAAAATAGCCACTTTTTAACGATAATTTTCCAAAAAGACGCAGAAATCCATTCCCCAACTTTAATAAGACAGGGGAAAGAAGAAAGTGAGGGAAATATAAGGAAAAATACCCGAAGGAAACCAAACTAGAGGCAGAACAGAGACCAGGAGTAGAAGGAGCCAGGGAGGACCGCACTCGGACGAGCCAACGGACGCACAAGGTGACAGAGCGGAGGTTTCGCTGAAACAAAAAAACAAGGCAGACAGGAACAAATCCCGCCCGCATCAGTGGGAACTGGAAGGCATCCTTCACTGAGGCACTGACGAAACAGCCGAAACCCTGGCCCAAATACAGCTCGCCATGAGCAGAGCAGAGAAGAGGCTGGAAGCCCAAGAGGCCACCATCAAAGAAATGGAAAAGGCTGCAACTGACTAGAGCAACCGGATCGTGGTGCTGGAGAAAGTGGTGGCGAGGTTGGTCACGGTGCAGCGCAGTTTGCAGCGAAAAGCAGACGATCAGGAGAACCACTCGAGAAGGCAAAGCATGCAGATTGTGGGCCTACCAGTGGGGATCGAAGGCACGGACCCCAAGGTATATGTGGCCGAGATGCTTAGCAGCATAGTGTGGAGAGAAACGTTCCACAACCCACCAGAATTGAACAGTGCTCACTGGTCATTACGCCTGGAACCCAAAGCCAGGAGCAACCAGGGGCAGTAATAGCGAAACGGCACCAGTACCAGAACTGCGAAAGAATCTTCCGCTGGGCCAGGCACACCAAGAACTGCCACTGGAAAGGACTTATTATTAGGATATATCAAGGGAGTGGGGTGGACCTGTCCAGCAAACGGGCTGATTCCAACAGTGCAAAAGGAACCCTGTACAAGAACGGTGTACGTTTTGGCATGCTGTGCCCAGCGATGGTCTGGGTCACATACCAAGGCAAAGAACTTTTGTTTACAGCCCCGGCGGAGGCCGACAAGTTTGTCTTAGAATGCGGGTTGGAGCAGTGACAGCAGCGGAAGCAATGAGGGGCACCTGGCAAGGAGCAGCAGCACACCAACGGGCCGTCGAGGGTGGGGGGGGGGGGTGAGGAAACACGTCTCCCCCCCCCCCCCACACACACACACAAAACACACCCTGAATGATAAAAGGCTGCGTGATCGTTTCATGTGGGAAATCGTGACCTTGTATGGAAGAACAAGCGCAGCGGAGAAGGGGAAGTGAAGTGGCAAGCGAGAGGAGTGCGGGATAAGACAGGAAAAAAACGGGCAGTATCCTAAGAGTGTGCGAGGGAGAAGCCCGATAGTAACTTCCGGGGGGGAGGCCACAGCACCAGGGAGAACGCTAGCATTGTGGGTATGCAGCAGAGGAAGGCCGCGGCTTTGCCCGACACACAACAAGGAGGGGGAGGGGGTGGGAAACGGGTATATAAACTAGGGGAAGAGCGACGAAAGAGGGGAATACGGGAAAGGGGAGATAAGGGGAGGATTGGGAGTGACGGGTGTTGGGGACATGGGTAAGTGGGGGAAATAGGACTAGAGCGAGATAGCAATAAGGCTAAAAAGGGCTGCGAACAGGGGGCCGGAGCAAAGAAGCACTGTAAGTAATCACCCAGTACAGTCTGCAGGGGCCTACCCACGTGGGGGATGCGCAGTGGTCGACCATGTTGGGTGCCCCTGGAGAAAGGGCGACCCTGGAGTGCAGGGGAAGATCCACATGGTGGACGCCCTGTTGGCAGCCTTGTTGGGTGTCCCCTGGTCAAAGGGAAACCCCGGAGCGCAGGGACCCGACCGTATTGGGAGAGCACTGACAGCGACCATCTTGGATGGCCCCATAATAATGGGAAATCCTGCAGAGCAGGGGCACATCCACCGGTAAGTATAGTTAATCCCACAGGAGCCGGGGGGACAGAAGCCCCGCACCGGGATAGTCACCTAGAATGTCAGGGGACTCAACGGCCCAGTGAAGAGATCAACCACCTAAGAAACATGAAAGATGACGTAGCTTTCCTCCAAGATACACAACTGAGAGAGCAGGATCGACTGCGGATAATAAAGCGCTGTGTGGGACAGACCTACCATTCCCATTACGGAATGAAAGAGGATGATGTTTAAGGCGACAAATACAGTTACAGACCCAGGGGAATGGTACGCATGGTCAGTGGGGCCCTGGATAGGGCACTGGTAGGACTTGTCAATGTGTACGCTCCCAACTGCGACAACATAAAATTTATTAAAAGGACCATGGTGGAAATTCCCGATATAGCGAGACACCGACTGATCATGGGGCGATGGAACTTTAACTGTGTGCAGAACCCACGGAAAGACAGGTCAAATCCCAAAACAGGGACTACCTCAAACATGGGGAATCAACTGAGTCGTTGTCTGGAGCAGATGGGGGCTGTGGGCCTAAGGAGGTTCACCCATCCAGGGAAGAAGGAGTTCTCCTTCTTCGTCCCAATACATAATGTATACCAGAATTGACATCTTTGTGCTGGGGAAAGCGGTGCTTCCAGGGTTGGTCAAAATGGAATACTCCACAATCGTAATCTCCAACCATGCTCCACATTATATGGATGTGAAGTTAGAGATGTGCAGGGTCCAACGCTCCACACGGAGGTTGCACACTGCCCTTCCGGCCGCCAAGGCTTTCAGCGAAAGGGTATGGCAGGCCATAGCGAAGTACAGAGAGAACAACCAGAATGGAGAGGTCTCACCCTCGACCTTCTGGTAGTCGCTAACAGCCATGATTAGAGGGAAAAGTATCGCCTTCAAAGCGTGAAGAGACAGAGAGGAAAGGACAGCTAGGCAGCAGTTAGTTGACTCCATACTTCGGTAAATAATCTGAGTCCCTGACCAGAGAGATCCTGGCGCAGAGGACAAAGTGACAAATGGATTTTGTCCTTCTCTCCTCGAAGAAAGCAGTGCACAAACTCCGCCAGGCATCGGGGGGGGGGGGGGGGGGGGGGGGTGATGGGCGTACACGAACACGGAGAGAAAGCCAGTCGCCCACTGGTACCCTAGCTGGGAAAGCAGGCTGCCACAAGAGAGATCCCGCAAATCAGAGATAACAGAGGCACATGAGAAAGAGACCCAGATAATGTCAACAAAACCTTCGAGGCCTTTGACAGGGCTGTGCTCCTCGGAGACCCCAGCAGGTGAGTCGGGGATGAAACGGTTTTTGAAGTACTGGACATGCCAGTTGTGGAGGAGGACAGAAAACGGGGCTTGCAAGCACCACTAGAACTGGAAAAGTTTATGGAGAGCATTAGCTCCATGCAGGCGGGCAAGGCGCCAGGACTGGATGGGTTCCTGGTAAACTTCTACAAACAATTTGCGACAACACTGGCCCCACAACTGCGGGAGACGTTCACAAATTCGCTGGCTAGGGGCACACTGTCACCTACACTAGCACAGGCCTCAATCTCGCTAATACCTAAGAAAGGGAAAGCCCCTACGGAATGCAGGTCATACAGACCCATCTCACTCCTAAACGTATATGCCAAAATAGTGGCCAGAATCCGAGCCAAAAGGCTGGAGAACTGCTTTTCAGAGGTGGAGGCAGAGGACCAGAAGGGCTTTGTCAAAGGTAGACGGCTAACATCGAACATCAGGCGCCTGCTGAACGTGATAATAAACCCATCCAGAGAGAGAATACCAGAGGTGACCATCTCGCTGGATGCAGAAAAGGCCTGCAAAAGAGTAGAGTGACAGTACATAATAGCGGTATTGGGGTTGATCTCCTGGGTGAAGTTCCAGGACAACGCTTCCATGGCGAGCATACGGACAAACAACACCAGCTCCCAGTACTTCCAGCTGCACAGGAGCACCAGGCAGGGATGTCCGCTATCCCCACTGCTGTTCGCCTGAGCGATCGAACCATAAACAATCGCTCTCAGAGCTGCAAAAAACTGGAAGGGGTTCCAAAGGGGAGACAGAGAGCACAGAGTCTCGCTCTATGCAGATGACCTGCTCTACATTCCAGACGCTCAAAGCAGCAGGGAAGGAATCATCGTGCTCCTGAAAGAGTTTGGTGCCTTCTCGGGTGTCAAACTCAATATGAACAAAAGCAATATCTTCCCGGTGAACCCGCATGGGGGAGGGGCAGAGCTGAGGGGACTGCCATCTAAACAAGCCCAACGCAAATTCCGCTATCTGGGAATCCATGTCACACACAACTGGGTGGGGTTCGCAAGTGGAACCTGAACAGTCTGACAGTGGAAGTCAAAAAACACCTGTCGAGATGGAATACACTCCCACTCTCCCTCGCGGGGAGAATGCAGACGATTAAAATGAACGTGCTGCCAGGTACCTGTCCCTACTTATATCTATCCCGATCTATATCCCCAAGGCCTCTTTCAACTCACTGGATAAATTAATCATGGCGTTTGTATGGGGGGGAGGGGGGAACAATAATAGGATCCCAAACAAATTACTACAAATAACAAAATCCAGGGGAGGGCTAGCACTCCCAAACCTACAATATTACCACTGGGCAGCTACAGCAGAACGAGTGATGGGATGGTTAGGTTTAGCCAGAAGCCGAGTGGGTACATGCGGACAAAGCCTCCTGCAGGGGGACCTCACTCCATGCCCTCGCCACGGCGCACCCCCATCCCCCCCACCCAAAAAACTCTTCAGCAGACCAATGGTGGTAGCCCCCCCAACCTGACCTGGAACCAATTACGGCAACAATTACGCCTGACCGAAATGTCCGACAAAGCCCCCATCTGCACAACGATAGGTTCGTTTGAGCGCTCAGCAACGCCACCTTTAAAAGGTGGAGACAGGACGGGGGCGTCACTGACAGTCAGGGACCTACACACTCACGGCAGCGTCACAATACTGCACGAACTGAGGGAGAGATTTCAGCTAGCTAAGGGCAACAAATTCAGGTACCTGAAGCCTAAAAACTTCCTGCGGAAGGAGACTAGGACATACCTATGACAACCACGACAGACACTGCTCGAGGAGTTACTGGACGCAAACTTTCTTGGTAAAGGAAATTGTAGCGAGATGTATGAATGACTGGTAGAGAGGGCCGACACGGTACTGGACGTGACAAGGAAGAAATGGGAGAAAGATCTGGTGCTCGAAATAGAGTGGGAACTCTGGAGTGAAGCACTGCATAGTGTCAACTCCACCTCCACGTGCACAAGATTAGACCAAACGCAACTAAAGATGGGTGGGACATAGATTCCAGTTAACAACATCCCGAATGAGATCTTCACGGATGTGGAGGACAAATATGAACGGTGCCAACGAGGCCTGGCCAACCACGCCCACGTGTTCTGGTCCTGCCCCAGACTTGCTGGGTACTGGACAACCTTCTTCGAGGCAATGTCCAAAGTGGTGGGGATGAGTGTAGAGCCGTGGTCGGATGTGGCGGGCTTTGCGGTATCAGACCAACCAGACCTCTTCATGGGGAGGAGTGCAGGCTCCCTTGCTTTTGTTCCCCTGATGGCCTGCCGAAGAATCCTACTCCAGTTGCCGTCAGCAGCACCACCAAAACTGTATACTGGTTGTCCGACCTATCGGAGTTTCTCCAAATGGAGAAAATCAAATTTGCTGTGCGGGGGCCGGAAGATGGCTTCTTCAGGCCATGGGAACCATTCACCCAACTGTTCCAGGACCTGTTTGTGACCAACGAACAAGCAGATAGATAATCAAGTTACCAAGAGCCAGGGGAACGTAGCGAAAACGTAAGTAGAGAGATGGAATGAGGGAAAGACTCGGGGAAGGGGGGAGGGGAAATGTAAGAGGGGGTAGTCAAACACAACAGAAAATCAAGGAGAACTGCAGGGAGGAAGAGGGGGAAGGGGGATGGGGGCAGGGGGAGAAGGAAGGACCGTACAAAGAACAATAAATGGGAGCCAGAGGGGGAAAGATGAATGAACACAAACTGGAAGGAGAACACCGGAAATGACAACCTGCATGATGAACACAGCAGTGCATCAGAGAGTAAGAATGTACAGCCGGAATGAACGATAGACGGCCGAAGCGGAGGCAAACACACAACAGCGAAAACGAACCCAGAGAAGAAAGCAACATCAGGGGCGCTGCCCAGGTGCCCCCCACCCAGATCTATTTCGTATTACTGGTGTTGTATGTACTCCCTTTGTTAAATCAAAAATAGGGGAAAGGAAATGGTGGTGGTGGGGGGAGGGGGGTGGATACACCTCCCAAAGATATATGTACATGTATAATGTAATTGTCTATCCAGTGCCTCGATGTATATGCACTTACGCTTACTTTCCCACCCCTTGGTTTTTTTATTTACGTATATTTTCTGCTTGTAGTGCTTTTGTTTTTATTTAGTTTTATTCTTGTTGTTACCTTCTCTTTTATTTCTTCTTCTTTGAGCACACCTGTAAATATACAATGCGCGAAAAGCCCAATAAAAAACATTACAAAAAGAGCCTGCTTCTCAAAATGATGCTTTGAGCAATATGGGATTTGTCTTTCCACCGAACTACCTAGAAATCCATAAAATAATATTTCAATTCCGGAATCAGATGTCATTACAATATTAATCTGGATTGAGTAAATCTGCCATTGATCAGAGCGTGAAAGAAAACATTTAAAATAGACAAAACAGAGAAACGAAGAGAAGAAAGACGAAAATTGCGCATTCGGCAGGTTAAAGGCTGCAGTGGCTCTTCGCATTTCAGCCCAAACTCACTGTAACTTTCTGCATCCAGTCCTGCTTCGGCTGCAACCTTCTATCTTTTTTCGAACGTGGTTTATTAACGATGACGTTGTTGCAATATATTTGGCCGCGTATTACATCAAGGGGAACTAGCTAATCTGGTCTCAATGGGAATCAGGGGGAAAACTCTCCACTGGTTAGTTATATCGGTCAGGAAGGAACATATTTGTGGTGGTTGGAAGACAATAATCTTAGCTCCAGGACATGGCTGCATGAGTTCCTTAGGTTAGTGTCGTCGGCAAAACTATCTTTAGCTGTTTCATCAATTACCTCCCTTCCATAATGAGATCGGAAGTGGGGATGTTTGTGGATGACTACACAGGATGACAGACTTGCACCAATCGCAACTCCTCAGAGAATGAAGCAGTCCATGTCCAAATTCAGCAATACCTGGAAATGACATATGATTGGACTGACAAATGACAAGTTACATTCGGATGCTTTCCCTCCAAATCACTGGCCACCACGACTTGGAAATATATTAACGTCTCTTCACTTCAAGAAAATCACAATCCTTAAACCCCCTCCCTAACAGCACAGTGGGTTGACTACATGTCAAGGACTGCAGTGGTTCAAGAAGACAACAAGATCTTCATCCAGACGCACGAAGCAGCCATGGGGACCAAGGTCAGACCTCAATCCGCCAACTTTTCCATGCAGAAGTTCTAACAAGATCTCTTCACCACACAGGACCTTCAACCGACTTGATAAACCAGATAGATTGATGACATTTGTTTCCTCCGGGCCCACGGCGATGAATCACTGAAACCACTACACAATGACATCAAGGCATTCCATCGCATCATCAGACTTACCATCGACTACTGTCCAGAATAGGTTGCATTCTTGGACAGACGCATGTACATCAAGAACGGTCACCTAAGCACGTCACTTTACCGCAAGCCCTGGATAACCTCAAAATGCTAAACTTCACCAACATCCACCCTAAACACATTAAAGAACCTATTACCAATGGAGATCCCTCCATATTCACAGGATCCGTTCAGATGTGGAGGAACGCAACAGACATCAACAGACGCTGAAAGATGCCCTTGTAAGAATGGGATACGGCGCTGAACTTACCGATCGACAATTCCAACATGCTACAGCAAAAGAAAACACACTGAACCCCTCAGAAGACAAACATGAGACAATACCGATGGATACCCTTCGTTGTCCAGTACTTCCCTGGAGCGAAGAAACTACCACATCGATGAAGATGACCATCTTGAAAAGGCCATCTCCATACCCCCACTACTTGCCTTCAAACAAACACACACCTCAAATATACCATTGTTTGCAGCAAACTACCCAGCTTTCAAGAGAACGGCGACCACGACACCACACCACCATGCCATGGTAACATGTGCAAGACATTTCCGATAATTGATATGGAAACCAACATTGCACATGAGAACACCACTGACCAACCAGGTATGCGGTACATACTCATGCGACTTGGCCAACTTTGTCTACCTCATATGCTGCAGGAAAGGATGTCCCGAAGCGTGGTACATTGGCGAGACCATGCAGATGATGCGGCAATAGATGAAAGGACATCGCATGACAATCACCATGTAGGAATTCTGCCTTCCAGTCAGGGAACACTTCAGCCGTCAAGGGCATTCAGCCTCTGATCTTCACGTAAGCATTCTCCAAGGTGGCCTTCAGGAGGCACGACAACGCAGAAACACTGAGCAGAAACTGGCAGCCAAATTCTGCATGCAGGAGTATGTCCTCAACCGGGATCTTGGCACGGTAGCACAGTGGTTAGCATAATTGCTTCACAGCTCTAGGGACCCAGGTTCGATTCCTGGTCTTGGGTCACTGTCTGTGCGGAGTCTACATGTTCTCCCCGTGTTTGTGTGTGTGTCTTCCGGGTGCTCCAGTTTCCTCCACAGTCCAAAGATAGGCAGGTTAGGTGGATTGGCCCTGATAAATTGCTCATAGTGTCGAAAAATATTGGGTTACGGGGATAGGATGTAGGTGTGGGCTTATGTGGGGTGCTCTTCCTAAGGGCAGGTGCAGACTCGATAGGATGAATGGCATCTTTCTGCACTATAAAGTCTACGAACATTCATGTGTCACTACATTTAACCACCCACCATCAGGCCTGGACTTGCGAAGTCTTACGAACTGTCCTGGCTTGAGACAATTTATACCTCTCTAACATGTGATCATCCCGCAATCCAGTCGCTCCGTCGTGACCTGTATACACTTAATTACCTGCAAAGACTCGCATTCAAAGTATCATCTTGCATCATTGGCTTTGTTTGCTCTCCGAAAGCTCGAGATTCCAAATAAACCTGTTGGACGTTAACCTGGTATTGTAAGCCTTCTTACTGTGCTCACCCCAGTTCAACGCCGACATTTTGGCAGCACCTAAAAAAGACGAAGATAATTTGCAACGTTGCCGACTTTTCCAATTTCTGCTGATCTCCCGACAATTATTTATCAGTTGTTTTGAAATACATGGTGCCTCAGTTTAATTCTATGTAATTTTCTGAGTTATATTTGAGTGAAAATCTCACCTTTTTGTTTTCAACTGCGTTACAATCAGTGGTGATAAATACATTGAGTCCATCACCCGAGTTTCTGACCAAATATTAATGTAGTGAAATCTGGGCAGGTATCTTTTGGAATTCAGAATGAGGAAAAGCGGTATGAACTAAAGGGTGCAGTTGTAAAGCTATACAGCGGCATAGAGGCCAGCGGTATTACGTGCTCACATCTTTGAATCTACCTAAACAAGCCGATCAAGCAAATACAAGACAATGTGGCTTCATAAATATACCAGACAACTTTAAATCTTAGAAACCATCTTCAAACATCAGATAGCACTGATTCGATCAATCTGGAGTATTGTTCCCATCCCTAGAATAACCCGATAGGACGTCCGTTACAGTTTGGAGAGGGTACAGAGTAGATTTATCAAAGTGGTGTCAATTTCCAGGATTTTATGTGAAAAGGTCTGACACACCGTAAGGGAGAGTGGTTATGTTGAAACCTAGTGGAGGCGTTCGACATTTTGTGACTTTTAGATATATTCGATTTTTTCCATTTCTGTATCAAAGAGCTGATACACGAACGATAGGCTAGAAGCCCCTCCTCTGCTGTATGGTTATGTAATTCTATAAAATGGCTACCTTGGGCCTATAACAAATCCAGCGTTTGGTTGAGCCCAGAACAAATCGTTAATTCTTAAAGCAGTGGTAGCCCGGGCAGCATTGTGTTTTCATTCCAGTCTAAATACCATGTCAAATTCTCTTTGTCGTGGTCCAAGTAGGTACAAATTACATGGATAGAATAAGGGCAGAGGTTATGCCAAGGGAGTGCGAACAGCTAGGAGTTAAATGAAAAAGCAGAAAGAAAAAATTGCCACCTAACCCACGGGGTAATTGCCATAGGGTCAATATGATTAAATAGGTACATGCGTGATCAAAGATTGGTGTGGAATAAATGGGCTTGAATTAATGGGCCATTGGCATCAGTTGTGGGGAAGAGTGGACGTGCACCAATGGGACCGTCTTCATCTGAATCATGCTGTGACCAGAGTCCTGGTAAATTGCATTACGAGAGCTCTAGATAGGGCTTTAAAGTAAGTAGTCCGGGGGAAGATACAGTTGTATAGAGAATTAGAAAATCAAATTTAAAGGAGAAGTTTTAAGTGCAGGTTAATGACGAGCACTTTAAACTAGTAAAAGATGGCGAGGGCTCGGGAGATGTTGGTAAAGTTTCCAGAACAAGTAATAGAACAGCGAGCATAGACGGGTTCAGGAATCTAACATTATACAGAGTAAAAACGGGGACAAATATGAGAAGAAAGACGGTCACTACAGGACTGAGGGTGTTGTACCAAAATCTGTGCAGTATGCGGAACAATGTAAATGAGCTTGTTGCGCCATTGAAATTGGCCAGTGCGGTGATGTGGGCATCACAGAGACGTGGCTGCAAGGGGATCAATGCTGGGATCCAAACATCCAAGAATAGATGTCCTATCGAAAGCACAGACAGATGGGCGGGGGGTGGGGGGGGGGGGGGGGGTGGGGGTGGGTTGCATTGTACGTTAATTAAATCGATATCAAGAGGCAATACAGGATCAGGAGGCACAGGATCAGTGAGGGTAGAATTGAGGAATCGCAAAGGAAAGAAAAAAGGACCCTGATGGCAGTTATATAAAGGCTCCCTAGCAGTAGTCAGGATGGGGGGCAGAACATAAGTCAGGAGATTGAAAAGGCATATAAAAATTTAATATTCCAATAATCATGGGGTTCAATATTTAAGTGGAATGGGGAAATAAGGTTGGTAATGGATCCCAAGAAAAGTAATTTGTGGAATGTCTCAAGATGTTTCTTTTTGGAGCAGCTTGTGACAGAACCCACTTGGGGGGGGGGGGGGGGGAGAGCAATTCTGGATTTGGTGATGTGTAACGAGACAGACATGATTAGGGAACTTCAGGTGAAGGGACCCTTCGTGGAAGTGACCACAATATGATATAATGTACCCTGCAGTCTGAGAGGGAGACGCCTGAAACATATGTAACCGTATTATAATTGAACAATGTTAACTGCGAAGATACGAGTGAGGTGCTGGCCAGTGTTGACTGGAAGGGGAAGGCAGTGACATACAGGAGACGGTTCTGGGGAAACTCAAAGGTCTGAGGGTGGATAAATCACCAGCACCGGATGAACTACACCCTCTGGTCCTAATGGAAATAGATGAGGAAGTTGTGGAGGCACTGGTGGTAATCTTTTCGAATCGCTGGAGACAGTGACGGTTCCAGAAGACTGGATATTAAAGGCCGGTTAGCCTAACTTCGGTTATTGGGAATATTTTAGAGTCCAATGTAAAGATCGGATTGCGAAGTGCCTGGAAATGCATGATAAAATAGGATTGAGTCAGCACGGCTTCGTCAAGGGGTGGTCATGTCTGACAAATCTGTCAGAATTCTTTTTTTCAAAAGAAATTTAGAGTGCCCAATTCATTTTTTTTCTACATATCCTGCAAATGTTTGGGTTGTTGGGGCGAAACCCACGTAGACATGGGGAGAATGTGAAAACTCCACACGGACAGTGACCCAGAGCCAGAATCGAACCTCGGACCTCGGCGCCTTCAGGCAGCAGTGCTACCCACTGCTCCACCGTGCTACACCCAAATCTGTTTGAATTCCTTGAGGATATATCAAGGACGTTAGACACAGGAGAACCAGTGGAACAAATTTATTTAGATTTCCAGAAGGCCTTTGACAAGGTGCCGTACAGGAGGATATTCAAAAGGTAGGAGCCCATGGTGTGAACGGTAAGGTACTGGCATGGATAGAAGATTGGCTGTCTTGCAGAAGTTGCCGATTGGGGATAAAGGGATGTTTTTCAGACCGGCAGTCGCTGACTAATTGTGTGTCCCAGGTGTCGGTGTTGGGGCCACAACAATTCATGATGTACAATTGAGATCTGGAAGATGGAACTGAGGGCACTTTTGTTCAGTTTGGAGATGATAGGAAGATATGCAGAGCAACAGGTAGGAATGAGGAAGTGATGGGGCGGTATGAGACTTGGACAGGCTATGAGAGTTTGAAAATGAGTGCAGATGGAATACAATGTGCAAAAGTGTGACATTATATACTTTGTTAGGCAGAATGGATGCCTAGAGTCGTTTCTAAATGGGAAAAGGCTCAGGAAATCAGAAGCAGAAAGGGACTTTAGAACCCTAGTTCAAGACATTCATAAGGTTCTTGGGGTATTCTTCGAGTATAAAAATTGGCAAGTCATGTTGCAGCTGCATAGAACCTTGATTAGGCCACACTTGGAGTATAGTGTTCAATTCTGGTCGCCACACAACCAGAAGAATGTGGAGGCTTAAGAGAGGGTGAACAAGAGATTTACTATGATGTTGCCTGGTATGTAGGGCATTAGCTATGAGGAGAGGTTGAATAAACGTGGGTTGTTCTCAGTGGAACGAAGGAGGTTGAGTGGCGACCTGATAGAGGTCTACAAAATTATGAGGGGCATAGACAGAGTGGATAGTCAGAGACTTTTTCCCAGATTAGAGGAGTCAATTACTAGTTGGTATAGGTTTAAGGTGCGAAGGGCAAGGATTAGGAGAGATGTACGAGGCAAGTTTTTTTACACAGAGGGTAGTGGGTGCCTGGAACTCGCTGCTGGAGGAGGTGGTGGAAGCAAGGACAATAGTGACATTTAAGGAGAATCTTGATAAATACGTAAATATGATGCGAATAGAGGGATACTGACCCGGACGTGTAGAAGAGTTTTGTTTTGACGGGCAGCATGGTCGACGCAGGCTTGAAGGGCCGAAAGGCCTAATCCTGTGTTGTTCTTTAATTTGTTCTTTGTTCTTTGTTAACATGAAGGTTCAGTCAGCATTTAGGAAGGCAAATGGAATATTATAGAGCTAGAATATAAGAGCAGGAATGGACTTCTGAAGCTGTACAAGGCTCTGGTAAAAAACCTTTTGGATTATTGTGAGCAGGCTTCGGCCGCGAATCTAAGACAAAATGTCGTCTACTTGGAAAGGGTCCACAGGAGGTTGACAAGAATGTCTCCTTTGAATGAAGAGCTTGGCATATGAGGAGCAGTTGAGAATTTTGTGTCTGTACGCATTGCAGTTTAGAAGGATGAAGAGGGGGGATCATATTGATACTTACAGGTTACTGAGGCCGAGATAGTGGGGATGTGGAGGGGATGATTTCACTCCACCGTCGAAAAAAACTAGGACCCGAGGGCACTGCTTCAGATTGAAGGGACTATCTTTTAAAAGAGAGATGAGGAGGAACTTCTTCAGCCAGAGGGTCGTGAATCTGTGGAACTCTTTGGCCAAACAACTGAATATCTTCAAGGCAGGGGTTGATAGGTTCCTGATTAAAAAGGGGAGCAGGTGCTATAGGCAGAAGGCGAGAGAATGGGGGTCAGAAATATATTGGCTATGATTGAATGGCGGAGCAGACTCCATGGAGCGAATGGACAATTCTGCTCCTATGTTTATGATCTTGTGCTATGCGCTGCCATTAGTTTTGGAAGTGGTCTTAAGCGCCTTGCAGTCTTGTGCCACGTTAAAGGCTTCATACAAATGGAAGGCACAATAAGTAGGATCATATTTGACACAGGCGAAGGGACGGAATTATATACTGTTTATTTTTTGAAAACCACTTTTTCTTGTAGAATTAAACTACTTGCTGTTTTGCTGAGGGAAGTTTTTTTATTTATTTGTTGATCTGCTCATGAAAGCGTACGGATAAACAATGTAAAATGTTGCCGTGTAACCCAACCCACTGCTCAGCAAATTGGTTCTGCTCACCAGACCTTGTAGTGCTGCTGCAAACTGCTGCAGGCATCGCATCAAAACGATGTTCGTGTTCGAATGTGTAAAGCCTGCAACCAAAGATGCAGCGATAGCTATTGCTGTCGGCAACAGTTACACAAACCCGTCAGGTGATTCGCTAAGGTCGGTATCGCTACTCATAAACAAACGGGACTTTCCACGCTCACAGCTGGGTTCATAACCGCAGATGTGAATTGAAAAGCCGCAAGAGTAATACACAAATTTTTAAATATATGACTACTCTGTGTAATCTATAATACCTAAGTGTGATTCGAGGCAACAAATGGTGGGATAGCTCAGATCCGCTGACTGCAATGTTTGCATGGAAACTTCTGCACTCTGCTAATTTAGATAACCATACGTACGGAAATTATCTCCCCTTTCTAAAACTCAGGATTTATGAGCTTCAAGGGAGGCACATCGGGAGTCTGTGAAATCCGGAGAACTGGTCATAGAGCAGCTCCAGACCGTGCAGAAGAATTTCGGCACCGTGGTCCTTCCAGATCGCTGTCAGATGCAGACAGTGCATGATTCGGCATGTGTGGACACGGGCACTGGATAACTTCTGGTTGACCGAGCTTGTGAACATGCATTCATGAACACATCCATGTATTCTTAACGAGGCGTAAACACATGCAGAACTGTAGTAGTGATAGGGAACTCGATCAGCAGGGAAAAAACTGACCTTTCCACAAATGCCAGCATAAGCCTTGTATGATGCTTTACTACACCAATGACAGAGTAAAATACATTGCTGTTGTATGTGCGACGAGCAAATGCCACCGCAGGCCTAAGAACATGGAAAGTCTGATGAATACAATTCAGATGTTGTGGGGAAATCAAGAAGCGGGACCACAAAACTTCCAAACGTTGGTTGGTTCCCAGTCCCGTACACTACAAAGTATAAAATTAACGATATGAGTAAAGTTAACAGGCATTGCACAAATCCGGGGCACCTGGTCAATGTCGAGACTGGAACGGTGTAAACTGCGCTGAGACTAATGCCCTACTTGTAGGTAGGGGTTTACACTAATATACCAGGTTTTTCGGCACCAGAATGAATTTATAAACAGGAAAAGAAGGCGAAAATTATATTTGGAAAGGCAACTAACAGTTCATTCGAATACTTTAGAATTAGGAAGGATTCGAAAAGCAACTCGCATGAAGCAATTTAGGTATGGTTGGAGTGAATGGAAATACATTACTATGGACCATATTAATGGTCAATATATTTGATAACAATCAGTAGATGTTGCCATATGAGATGATTATATAGTGGCTGCATCAGAGGCCTGTTTCAAGAAAGCTAGATTAGAACTCAATATTCCTTCTTACAATGTATCGACACCAAGAAACGATATAGGGTCGGAAGGCATAGAATCTGTGGGTCGATTTGAGGAATCGCAAAGTAAAAAAGTCCCTGATGGGAGTTCTGAACAAGCTAAAAGACAGTGATCAGGATGCGAGGCAAAATAATAAATGAGGAGATAGAACGGCAATATTATAGTTATCGTGAGGAACTCCAATCTGCAGGTAGAGAGACAATCAGGTTGGTAGCGGACCCTAAGTAAATTTGTAGAATGTCTACGAGATGGGGTTTTTTTTGGTGCAGTTTGTAGTAGAGCCCTCTAGGGAACAAGCAATACTGGATCTGGTGACGTGTATGAGGCAGACTTGATGAGGAATCTTAATCTGTTAGAGTTATTTGACCAGTTAACATGGACGTTAGACAAAGGAGAACTAGTGGACGTGGATTATTTGTATTTCCAGAAGGCCTTTGACAAAGTGCTGCATAGGAGGCTGAGGAATAACTTAAGAGCCCATGGTGTTATGGGTAAGATCCTGTTGCTAAGTTAGCAGATGCTACAAAGATATGTAGAGGGACATGTATCATTGAGGAAGCAGGGGGCGGAGCTGAAGAAGGTCTTGGACCGGCTAGGAGAGTGGGCAAATAAGTGGTAGATGGAATACAATGTGTAAAAGTGGAAGGTATGCACTTATGAAGGAGGAATAGAGCCAAAAACTATTTTCTAAATGGGGAATGCTGTGGAAATCAGAAGCACAAAGGGACTTGGGTGGCCTTATTCAAGATTCTCTTAAGGTTACAGTGCAGGTTCAGGGGCTGCTTTAGCACACTTGGCTAAAGCGCTGGCTTTAAAAGCAGACCACGCAGGTCAGAAGCACGGTTCGATTCCCGTAACAGCCTCCCAGAACAGGCGCCGGAATGTGGAGACTAGGGGCTTTTCACATTAACTTCATTTGAAGCCTACTCGTGACAATAAGCGATTTTCATTTCATTTCATTTCATGTCGAGAGGGCTCGAATACAGGAGTAGGGATGTACTTTTCAGGCTGTACAAGCCTCTGGTCATACCCCATTTGGAGTATTGTGAGCAGTGTTGGGCCCCGCATAAAATGAAGGATGTGCTGGCCTTTGAAAGGTCCAGAGGAGGTTCACAAGTATGATCCACTGAATGAAGAGCTTGTCATATGAGGAAAGGTTGAGGACTCTTGATCTGCACTCATTGGAGTTTCGAAGGATGACTGGGGTCTTATTGAAACTTACAGGAATCTGCGAGGCCTGGATAGAGTGGATGTGGAGAGGATGTTTGCACGTGTAGGAAAAAATAGAACAAGTAGACACAATCTCAGACTAAAGGGACCATCCTTTAAAACAGAGATGAGGAGGAATGTCTTCAGCCAGAGGGTGATGAATCTGTGGAATTCTTTGCCGCAGAAAACTGTGAAGATCAAATCACTGAGTGCCTTTAAGACAGAGATAGATAGGTTTATTCCTAATAAGGGGATCAGTGGTTATTGGGAGAAGGCAGGAGAATGCGGATGAGAAAAATATCAGCCATGACTGAATGGCGGAGCAGACTCGATGGGACAAGTTGCCTAATTATGATCCTATGTCCTGGGCTTATGGCCTTACGGTCTAAGGTGAACAAACCTTTTTTTATTCGTTCATGGGACCGTGGTCGTCGCTGGCTGGGTCAGCATTTATTGCCCACCCCTTATTGCCCCTGAGACGACAGTTAAGAGTGAACTACACTGCTGTAGGTCTGGAGTCACATGTCGGTAAGACCAGGCAAGGATATAAGGTTTTCTTTCCTAAACGGTATTGGTGAACCAGATGTTCTTTTTTTTTTACAGCAATCAACAATGGTTTCATGGTCATCATTAGACTTTTTTTATTACAGATTTTTATTGAATTCAAGCTTCCCCATCTTCAGTGGTGGGCTTCGAATTCAGGTTCCCAGAGCATTACGCTGGGTTTCTGGTTTGCTAGTCCAGTGATAATACCACTATCCCACCGCCTCTCTATTTGTGCAGTGCTCACAATTTATACAATTTATAGAATTCAGGGGAGAAGATGGAACCACAAGTAATAGTTTTATAACTCAATAAAGTTAACGGCAACGACATGAAGGAGGAGTTGGTCAGTGTTAATTGGAAGGGAAGCATAGCAGGGAGAAAGTAGGAAAGCAGTAGTAGGAGCTTTTGGGGGTTATTTGGGAGGTATATCAGAAATGTATCCGAAGGAGGAAGAAACCTGCTAAGGGGAGGAATGAGGCAACCATGGTCGACGTGAGAAGTCAAGGGCGGCATATAGCAAAATAATAATAATAATAATAGCTTATTGCCACAAGTACGCTTCAATTAAGTTACTGTGAAAAGCCCCTAGTCGCCACATTCTGGCGCCTGTTTGGGGAGGCCGGTACACGAACTGAACCCGTGCTGCTGGCCTTGTTCTGCATTACAAGCAAGCTGTTTAGTCAACTTTGTTAAACCAGCCTCACAAAAGAAAAGGCATACAAGTTGACGAAGGTTAATGCGAAGCCAGGGGAGTGAGAAACCTTTACAAGCGAGCAGAAGACAACTAAAAAACCAAAAAGGGGGAGTAGAGGAAATATGTGCGTAGGCTAGCGAGCAATATAAAAGAAGATAGCAAGAGTTTGTTTGATATATGATAGATAAGTGAGGGGCAAGAATAGACATTGGAAGACTGGAAAATGGGGCTGGAGATGCAGTAAGAGGCAAGAAAAAAACGGCAGATTAACTGAATATGTGCTTTGCATCAGTCTTCACAAGGAAGGCACCAGTGGGATACCAGAACTGACGGAGAATCAGGGGGCAGAGGTGAGCGTAGTTGCCATCACTAAGGAGAAGGTTCTGGGGAAACTGAAAGGTCTGAATGTGGATAACTCACCAGGACCGCATGCCCTATCTGCCAGGATTCTGAAGGAGATAGCTGAGGAGACATTAGGCATTAGAAGTGATCTTTCCAGAATCACTGGAGGCAGTGAGGTCCCAGAGGATTGTAAAATGGGTAATGTAACATCACTGTTTAAAAAATGGGGGGGGGGGGGGGTGTGGGGCGGAGAAGACAGAAAATTATTGGCCATTTAGCCTGAATTCGGTTGTTGATACGATTTTAAAATCCATGATTGAGGATGAGATTGCGGAGTACTTCGAAGTGCATGGTAAAATAGGACAGAGTCAGCACGGATTTGTCAAGGGGAGGTCATGCCTGACGTATCTGTTACAATTGTTTGAGGACGTAACAAGGACGTTAGACAAAGGGGAACAAGTGGGCGTGATCTATTTAAATTTCCAGAACTCCTGTCACAATGTGCGTAAAGGAGCCTGCTAAATAAGATACGAGGTTGTCATGTTTAGGGCAAGGTGCTGTCAGAGATAGAGCATTGGCTGTGGCAGAAGGCAGAGATGGGGAATAAAGTGATCCTTTTCAGGATGGCAGCCGGTGAATAGTGTTTTTCCGCAGGGGTTGGTGTTGGGTATACAGCCATTCACGATGTACATTATTGATCAGGAGGAAGAAGCTGAAGGCATTGGTGCTAAGTTTGCAGATGAAACAAAGATATGTAAAGGAGCAGGTTGTGATGAGGAAGTAGGGAGACTGCACACAGTCTAGGGAGAGGGGGCAAAAAAGTGGGAGATGAAAAGCAAAGTGGAAAGTGTGTGATAATGCACTTCAGTAGGAAGAATAGAGGTAGCGACGATTTTCTCAATTGGAACAGGCTAAGGAAATCAGAAGCACAACGTGACTTAGGGGTCCTAGTTTAGGATTCTTTTAAGGTTAACATGCAGGTTCAGTCGGCAGTTAGGAAGGCATGTGCAATTTTAGCATTCATGTCGGAAGGACTAGAAGAGAAGGGTAGGGGTAAACATTTGAGGCTGTATAAGAACAAAGAGCAAGGGGCTGCCATAAATAGAGCATTGGCTGTGGCAGAAGGCAGAGTTCAATACAGCACAGGAACAGACCTTTGGTCCTCCAAGACTGTGCCGACCATTTCACCCGTCTATAACCTTCGACACTACCGAGGACCATATTGTACTATTCTCACCCTATTCATGTATTTGCCAAGATGTCCCTGAAGGGCGCCTGCCATACCTGCTTCCACCACCTCCTCTGGCAGCGAATTCCTGGCACCCACTACCGTCTGTGTAAAAAATTTCCTTGCACATCTCCGCTAAACTTTGCCCCTTGCACCTTTAACCTATGTCCGTTAATAATTCACTCTTTCACGCTCAGAATCATAGAGTCATTGAATTTACAGGGCAGAAGGAGGGCACTTGGCCCATCGAGTCTGCACTGGCCCTTGGGAAGAGTTCCTTACCCAAGCTCCACCCTGTCCCTGTAACCCAGCAACCCCACCCAACCCTTTTTGGACACTAAGGTCAATTTAGAATGGCCAATCAAATTAACCTGCACATTTTTGCACTATGGGAGGAATCTGGAGCACCCGAAGGAAACCCACGCAGACAAATGGGGAATATACAAATTCCCCACAGACTGCGACATAAGCCGGGACCCTAAAGCTGTGAAGCAACTGTGCTAACCACTGTGCTACCGTGCTTCCCGCACTTGGAAACAGTTTCTGACTATCCACAATGTCCATGTCCCTCATAATTTTAAAGACATCTACTACGTCGTCCCTCAATCTCAGTCTTTCCGGTGAGGACCAACCAAGATTTTCCCACCCCTGCTCACATCTAATTCTCTCCAGACCAGGCAGCACAGTGGAAAACGTCTTCTGTACCCTGTCCAAAGCATCCTTCTGATGGTGTGCAACCAGAATTGAACACTATATTCCACGTGTTGCCTAACTAAGGTTCTATACAGGTGCATCCATTTGCATACCATATGCACTGACCAACGAAGGCAAGAATGCTGTATGCCTTCTTGACTATCTTCTCCACCTGCGTTGTCACTTTGACAGACCTGTGGACCTGGACAAATAGATCCCCCTGCCTGTCAATACTCACAAGGGTTGTGAAATTTACTGAAACTTTCCCATGTTTATTCGGCCTTCCAAAATGCATTACCGCCCATTCTTCTGGATTAAGCTCGATCTGCCATCTCTCTACCCAAGTTTCCAACCAGCCTATATCCTGTTGTAACTCTGACAGTCCTCATCACTATCCGGAATTGCAACAACTCTGGTCAGGCCTTATTTGGAATACTGTGAGCAGCTTTGTGCCCCATATATAATAAAGGATGCGCTGGCCTTGGAGATGGTCCAGTGGAGGTCCAAATGAATAATCCCTGGAAGGAAGGACTTGCATATGAGGAGGGGTTGAGGGCTCTGGGCCTGTAGTCGATGGAGTTTAGAATGATGAGAGGGAATGTACAGAACATTGAGCGGCATACATTGAGTGAACGTGGAGAAGATGTTTCTACAAGTATGAGATACTAGATCATGAGGGCACAGCCTCTAGCAGAAGAAAGGGTCCTTTGAAACAGAGATGAGGAGGAATGTCTTCAGCCAGATGTTGGTGAGTCTGTGGAACTTATTGCCGCAGAGAGCTATGTAGGCCAAGTCATTGCGTGTCTTTAAGACTTAGATAAATATGTTGTTGATGAATAAGGGGATCGAGAGTTATGGGGAGAAGACAGGAGAATCGGGATGAGAAATATATGAGTCATTAACAAATGACGGAGTAGACGCTATGGTCCTAACGGCCTCCTTCTGCTCCTATGCCTTAGGGTGTAATAGTATTCAGGAAAGTTACATGCAAATCAAAAGGAGTTGATTGCGGCAGTGTTGAGATAATGAACCATTGCATCACAAAAAAGGCTTATTTTAATTGAGGGATGAAGGAAGAATCTCATTATTTAGAATTTAGTTACAAAAGAGGGATTATTATGCATTTGGCATGAACGACATAGGCAACTACATATTGGGAACGAGACAGGGAGCTAAATTGTACATAAATATAAGAATAGTGCAGAAGTTACAAAGTGCTGCGAATGGCGGAGATAATACTGTACTAATTTTGGCTGGTAAATTAACAATGTAAAGGAAAAGGAGGAAGTAGAAATCCTGTAATGTCGTCTGGAGAGAATATGTATTCAGCATGTTCCCAGCCAAATGATGAAGGAAGGAGTACTGAATTAAAGATCCAGAAAATGGAGTTTTGCCATGGAGCATGTTTCGCAGGGAAAGTATTTTCAGAAAGGTGACATAAGCATCGTCAGGAACAAAGAACAAAGAACAATACATCACAGGAATAGGCCCTTCGGCCCTCCAAGCCTGTACCGGTCATGATAACACCCTTTCGCAAAACCCTCGGAACTTCCTTGTACCGTATCCCACTATACCCGTCCTCTCCATGTATTTGTCGAGATGCTTTTGACTCTGGTCAATGCATCTGCTTCCACAACCTTCCCTGGCAGCACATTTCCGCACTCAACACCCACTTTGTAAAAAACATGCCTCGCACATCTCTGAACTTTGTCTCACGGACCCTGAACCTATGCATCCTGGTGACTGATCCCTCTGCCCTGGAAAGAGCGCCTGCCCATCCACTCTGCCCTTGCCCCTCATATTCTTGTAGACCTCTCTTAGGTCGCCCTCAATCACTGTCGTTCTAATGAAAATATTTCCGAGTCTATTCAGACTCTCCGCATAGCTAACACCCTCCACAACTGGAAACATCCTGATAAAGCTCCTCTGCACCCTCTCCATAGCCTGTAGCTCCTTCTGGTAATGTGGCAACCAGAATTGTATGCAACATTCCAATGCAGCCTTACCAAGATTCTATGATACTGTAGCATGACTTGACAGTTTTTATACTCGATTCCCCGTCCAATCAAGGCAAGCATTCCACATGATTCCTTGACTACCTTGTCGACGTGTGTTGCCACCGTGGACCTATACTTCCATATCTCTCTGACTTTCTATATTCCTAAGAGTTTTGCCATTTACTGTATATTTCCCCTCTATATTAGCCCGACCAAAATGCATTACCTCCAATTCGTCCGGATTAAACTCGATTTGCCATTTCTCTGCCCAAGTAATCCAACCTGTCAATGTCCTGTAGGAATACAATGGTTATGGGAAAGAGGACATTTGAATCAAATATGAAAACACTTAACATGGGGAAGCCAACAGTAGCTAAATTAGTAGAGATCAACAATTGGGCATCCCAGGCGGGCGAATATTTCTCGCTCGTTTATTTATTTTGTTCCCATTTCGGAGTGTTATTTTATTATTTTGCTCATTGGACCCATAATCGGGATGTGGCATGAAGCAGGAGACTCAAAGTTTAAACAGCCTTCTTGCCAGGTCACTGTGTTGCCAGGTTTTCAGTTTGGTAGAGAGGAAGCCAGATTCCCCGGCATAGGGTTTAACGTAGGAAGCTGTCTTGGATGGAGTCAGATTGACTGGTTAACTGGGAATCATTGGGTTGGCCGTGGACGATTATCTGCCTGACAATGGTCAATGGCTTTTGCATGATTCTTTCTGAGGTAAAGTTCCAGCGCGGTTTAAACTTTGTATATTAGGGCAACGGTTTCTCTCCTCTTTCCTGCTTGCTGAAATGAAAAGACCGCTCTATTGTTCTGACAGCAGTGAGTGTCTGGCCTAATCCTTTGCTGCAAACCTGAATTAATGCTCTGGAGGTAGACAAACTTGCCAGTGCAAATCATCGCATGTCTAGATTAAAGGAAATGCCAGACTGGAATCCTGAACTTCAGAAAGAAATTGACTGGATGCCATCCCATTGTATCAAAGATTCATATTCCTTGATTTTTAGAAATCTATTTTTCCCTTTTCATTGTTTCCCATCTGTGTTTTTTTTTTCTGTGTGCAGAGGACACAGCCAGTCAGGAGCCTTTTCTGTCTGTTTATTCTGTTTCAATTTATTGTAATGCTGCACATAATAAATGTCGACTTGTGTTTTTAGGGTCCAAAGCTGGTGGTTGTAGTATTTTAGGTCAACCTCGGACCTCGGGTATTTATATGAATCCTGATTTAATCTGTATGCGACTCCTGGTCAAGTGTGGCTGGAATACCAGACCAGGGGTGTAATTCTGTGGCTGTTTGAGGCTCTGGTCAAACATCATTTGGAGGATTGTAAGCAGTTTTGGGCCCTGTATCTAAGGAAGGACGTGCTGGCCTTGGAAAGAATCCAGAGGAGGTTCACAAGAATGAACCCTCGAATAAAGAGCTTGTTGTAATTGGAACGGTTGAGGACTCTATGCCTGTACTCGTTTGAGTTCAGAAGGGTGGGGGGGGGGGGCATCGTATTGAAACTTACAGGATACTGCGAGGTCTGGATAGAGTGGGTGTTGAAAGGATGTTGCCACTTATTGGAAAAACTAGAACCGCAGGACACAATCTAAACTAAAGGGACCATCCTTTAAAATAGAGATGAGCAGGAATTTCTTCAGCCAGAGGGTGGTGAATCTGTGGAACTCTGCAGCAGAAGGCCGTGGAGGTCAATTAACTGAGTGTCTTTAAGAAAGAGATAGAAAGGATCTTGATTTTAAAATGGGCCCAGGGGTTGTGGGGAGAAGGGCATGAGAAAAATATCAGCCATGATTGAATGGCGGGTTTGGGTTTGCGAAATTAAGAAATTCGGATCACAGGCGGAGGTATATGCTGATAAACGAAGATTGTTCTGTTCCATTCTTAACTACTGAAATAGTGAGCAACCTTTCCCGCATGCAGGAATCCTAGGGAACATTGAGCTTTCCAAGTGCTGTTGCTCTGTTTATCTGGTTCTAAATATGGCGGTTAATATTGTCGCCTTCTTAATCCTAATTATATCCTAATTTACTTTAAAGTCACCAGGTATTTCTCGAGACCGCCACAAGGTTCAAACCCGAATACTGATCAAAGAGCCAATACACCAGTTAGTTAGTTTAAAGTCAATACTATTTATTTACACACACAGTAAGATCTACTCCTGCACAAAGTACTATGAACTAAACTCTCTCTAACGCTAATGCCTTTACATCATTTTTCATTTCATTTTCATATACGTCGGGTGCCCACTCAGTAAGAGGAACACTGGCCATTGTTCGGATCTGAGGCTGTTGGTTTCGAAGAGGTAACAGGAGAACAGCTAAGGTAGTCCGTCTGGTAGCGAGCGTTGACGTTGAACTTACTTGCTTCTGGTGATGCTGGTGGATGGGTCTCTCCACTTGAATGCCAAGTCCAAGAGGGCGATTCTCCCGTGGAGGTTCCTTATTATACTTGGAAGGGCTTCGCGTGCTTTTAGGCGGGCCTTAAACGTGGTCCCAATTAATTGGGCTGCTTCTCGATCATTGTTATCCAACTTGTCCAATAAAGGGGTGGGTGCCCTGATGGCTGGGCGTGTCTTAGGTGGCCGTTGACCTTGCTTTGTTTGTGCTTTTCAGTTGGGGAACGGGCGCCTGGATGTCTGCAATAGTATCGGTTACCTGAGTGTCATTCCTTTGTTTCCCAGAGATGGGCCATCAATATGCTAATCGACCCATAGTTTCAATTCCGTCTGGGAGCTGTTTCCCAAATATTCATTCAGGCTCTGTGCCTGCTTGTTTTCTAGCATTAGCCACAGTTCCCTATATTCTCTGCGAGCGTCCATTTTGTATTCTGGAAGTGGCCATCCCAGATGGCTACAGTGCCTGACATTTAGCATTTGCAATAGGAGACAATCTAAGTATCTCTCCGTACAATTCACGGCAGTACCAACGTCTTAATCCCCCAATATAAGTCTAATGAATGTTGCCATTGACCCGGAATTCAACCAGTCGCATAGAAACGGTGGTTACAAGAGCAAGTCAGTTGGCTATTATTTCTATTCCGTTTAATTCCCTTCCTGACTCAACAATGGTTGTGTACATCTACTTGGCACATGTTAGCGTTCTGATGGAATACTCTCCAATTGCCTAGATAAGTGCACGTCCAATCACAGAGAATAGGCGGGACTCTTCTTATGGTATCCCAGCCTGTCTGACGGGCACACATTTTTTGCAGCTTAAATATACTTTCGTAAATAGAACTGACGAAGAGGGAAAATTATATTCTATTTACAGGATGTTGCAACAACTCTTCAACGCACATTGGACAGCATCTTCTAAATATGTGGATTCTTCCACCTATACTAACAATTAGCGACGGCCCAAGTTCCATTCCAAATTACACAGAGCTATGACGAAGAGGCATATAGATTCGAAACGTTCTCTCTGTTTTTCTCTCCCCACAGATGCTTCCGGACCTGCTGAGTGGTTCCCACCATTTTCTGCGTTTTCTCCTTCCTTAGCAGGTCGGTCGGGGCACCTACACCACAAGATCTGAGGATTAGGACCGAGTTAGAATTGAGCAAATGAGGACAGAGGGATTGATTAAGAAGGGGGAAGTAGAGCTGCCGAGTAAGCGTGAGATACATAAAAATTGCATCTAAATCGTCTATAGTCATGTGAAGAGGAAAAGATTGGTGAAGACGAATCTAGATCCCTTACAGTCAGAAAAAACAGGATTTATAATGGGAACAAATAAATCTCTGACCAACGAAATACACCTGAATCATTGTTACATATGGAGAGCTGCTGCGGCCCAAGTACGAATTCCTGTGGCAACCCACGAGTCATAACCTTCTGTGCGATATGACCCATTTACTACCATCCTATGCTTCTATCTGATAGGTAATCCTTCACCGATGCCAGTATATTACCTATTTTCCAATGTGGTTAAAATTTTACTGACATCCAACTGTGCTGGATTTTAACAAAAGCCTTCTGAAAATCCAAAATACACAGAGGACCGAGATGAGATTCATTTGATTTTAATCACACGGTGGTGAATCCTTGAAATTTTCTACCCTAAATGTCTGTCGATACTCAGTGATTGTGTGTGGTTAATGTAGAGATTGGCAGATTTCTAAATAGCAAATACATGAGGGGATAGAATATAGAGTGCAGAAGGAGGTCATTCGGCACATCTAGTCTGCACCGACCCATTTAAGCCCTCATTTCCACCCTATCCCCGTAACCCAATAACCCCTCCTAACCTTTTATTGTCACTAAGGACAATTTATAATGGCCAATCCACCTATCCTGCACGTCTTTCTACCCAGAGGAAACCCAGGCAGACACGGGGAGAACGTGCAAACACTGCACAGACAGTGACCTAGTGGGGAATCGAACCTGGGACCCTGGAGCTGCGAAGCCACAGTGCTATCCACTTGTGCTACCGGTTTGCCCGTATATTAGGTTAATGTGGGAAAAAAGTCATTGAAGTCAATGAAGTGTTCCTGTGTTTCGCTGAAACTCTGACAAACATTGATAATTATTGAAACACATTCGGAGACAATATCGAGGGACTGAAACTGAGAGAGTCGAAGAACAGGAATGTGTGATGTACCGTATTGTTTCAGGAATAATGGGGAGTGGCGATTAGAATCAAATGGTACAATCATATAACCTGTCTGGAAAGGGAAGTTGAGGAGAGCGATTTGGGAGATACGGGATCGATGGTTTGCTTAACGCGAGACTGTAAAAAAAGCGGCAATGAATGTATGTTGAGCTCTTTAAAACATTGAATAAAAAGCAAAACATTGCGGATCGTTGAGAACTAAAATAAAAGAAGCAAGTTCTGGAAACACGACACAATGACTCGCAGCATATGTAGGGTCCAATATGACGTTTTTATTGGACTCAAAACCATAATTCTAATTCATTCTCCACAGCTGTTCTGCTGAGTTTACTGGCGCGGTTTGTTTTTAGTTTGAAACAGTAGTTAGGTCTCACCTGGATTATTCCGGTCAATTCTGGATACGAAAATGTAAAAAGAACACCAACACCATGAAAATGTTGCAGATGACATTTACCAGAATGTGGCCAAGGACCTCAGAGTTCTGGAGAGATTGGGTAATATCGATAATTTACTGGAAGCAGAGAATGTCTTATAGAAGTTGCCATGTGAGTGTACCTTTAAGAACGGTCTCGGCTCTTATCATGTGACTTGTATCACATTGGGCTCTGGCTGTGGGGTGAGAGGGGCTTTTGGTTTCAGTTTGACTGCTGTGGACTCAGAAGGAGAAATTACTGTGTTTCCCTGTCTTTGTATGTTTTCATTTTAAAGAGCTGTTCCAGTAAAAAAAAACATTGGCTGTGGCTAACTTTAAGCATCTAGTTGTTTTCTGAAAGGCGCTTGAATCTGCTGTTTGAGACTGGATCAGACATTCAGGAAAAATATCAGTCCAATTCAAGTGAGAACACAGTGTGCTTGGCCACGTCCTTAAAAATTGTTTTTTTGGTTCATTGGATTTTGCTGCTGCATTGGAACAGTTAAGGAAGAATTCATTGCATGGTATACATAGATTACTGTAGCTGTATGGTGTCTTTATGTTTGTAATTGATAACAATTCTTACTGTGTTTATATACATACGTTAACTACATTCTCAGAATGAACCTTGTTTGAATTAAAGTCTCTAGGAAGTCTGGTTAATTACACCTGAAGTGAAGGTTTTGTGCTCACCCTAGCCAAATATGACATAAAGGTTGTAGGTCAGGTGAACTTCTTAAGACACTTTTTATTTTCTAAACACTGGCCCATAACCAAATTGGGGGCTCGTGGGATAAAAGTCTATCTTTCGTGATTGGATACAGACAGTGAGGGGTGAGCATATGTTTGTGCTTTTCAGGTGTTGTATTCAAGTTCAAATACGGAGTGTGTTGTGGACAATGGATCTTTCAGCTGCTCAGAAGTTTTTGGGGGTGGAGAAGAGCACGCGCCAGTAACTTTCCAGCGGAGACTCAGTGCGAAAAGGAGAGATGATTGCGGCAGTATCAGAGCATTTAAAATTAACCGAGACACAGTCAGAATCATTGGAATTGGCAAGATTCAATTAGAGATAAAGCTGCTTGAACATGAAAAATGATTAAAGCAGATTGAACATGAAAAAGAATGGGGCAGCATGGTGGCGCAGTGGTTAGCATTGCTGCCTCACGGCGCCGAGGTCCCAGGTTTGATCCCGGCTCTGGGTCACTGTCCGTGGGGAATTTGCACATTCTCCCCGTATTTGCGTGGGTTTCGTCCACACAACCCAAAGATGTGCAGGGTAGGTGTATTGGCCACACCAAATCCCCTTAATTGGAAAAAATGGATTGGGTACTCTAAATTTATTTTTAAAAAAATAACATGAAAATGAATTAAAGTAGCTTGAATTCAAAATGAGGAAAAAAGAAAGAATAGTCCCAGAATAACAAAAGCGAGAGAAAGGGAGGTGCAGTCACGGAAAAGGAAAGGAGAGAGGAGAAAGGGAAAAAGCAAGGATAGCCCTAGCAAAAGAAAAAGCGAGAGAAAGTGAGGTACAGATCAGGGGAACAGAAAACGTGAGAGTGTAAAAAGAAAAATAGAGAGAATTTGAACTTCAGAAACTGGCCATGAAATGTAAAAGTCAGTTATAATTGGCGGACGTAAAGAGAAAGTACAGTCTGAGATAGTGATGAGTATAGTAAGAGAGAGAGCAAGAGCTTCATAGTCGGAGGTTTGGTGGGGATCTATTTAAATATATCCAAGCTTTGCCAACGTTTGATGAGAAGGATGTAGAAGCCTTTTTCATTTCATTTCAGAAGGTGGCTAAATGCATGAAATGGCCACAGGACAGGGTGAAGGAGATTTCAGCTTTTGTGACTCCAAATGGTATATACCAATTGACCATTTGGCATGCAAAATGCCCCAGCCACATTTCAACGGTTAACTAAGAAAGTCGTTTCAGGATTCCCCAATTCCGTGGTGTACATAGACGATCTGGTGATTTTTAGTGAGACATAGAAAGAATATTTGAAGTATCTGATGGAGTTATTCCATCGACTTTAGGAAACGGGTTGGCTGGTAAACCTACCCAAACGTGCCTTTGGAAAAGCCCATTTGCCATACAATTGGACATGAACAAATGGTCACACGGGATGTGAAAGTAAAATTTATTGGGAAGTGCCCAATACCTCGACATGAAGAAAATAATGAGATTTCTCAACATGAGTCTTTTTTACCGCAGAGTTGTGCGTGCCGAATTTTAGCAGCGTGGTTGCTTCGCTGAAGTACTTGAAGTGCAGCATATTTCAGTGGATGGCGGAGTATCTACTGGCATTTTAAGCCCTGAAGGCTATGTTAACCACTGCTCCTGTGTTGGCCACTCGAAGTTACACAAAACCATTCAAGGCGATTATCGATGCAACTGATTTGGGCGTAGATGCTGTGCTCTTGCAAGAAGGCAACGAAGAATTAGAGGGGCTAATGGATATTTAAAAAAAAATTAAACATCAACAGAAGAAGTATTCAACAATTGAAAATAAAATTGAGCTTGGTGCTGTCTTTGCAACATTTTAATATTTATGTTACCAGCGACTCGTCTGAAACAATTATATATACTGATCATAATCTATTGAATATTTGGAGAAATTCAAAAATAAAAATGCCGTACTGTTTCGATGGAGTTCATTATTACAGACATTTTATTTGAAACGTATGCATGTGGCAGGACGAGAAAACGTAATAGCCGATGCACAAAATAATGGACCGAAGACAATCCATGTACAATGTATCACTCTGCAATTGTATGATTCTAAATTCCTGGGACTGTTGAAAAAATGAAAATGAAAATCGCTATTGTCACGAGTAGGCTTCAATGAAGTTACTGTGAAAAGCCCCTAGACGCCACATTGCGGCGCCTGTCTGGGGAGGCTGGTACGGGAATCGAACCGTACTGCTGGCCTGCTTGGTCTGCTTTTAAAACCAGCGATTTAGCTGAGTGAGCTAAACCAGCCCCTAGCTAAACCAGCCCCTCTGAACCCTACGTTGTACAAGATATTTAATTGGACAAACAACTATAGAGCATAAGGAATGCAAATTTCAACACTAGAAAAGATAAATAATTATGATTGAGACCTGTTAATAGATTAGGTAAATCGCCACAGTGAAGGAAAAACAGGAGAAGATAGTCCCTTGAAGGATATGAAAACATAGTTAGAAACATACAGCGATGGATGGAAATTAGCCAATTAAAGCGGACATCCAGACAGCGAGATTCTGCTGATAAAGGGAGGGACTGAGAATTCCATGAGGCAATCTGTGGTTCAGATGGTAAAAGATGCAAAAACATTCAACATGAAGTGACTTTTGCGGGAGCACATTTTTACTTCGCAAGTCCCAAATGGGTATAGGAATGAAATGTTCTTTCCCATTCGCACATCAAAGGGACCGTACAATGAAAACAATTCCGAGACACATCTAAATAACACCGGCTTCAGACCTAATTTTGTAAATTGGATGCATATAGTTGTTTGTATTAATCGAAAACAGCTGCAAATATGGTTTATACGGTTTTTAAAGTACCGACTGCCGGCTGCAAATAACAAGCTTATTGTGAAATTCACACTTCATTGATTATGGAGCCTCGAATTGAAGGCGCGCAACTTTCAGCTCCTGATGAAAACCACGGCCCTCTGTTTCCCATCGCTGATCTACCCCCGGATCACTACTTCTCCCATCTATACTTGCACCGACACACTCTACTAGTCGAATTGTTCCTCCTGATTTTTTTTGCATATTTTTATATTGCTTCATGTGGTATGACAGGCACTGGCTCGGCCAGTATTCATTTCTAACTGCCTTTCAGAAGGTTACAGTGAGCCAATTTCTTCCTTGTTCTATCGAAGGGCGACTACCAGCAATGATCGAACCGTGAATTCAAATGTCTTCTACGAATGCACTGTTCGGTGACGTCCTGAACGCCCCTGGAACGTGCTGGCCTGAAGCTTATCAGGTCCAGTGGCATCGATGTAGGAATCATTCCTTGAGCTCAATATATGCCGGCTAAAATTTCCAAGCACCATTGCTCATGGCCAGGTGTCTTGAATTGGTCCCACATCAATTTAGACATAAGCCAATATTGTCGACAGATCTCTTTCCTCGAGGGGCCTTGTGGACCAATATACCTCTAACGCCCTCTGACAGCATCAAGAGCTCGTCTGCTGTTTCCTGTTTTTTTAATGAAAAGGAAATACTGAAACTGCCATTGTGGGATTTGAAGTGACCTTTTCAAAATTATTAATGCAGGTATCTTAATATCTTGGTCAGGTGTATAAATTAACCAATTCTGTATCGACAGTCAAATGAACCGTACCAGAAAAGAGGAAATGTGCAGCTGAGATATATTCTGACAGAAAGCGGCAAGCAACTAAACAGGGTGAAAAACATATCCAAGAAAAAGCTGTTACGAGTACACGGCCTCATTATCTATCTATCGATCAATCTATCTGGCAATTAATATATCTATCAATCTATCTATTTATCTATTTATCTATCTATCAATTAATATATCCATCTATCTGTCTTTCTATCGATTCTTCGGTCTATCTTTCTGTCTATCTATCTATCTATCTCTCGCTCTCTTTCGCTCTCTCTTTATCTCACTCTCTATCTATCTATCTATCTATCTATCTATCGATGGAAGACAATCTCATAAACTTTTATTTTACCTCATAAGACGATGGACTGGAGCAAATGATAGATCATCAGAGTGACTGTGTCCTTCATGATGGGCAACGAAACGTAGCACTGAAACGAGGCGACCGGTTTAATTCTTCGTCGTATTCTCAAGACGATGGTTATGTCTGTTGAGGAAGTAACTTTAAGTTAATCAAAGAAAAGTGCAGGCTTTTAAAAAAAATGAACATTATTAAATACACTCTCATGAGAGTTAGTAAATTTGAAGTCTGTTCAGAAACCTGTCGGCAATCTCGAAGTCATATAACCCCTCCCACTCGAAGGACTTTACTGCTTTGAAAAAATGGTAGTCATGCCAATGATGTATTGATTCCAGTTCTATATCGGTGGAGAAAAAAACAGAAATGATAGGCAGGCCTGGATTTAAGAATCTGTATCCGCTGACTAAAGAGAACTTCTGTTTGATGAGCGCCACATGTCCTTCTCACCGGGCTGAGCTACATTGTTTCCAGTGAGCCATTGATCAGGATCTCCTTCTGTTCTCGATAATAGTTGCCGAGAAATGAAGTCCTTGGGGATATTGATGCTGAGTCTGCAGGTTTCAATGGGTAAGCAGACCTCTATTTCTGGAAAGAGTGCATTATCTCGGAGTGTTTTGGTAGATTACAGTCAGTCGCACAGAATCCATTATCATATTTTAAGTTATGCCCCTTTGTTGATTATTTTCATTATGTCCAAAATGTACCTGGTGTTAGTGGTGATCATTTACAAATTCTCCGTTCCCAATTGCCCAGTAAGATCTGGATGGGGAAATCACAATTTAACGATGAATGATTCTTCAATATGAGGCTTTGACTGTTTCTTATTCTGTGCACTGATCATGAAAATAATTTACAGTAATTCTTCCGCTGAGTTGGAATTAGATAATTATCTGGTTTAATTGCATGGTATCCATTGCTGAAAGAAACATAACTTCCGATGGACCTACATTCAGTTGCCTGAGCTGTCGAAAGTTAACTCATTCTATTTAATAATTACACTATATTGCAAGTTCTGTACTGTCTTTAGGACGAGGTTAATCATATATCACGAGGTTTTGATTTGGGCTCATGTTCTATGATGGACAGAACGAATTTACATTTTAATCAAAACTTTCAATGAGCGTAATCCACTGTTATGTGACTGTGATTCCATGATTTGGATCCTTGATTCAATATTACAAATCCCCAAGGGTAACAGAAGTAGTATCAGTGAAACTATTTATTTGGTACCATTACAGCAGGTTTCTAATTTCAATTTTGCAGTTTACATGAGATCCCAGTTTGGATATAATTTTTTTAAATAATTTAGAGTACCCAATTTTTTTTTCCAATTAAGGGCAATGTAATGAGGCAAATCCACCTAACCTGCACATCTTTTGGTTGTGGGGGTTAAACCCACGCAAACATGGGGAGAATGTGCAAACTGCACACGGACAGTGACCACGGCCGGGATCGAACCCGGGACCTCAGCATCAGTTTTGAAATATAATTTAAGTTTCATTCATCTATATTGTCACCAACAGACAGGAAAATTGAACAACATGAGGAATTAGAACCGGATGGGATGATAGACTAATGAATAGATGTTTAGCTCACGCTCTTTTCTGTTTTAATCAGGAAAATGAAGCTTCAGATAATTTCAGTAATTTGAATTAATAGTTTGGCCACCACAGTTGGGGTTGTTTCAGAGCTTCGTCGCCTGAAAATTACTGCGAGGTGCTTCTCACTGACTTTCACCATTCTGGGACCAGAGTTTTGTGGTGACAGTTAACCAACAAAACGTGCCAACGGCCGTAGACTAGTACTTCAGAATTTCGCCATGTGCCTAATGTACCTCAGGGGAAACATGCCACAAGCATAATATCTTTGTAAATCTGCAATCTCTCTCGCAAGCACTAATGCAACAAACATTTACATTATTCTGGGACATGACTCTGTAACATCCTCCCAATATGAAGTATATATATATATATATATGTCTGCAATGACATTTAGAAGATTCCTTCTCCCAGTTAGGGCCAGATTTACGTCAACAGACTCTACTTATTTTTCCTTGTTTTTGTCAGACTGTCGGTGCACATTAACTGAGAGCCGGCTGTGAACCCGCCTTAAATCGAGTCCACTGAAAGTAGTCTGGCGGGGATTTCGGATTAATCCTGACAGTCTTTGTAACAGCTCACTTAACATGAAGTAAAATATGGAAAAGTAACAGACCAGGCAGGAGCTCAGTCGTCACTTGAACTAATTGACTGATATTCCAGCGATGTCCCAGTTTAGTGATAATATGCTTGGCTGCTACATTTTGTCCAGTTGTAACATTTTGTGACTGATCTTCAGTTTGTGCAAGTATAAATTAAATTAATGATAAATGGCAGTCAGGCACAATGTTGTGGGGGGGATGTGAGCGCATCAACATCAGTGTTGCAATTTATCTGGAAAGGTACACGAATTTGGACATTGCATTAGCGTAAAATAGGTGACATCAGGTCTGTGGTCCATTGCATATCTGATTATAGAATACAATATTTGAGTACCCAATAGTTTTTTTTCCAACTAAGGGGCAATTTAGCGTGACCAATCCACCTAACCTGCATATCTTTGGGTTGCGGGGGTGAAACCCATGGAGACATGGGGAGAATGTGCAAACTCAACACAGACAGTGGCCCAGGGCCAGGATTCGAACGTGGATTCTCAGCGCCGCAGTCCCAGTGCGATCCACTGTGCCACATAATACAATATTTGGGAGTACGCAACACGGGCTTCAAATTCAATACGGTCAGACTCATTATATAGCAGACGATGAACGTCGTTCTTTCTCAATGGCAGCAGCGTATCATTTACAAATTATGAAACAGATTTTTTTGCGCCCAACACGGGTAATCCAGGTGCAGTGGAGGTTAAGTTATAACACCATAAGACCATAAGACATAGGAGCAAAATTAGGCCACATGGCCCATTGTGCCTGCTCTGCCATTCAGTCACGGCTGATATTTTTCTCTTCCCCATTCTCCTGCCTTCTTCCCATGAAAAATAAAAATCGCTCATTGTCACGAGTCGGCTTCAATGAAGTTACTGTGAAAAGCCCCTAGTCGCCACATTCCGGCGCCTGGTACAGGAATCGAACTGTGCTGCTGGCCTGCTTGAAAAGCCAGCGATTTAGCCTAGTGAGCTAAACCTATAACCCCTGATCCCCTTATTAAGCAAGAACCTGTCTATCTCTGTCTAAAGAAACTCAGTGATTTGGTCTCCAGAACGTTCTGCAGCAAAGAGTTCCACAGATTCCCCACCCTCTGGCTGAAGAAATTCCTCCTCATCGCTGTTGTAACGGATTGTCTCATTCATCTGAGATGGTGTCCTCTGGTTCTAGATTTTCCTACAAGTGGAAATATCCTCTCCACCTCCACTCTATCCAGGCCTCGCAGTATCCTGTAAGTTTCAATATGATCTCCCCTCATCGTTCTAAACTCCAACGAGTACAAAGGCAGAGTCCTTAATGATTCATCATACAACAAGCTGTTCATTCCAGCTGTCTTTCTTATGAACATCCTCTGAACCCTTTCCAAATCCAGCACATCCTTTGTTATTTACGGGGTCCAAAACTGCTCAAAATACTCCAAATGGGATCTGCCCAGAGCCTTATACAGCCTCAGTAGTACATATCTGGACTTGTATTCTAGCCCTCTTTACCTGAATGCTAACATTGCATTTGCCTTCCTAATTGCCAACTGAATCTGCACGTTAATCTTAAGAGAATTCCATGGACTCCCAAGCCTCTTTGTGCTTCTGATTTCCTAAGCATTTCCCCATTTGGAAAATAGTCTGTGCCTGAATTCCTCATTCCAAAGTGCATAACCTCACTTATCCACATTGTATTTCATCTTCCACTTCACTGCCCACTCTCCGAGCCTGTCCAAATACTCTGCATCCCGCTTGCTTCCTCAATACTACCTGTTCCCCTACATATCTTTGAATCATCTGCAAAATTAGCAACAGTGCCTTCTGTTCCTTTATCAAGATCATTATGTATATTGTGAAAAGTTGTGTTCCTGACCCCTGAGGAACACCACTAGTCACCAGCTGCCGCATTGAAAAAAAAACCTTTATCGCCACCCTCTGCCTTCTGCAAGTCAGCCAATCCTCTATCGATGCCAGGATCTTACCCATAACAAATTGGGCTTTTAGCTTAGTTAACAATCTCCTATGTAGCACCTTGTCAAAAGCCTTCTGGAAATCTAAATAAATCACGTCCACTGGTTCTCCTTTGTCTAACTCCCTTGTTTCCTCCTAAATGATCTCGAACAGATTTGTCAGACATGACCTCCCTTTCGCAAAGATGTGCTGACTCAGTCCTATTTTATCATGCACTTCCAAGTAGTCCAACGATCTCAACTTTACTAACAGACTCCAAAATCTTACCAATGACCAATGTTAGGCTAGCCGACCTAAGATTTCCCGTCTTCAGCCTCCCACTCTTCTTAAACAGGGTTACATGAGGAACTTTCTAGTCCTCTGGGACCGTTCCTGCCTCCAGTGATTCCTAAACGATCACCACCAATGCCTCCACAATCTCCTCAGCAATCTCTTTTCGAACCCTGGGGTGTAGTCCGTCCGGTCCAGGTGGCCTATCCACCTTCAGACCTTTCAGTTTCCCCAGAACATTCTCAAAGAACAAACAAAGAACAAAGAAAAGTACAGAACAGGAACAGCCCCTTCGGCCCTCCAAGCCCGTGCCGACAATGCTGCCCGACTAAATTACAATCTTCTACACTTCCTGGGTCCGTATCCCTCTATTCCCATCCTATTCATTTTTTGTCAAGATGCCCATTAAATGTCACTATTGTCCCTGCTTCCACCACTTCCTCCGGCAGCGAGTTCCAGGCATCCACTACCCTCTTGTGTTAAACAACTTGCCTCGTTCATCTACTCTAAACCTTACCCCTCGCACCTTAAACCTATGCCCCCCATTAATTGATCCCGCTACCCTGGGGAAAAGCCTCTGACTATCCACTCTGTCTATGCCCCTCATAATTTTGTCGACCTCTATCAAGTCGCCCCTTAACCTCCGTCATTCTCATGAGAACAAACCAAGTTTATTCAACCGATGCTCATAGTTATTGCGCTCCGTACCAGGCAACATCCTGGTAAATCTCTTCTGTACCCTCTCTAAAGCCTCCACATCGTTCTGGTAGTGTGGCGACCAGAATTGAACACTATACTCCAAGTGTGGCCTAACTAAGGTTCTATACAGCTGCAGCACGACTTGCCAATTCTTATACTCAATGCTCCGGCCAATGAAAGCAAGCATGCCGTATGCATTCTTGACTACCTACTCCACCTGTGTTGCCCCCTTCAGTGACCTGTGGACCTGTACACCTAGACCTCTCTGCCTTTCAATACTCTTGAGGCTTCTACCTTCCAAAATGCGTAGCCTCACATCTAGAACATAGAACAGTACAGCACAGAACAAGCCCTTCATGTTGTGCCGAGCAATGATCACCCTACTCAAACCCACGTATCCACCCTATACCCGTAACCCAACAACCCCCCCCCCCCTTAACCTTACTTTTTAGAACACTACGGGCAATTTAGCATGGCCAATCCACCTAACCTGCACATCTTTGGACTGTGGGAGGAAACCGGAGCACCCGGAGGAAACCCACGCACACACGGGGAGGACGTGCAGACTCCGCACAGACAGTGACCCAGCCGGGAATCGAACCTGGGACCCTGGAGCTGTGAAGCATTTATGCTAACCACCATGCTACCGTGCTGACCGGATTAAACTCCATCTGCCATCTTTCCGCCCAAGTCTCCAAACGATTTAAATCCTGCTGTATCCTCTGACAGTCCTCATCGCTATCCGCAATTCCACCAACCTTTGTGTCATCTGCAAACTTACTAATCAGACCAGTTACATTTTCTTCCAAATGATTGATATATACTACGAACAGCAAAGATCCCAGCACTGATCCCTGTGGAACACCACTAGTCACAGCCCTCCAGTTAGAAAAGCACCCTTCCATTGCTACTCTCTTCCTTCTTTGACCTAGACAGTTCTGTATCCACCGTGCCAGCTCACTCCTGATCCCATGTGACTTCACCTTTTGTGCCAGTCCCCATGAGGGACCTTGTCGAAGGCCATAATGAAGTCCAGACAGGCAACATCCACTGCCCTACCTGCATTAATCATCTTTGTGACCTCTTCGAATAACTCTATCAAGTTCGTGAGACACGACCTCCCTTCAGAAAACCATGCTGCCTCTCACGAATACATCCATTTGCTTCCAAATGGGAGTAGATCCTGTCTCGAAGAATTCTCTCCAGTAATTTTCCTACCACTGACGTACGGCTCACCTGCCTGTAGTTCCCTGGATTATCCTTGCTACTCTTCTAAAACAAAGGAACAATATTGACTATTCTCCAGTCCTCCGGGATATCACCTGAAGACAGTGAGGATCCAAAAAATTTTGTGAAGTCCTCAGCAATTTCCTCTCAAGCCTCCTTCAGTATTCTGGGGTAGATCCCATCAGTCCCTCGGGACTTATCTATCTTAACATTTTTCAAGACGCCCAACACCTCGTCATTTTGGATCTCAATGTGACCCAGGCTATCTACACACCCTTCTCCAGACTCAACATCCACCAATTCCTTCTCTTTGGTGAATACTGATGGAAAGTATTAATTTAGTACCTCGCCCATTTCCTCTGGCTCCACGCATAGATTCCCTTGCCTAACCTTCAGTGGGCCAACCCTTTCCCTGGCTACCCTCTTGCCTTTTATGTATGTGTAAAAAGCCTTGGGATTTTCCTTCACCCTATTTGCCAATGAATTTTCGTGACCCCTTCCAGCCCTCCTGACTCATTGCTTAAGTTCCTTCCTACTTTCTTTATATTCCACACAGGCTTCATCTGTTCCCTGCCTTCCCGCCCTGACGAATGCCTCCCCTTTGCTTTTTGACGAGGCCTACGATATCTATCCAAGGTCCCCGAATTTTGCCGTATTTATTCTTTTTCCTCACAGGAACATGCTGGTCCGGAATTCCTTTCAACTGACACTTGAAAGCCTCCCACATGTCAGATGTTGATTTACCCTGAAACATCCGCCCCCAATCTAGTTTCTTCATTGTCCGCCCAATATTGCTGTAATTAGCTATCCCCCAATTTAGCACATTCACCCTAGGACCACTCTTATCCTTGTCCACCAGCACTTTAAAACTCGCTGAATTTTGGTCACTGTTCCCAAAATACTCCCCTACTGAAACTTCTACCACCTGGCCGGGCTCATTTCCCAATACTAGGTGCAGTACAGCCCCTTCCCTAGTTGGACTGTCTACATATTGTTTTAAGAAGCCCTCCTGGTTGCTCCTTACAAACTCTGCCCTGTCTAAGCCCATAGCACTTCCCTTACCAGCCTGCCCGAACAGGCGTCGGAATGTTGCGATGAGGGGCTTTTCACAGTAACTTCATTTGAAGCCTCCTTGTGACAATAAGTGATTTGCATTTCATTCACTAAGTGAGTCCCAGTCAACGTTGGGGAGTTGAAGTCTCCCATCACAACAACCCTGTTGTTTTTACTCTTTTCCAAAATCTGTCTACCTATCTGCTCCTCTATCTTCCGCTGGCTGTTGGGAGGCCTGTAGTAAACCCCCAACATTGTGAGTGCACCCTTCTTATTCCTGATCTCTACCCATATAGCCTCACTGCCCTCTGAGGTGTCCTCCCGTAGTACACATGTGATATTCTGCCTAACCAGTAGCGCAAGTCCTCCACCCCTTTTACCTCCCCCTCTATCCCACCTGAAACATCTAAATCCTGGAACGTTTAGCTGCCAATCCTGTCTTTCGCTCAACCAGGTCTCTGTAATGGCAACAACATCATAGTTCCCAGTACTAATCCAAGCTCTAATTCCATCTGCCTTACCCGTAACACTTCTTGCATTAAAACATATGCACTTCAGGCCACCAGACCTGCTGTGTTCAGCAACATCTTCCTATCTGCTCTGCATCAGAGCCATACTGGCCCTATTACCTTGTTCTTCCTCAATGCTTTCATCATTTGTCCTATTGCTCTGGTGCCCACCCACCTGCCATACGAGTTTACACCCTCCCGCATGACACTAGCAAACCTCACGGCCAGGATATTAATGCCTCTCCAGTTTAGATGCAGCCCGTCCTTCTTATACGGGTCACAAATGCAGCGGAAGAGCTCCCAGTGGTCCAGATAACAGGAACCTTCCCTCCTACACCAGATGTTTAGCCACGTGTTTAGCTGCTCTATCTTCCTATTTCTTGCCTCACTGGCACGTGGCACAGGGAGTAACCCTGAGATTACAAACCTAGAGGTCCTGTCTTTTAACTTTCCGCCTAGCTCCCTGAACTCCTGCTGCAGGACCTGATGCCCCTTCCTGACTATGTCGTAAGTACCAACATGTACAACGACCTCTGCCTCTTTGCCCTTCCACTTCAGGATGCCCGCTACCCGTTCGGATACATCCTGGACCCTGGCACCAAGGAGGCAACATACCATCCTGGAGTCTCTTTCACGTCCACAGAAGCACCCATCTATGCTCCTGACCATATAGTCCCCAATGACTGTTGCTCTTCTGCGCTTTGACCCTCTCTTCTGAACATCAGAACCAGCTGTGGTGCCACTGCTCTGGATGCTGCTGTTTTCCCCTGATAGTATCCCCCCCCGACAGTATCCAAGGGAGTTTATCTGTTCGAGAGGGGGACAAACACAGGGGATCCCTGCATTGACTGCTTGCCCGTTCAGGTGGTCACCCATTTCTCTGCCTCCGCCTTGGGCGTGACCACGTTTATATAACGGCTATCTATGACGCTTTCCACCACCTGCATGCTCCTAAGTGTATCCAACTGCTGCTCCAACCAAACCATGCTGTCCGTGAGGAGCTCCAGTTGGGTGTGTGTTCTGCACATGAAGCCATTCGGACGCTGGAAGCCTCCCGGACTTTCCACACCTCACAGTCAGAGCATTGCACCCCTCTAATTGACATTGCGTTAATTAATTAGCAAATTAAATTTAAAAGTTAAAAAAAGAAGTCACTGTAAACTATATGTTTCCTAGCACTAGATTTCTACTATAAATATAAAAGCTAAATACAGTACTCTCCGATCTCTGGCTTAGATACCCCTCTAAATTAGAAATAAGTAATAAGTAATTATGTTTAATTAGTTTAACAATACTTAATTTTTTTAATTTAGTGTAACTTCCCAACCAGCCAATCAGGTCACAGCTTTACTGTGATGTCACTTCAGTCCCCCCCCCCCACCCACACACACACACAATTTGAAATGGTAATAAAAATAACTTACATTTCAGGTTTTCAGATGCTCTCTGGTTCTCACTCTGCAGATTAAAAGTTACAGGCCAGAAGAAAGAGAGAGAACAAAACGGTAGGGAAAAAGCACCGTCGCCCACTCTGCACCGAATTACCTCACTGCCGCAAATTCCCATGTTCCAAATTCCCACTCTGGTTGTGTCCCACTCCGGGTGTGTCTCCTTTACTTGCGCAAAGCTTCGCAGTCACTGGTCAGTGAAATTGGAATGCAAATCAGTACGAATAGATTGACTTGTCCCTTCAGTTACTGAGGAAAATGTGGGATGGGATGGATTCTCACTCTCCAGAAGTTAACATCTAAATATGTCCACCTCTACCTTCAAGATGCTGCTGTAAACCTTCATCTTTGACGAAACATTTCTTGTTACGCAGCTATATAACACTTTTTGTCATTACGCTCATGAGAATGAACTTTAAATAGTTTGCTTCACGAAAGTAATGCTGCCTTTTTGCTGATCGTCGGTTCCATTCATCGAACCCACCAGTATTTATTACCAAAACGTGCATCCGGATCACAATATCGGCACTGGCAGAGGTGGAAAGTAGAATATTTACATTATCACAATGGTAGACCGAGCAAATGAATGAAACAACAATCAACCGGGTTTCACCGAGGGCAGCTTCACGTTAGAATTTTCGTACCCGTCAGTCAGACAGCGGCTCATTCACTTGGTTCTCAGCGAGGTAGTTCGAATATTGGAGCAGCGCAACGCTCAGCGAGATCATCCATTCACAGGTCTCACGGTGGGTTGCCAGGATAGTGTACCATTACGACATATTCATTGTAAGAAGTCTTACAACACCAGGTTAAAGTCCAACAGGTTTGATTCAAACACGAGCTTTCGGAGCGCAGCTCCTTCACCTGAGGAAGGTGCTGCGCTCCGAGAGCTCGTGTTTGAATCAAACCTGTTTGTCTTTAACCTGGTATTGTAAGACTTCTTACTGTGTTCACCCCAGTCCAACGCCCCGATCATCCAATTTTAAATTGTCGCCAACTGCATCGGAAGCTCTATGGAGAATTTGAAAATAATTCCACAAACTGCAAATCCAAAATTGACTTATTCTTCACTGCTCCTCCCGGAGCAATTCAGCCTGGGTTATTGTGCACAATACCGGTGAAGTAATGACGGAATTGACATAATTGCCTTTTAATTGATGCAGCGGGCAATGAAGTAAGCTCGATGTGAACAATCTAAATCATGAGCCCAATTTGTGAGGGTATTTTGAAGTTACGGATATTAATTTGAAAGAGAAGTAAAACACATGGTCGATATACTATCACAAAGTCCAGACACATATACCCTTTGGAAAATTTTCATATTTTCTTTAGAAAGCTCTAATTGGAATGTAAAATGTATAATTGGATTATGTAAAAAGGAAGTCAGAGTGTACGAGCCAACATGCACAAAAGTGCTATGATTGGGATCCAGGTGGTATTGGCTCAGATAATAGATTAAATTCTCAAGTAAGGCTACTGAAACTAAAATTGTGGCTATTTCTCTGAGTTGACTCAATGCGCTGAGTGGGGATCTCCAGGGAATGTATTGGATTCACCATTATTTATTCCGCTCCTGAAATTACACGGGCTTTCAGCCCAAAGGATGCAATTCAATTTACTGGCGAGGCCCCAAAGCATATGCTCTTAGTGAAATGTTTTCGTTGTTTATTCCATGCAACGCAGTTTCATAGCTATTGTGATGCAGAGTTACCAGCTTTGCGGTAGAGGGAGGCGTGGACAAATTGGATTTCATTTTATAAGATCTGACCTAGACACAATCAGGTTAAAGGCCTCCTTCAAGAAGAGAACCATATTTCTACCGTTCTATTCTATCTTTGGAATAAAATATTGATGCAAGGTTTTAATTAATTGCATAAAATAAACGAATGCTTTTATGAAATGAAATGTTCTCTTTTAATGATTTAGTTCAACTGTCCAAACTCATTACATTTTTGCAATTGATAACATCCACTTTTTGTATTTTAGCCGCAAAATTTGGAACAACTTTGCATCCTTCCGTTCAACATGCTACAGTTGAAGCAGTAAATGAGAAAGGTAAACAATTTCTTAATTTAGAACTAAATAACTGTAAAATATTAAATATCGCAATAAAATGGTCCTTTGCATTCATTTAAAAAAGATCCATAGAAGATACTGACCATGTATCTTGCTCTGTTACAGATACAATGTTGATATTCTGTGGTTCTATTCTGAGACTGTAAGACAGCCATCCACTTTTTCACATGCTGGCCATAACGTAGCTTAACATTAAATATACAGTAATGATTTTTGACAATATTTAGGACCATGGTTCTTTTCTTAGCCTCTTGAAACTTATAGTTCCGTTGCATTTCAGTAGGTGCCGGTTGCATGTTCTCCAGTTCCGTGGCTGTTTTGGGAACATATTTAAAGATGCATTTCTGGAGCAGCTTGTCGTGCCCACAATGTTCATGGATATTTAATGCACTGTAAACTATGCTGGACCAAGGATTGTAGAATCAGAGAAAACCTACAGTGTATGGAAGAAGGCCTTTCGGCCTGTAGAGTTGCATTGACCCACAGGAAGAGCAGGTCACCCAAAAGCACAACACCCCCCTCCATCCTGGTAACCCCACCTAAGATTTGGAGAATCTAAGGGGAAAATTAGTATGTCTAATCCACCCAACCTGCACATCGTTTGACGTGGTCTTAGCAGGGATACACCATGATGCGAGTCAATCTGGAGCACTAATCAGTGCTGTGAAATACAGCTTAGCTCAGAGACTGGGCACCACGGTAGCATGGTGGTTAGCACAGTTGCTTCACAGCTCCAGGGTTCCAGGTTAGATTACCGGCTTTGGTCACTTTCTTTGTGGAGTCTGCACGTTCTCCCCGTGTGTGCGTGGGATCTTACCAAGGGCCGGTGCAGAGTTGGCTGAATGGCCTCCTTCTGCACTGTAAATTCTATGATTCTATGAAAATTAGGAGAAGGGGTACGTCATTCAGTGCTTCGAGCATGGATTGACCATGCAAGAGTTCTCCTTAGATTCCAAATATTAGGCGGGGCAGGGAGATGGGGTGGGGGAGTGGGCCTAGGTGAATTTCTCTTTCAGAGGGTCGGTGCCAACTTGATGGGCCCGATGGTATCCATCTGCGCTGCATGAATTCTGTGATTCTAACATTCTATAACCCTTGGCCATGTACAGTGTGCAGTGCAATAACTATCCATGTTCATTGTGGGAACGACAAGCTGCTCTCAAGATGCACCTCCAAAGATTCCCCAGAGAGTCATGGGTCTGTAACTCCTATGTGATTTCCCAGATACTCAACTTGACAAAATCATCCTGTAGCCTCCTTGCATCACCTTCAGAACTTGGAGATTCGACCATTTTTTTGTCATCAGCATATATGAAAATGTTACTTTTCGTTCACTCATCCAGGTCATTTGTATATATCGAGGGTAGGCAGTGGTGTAGTGGTATTGCCGCTGGATTATCAATCCAGAGACAGCCTGCGACACCCATGTCACATGAACAAAACAAAAACATCGTGAACAACTGGGGTGAAATCCTGATCGCTGCGTAATCAGTGGTCACTGCCTGCCACTCAGAAGAAGGTTCGTTTGTTCCCGCTCGTTGTTTCCTGTCTCTCAGCCAATTCTCGATCCATGACAATGCATGAGTCCCTGTACCATCAGGTTCACGTTTGCCCAGTAACCTCTTCTACGGAATCTTACCAAAACATTTTACAAACACACCACGTCCAATAATTCTCATTTATCTATTCCACTGGTCACAACCTAAAAAACGCCATGTCGATTTCTTAAGCAATATTTGACTTTCATGGATCCATTCTGGCATTGTCTAATCCCGTTAATGCATTCCAAATGTTCTGTTATCGTATTTTGAGTGATAGATTCTAGCATTTTTCCAATTACTGATGTTAGGGCAACACGGCTGTAATTCTCACTTTTTTTCTCCCACCCTATTAAACAGTGGGGTTTCATTCACCACCCTCAAATCTGTTTCAATCGCTCCAGAACCTATGGCATTGTGGAAGTTGCCCAACGATGCAACCAATATTTCCAGGGCCTCTCTCTTTAATACTCTGGGATGAAGATTGTTGGGCCCTGAGAAATTGGCAGCCTTTAATCACATTAATTTCCCCAGTACTATCTTCTAACACATGTTTATTTCCTTCAATTCTGCCCTTTTACAAGATTCTCAGTTCCCAAGCATTTATGCGAGGTTATTTGTGTCCTCTTTTGTGAAGACAGAAACAGATAATGTGTTCAATTCTTCTGTTATTTCTTTGATACCCGTGTGACTCTAAGGGAGTCACCTTTGTCAGCTTTTTACTAATCTTTCTGTCTTCAAATATTTATAAAATCCTTTATGGTCAGTTTCATGTTCCTTGCAATTTAACTCTCATGCTGTATTTTACCCCTCTTCATCAAATTCTTTGCCCTATGTTGCTGAATTCTAAAATGTTCCCTATGCTCTGGCTTGCTGTCTTTGTCGTACTTTTATGTCTCTTTGTATTTTATATTATCCCGAATTTATTTTGTGAGCCATGGTTGACTCACGTTTCCTTTTTTTCTTTTTAAGCAAGGCAGGAAGGACCAATTGTAATTGTTGCACTTGTTCTTGAAATAGGAAACATTGCCAAGAAACCGCCACCAACCCCTTTCAGACGTTACCTCAATCTATCTTCGCCTCATACCCTCATAGTTCCGGTTATTTAGATTCATGACTCCAGTTGCGGATTCAATTACGTCACTCTCCAAATTAAAAATGAATTCTGACACTCCAAACCTTTTGGGAGGCCTATAGTCAACATCTCCTGCGGCTTCGCGTTTATTATCTCCACCTAAAGTGATTCCGCATCATGATTTGTCGGAAAAATATCCTTGCTCACTATTGCATTGATTTCCCTTTTCATCTGTCCCTCCTAAATAATGAATACCCCTGCTTATTCCGCTCCCATCCTTGGCAACCCTGCAGCCTTAAATGCCAACGATATCCCAACGGTTTATCTCTATTTACTCTGTTAATTCATCAACATTATTACAAATGCTTCCGATAGCACAAGACCCCGACCAACTCCCAGCAACCCGCGCCTCCCCACCCGCCCAACCCTGTTTGTTCCAAGATGCAGCGCGACCTATAATTACCGTTCCATCCTCCCCATAACTGCTCTCAATGTCTCAGGAATTTGAATCCCTTCCTCCTATGTCAGTTGTCCAGCCACCTATTTATCTCGTGCATCTTGAATTTTCACTCTCGGTAGCACGTGCCACTGCCAGCAATCCTGAGATTGCTTCTTTTGATGTCCTACTATTAATTTGCATCTTAACGCGCTATATTCCCCTTTTGTTCATACCAGTTTCATTAGTACCGATATGTATCACCACAACTGGCTGTTAACGCTTCTCCTCAGAATGCCCTGCGGCTGCTCTAACAAATCATGACCCTCGCTGCAAGGAGACAACACACCATCCTTGAGTCTATTTTGGAGTCGCATAAGCGCCCATGTCATCACAGAATTTCGTATAGCTAATTCACTGGATGACATAATTGTCTCATTGTATATGAACACCTCTTCACATGGGCAACTGATACAGTTCCATTCTCCCACCTTCTCCACGTAACCATCAACATTCTTCCTTTTCAACAACAGTCTGGTTCCCTTTTGAATTAATTGAATAATAATAATAGTTTATTTTCACAAACAGGCTCCAATAAAGTTATTGTGAAAAGCTCCTAGTCGCCACATTCCAGCGCCTGTTTGGAGAGACCGGTACGCGAATTGACCGGTACGCGAATCTGTTGCTCCTCATATTCCTTGTTATGGGCCTTCATCTCCATTCCTCCCCCACTCTCGTTCCGTTCCCTTTCTTTTGCTCTATGTTCCGTGGTCGTCTGTGCCCTCACCCGCTTGCTCTACTGGTTGCTGGCTACGAACAGTGAAGTCAGTGAACCGCTTCCATGTCCTGTGTAAGCCCTCTTCCGAACCCCGGATGGCAAATGTTATCTTCTCCAGTTGGAGGAATTCCGTCAGATCGGCAGGCTGTCTGCAGCTTTGCATCGCCAGGCGATCAGTATTCTTCAGTGGGGAAGCAAAGGTTAGGGCATTGGCCCCTTCCCATAAAGAGTTCTCGTTGTTCCAAGATCCCATGGACCACCACTTTTGGGCACGGATCTACCCTCACACCCAGAACCTTGGAAATTGCCTGGAAGACGTTTGTCGAGTATCAGACAAGTATGGGGCAGGAGCAGAACATGGTACTTTCGCATTTGTCCTCCACCTTTGAAAAAACCTGCTCATTCGAGTTATGGTTTTTTGCGACCTGTGCAACACCTTTGGCTGCATTAGGCAAAGCCCGATTATCACCTGGAGTTCGCCCTGTGCCGAGTTTCAATCTAGAGACCCCCCACCACCCCACCACTTGTATTCCTTGTTCTTTCTCCCATGTCTCCCTTGCTTCATCCAAGGGGTTGCGTACCTCCTCCAACAATCTCTGATGCGGGTCCCCACAGTTTCCGTTCCCTACACGTCCCATATTTCCACAACTAGCGAGTGTCCTGGTACCAGGAGGACCATCGTTGTTTCCCTGTACAGGACGTTTTTTACCTGTATGTGTCTCAGTTAATTTCCTTTTGGTAGTTGGAACCTATCTGTGAGTTCCTCCGGAGTTCCTATTCTGTTGGCTCTACACATGTCTCTGACCGTCGGTGCCTCCTCATCCTGTCTTCACCTTTTGAATGCAGCGTACATTTCTGAGGGTGTAAACCTGTAGTTCTTACACATAGATGCCATCCTGGACATTTTGGTTAGATTGAAGTGCTGTCTCCTCTCATACCACGTTTGGAGTGTGGCAACCACTACTGGGCTTCTTGAGTACTTGGTCGGAGGTGATTGCCGTGCAGTTGTGACTAGGGCTCGGAGAACTGCGCCTATTCAGGAACTCCCCTCCATCCTCACCCATTCCGTTCCTGGTTCCTTCACCCATCCCCTCACTATTTCTGCTGTGGCCGCCCAGTGGAAAAATTGTAGGGCCAGGCCTCCCATGCTTCTTATCCTCACAGGACACTTTTTGGATCCTTCCGTTCTTCCTCCACTCCGCACTGCTGTCCCCAAAATGTAACATGATTAGTTTGTCTACTGTGTTGAAGAAGATCTTGGGGATATAAATTGGGAGAGATCTGAACAGGAAGTGGAACCGAGACAGTACGTTCATTTTGATCGTCTACACTATCCCCGCCAGCGAGAGTGGTAGTATGTCCCACATTTGCAGATGCCTTTTGACATCCTCTGCCAATCTCATCAGGTTCCATTTGTGGATTCATGTCCAATCGTGGGCTATTTGGATCCTCAGGTAGCGGGATTTGCTTTGTCCTTCCACGTTGCTGATTTACTGGGAAAATGTCACTTTTGCTCAGGTTGAGTTTTCAGTCCATGAAGGCTCCAAACTCCTTTTGGAGCTTGATGACCCCTTCCGTGCTGCCTTCAGCGGAACATGTCATTCACATACATTGAAACTCGATACACTCTGTCTCCCTCCTCTGGATACCTCTCCTGTACTTCGCCATTCTGAGGGTGATCGCTAGAGGATCGATTGCCAGAGCTAACAGCAGCAGGGATTGCGGGCATCCATGCTTTGTGCCTCTGTGCAGCGGGAAATATTTGGAGTTGGTGCTATTAGTCCATATGCTCACGATAGGAGCACTGTACATTAATTTCCACTGGGAAGTCAATCCTGGCCCATGCACAAACCACCCCGAACCTCTGTAAGGTATTTCCACTTGACTCTGTTGAAGGTGTGTCTAGGGAGATCATTACTTCTGGTGTTCTCTCCTCCAATGTGGTCATTATTACGTCCAGCAGGCGCATGGTGTTCAATGTTATCTGCCTGCCCTTGACAAAGCCCATTTGGTCATCCATGACCAACTCTGGTAGCCATCTCCCCAGCTCTTTCGCCAGGTTTCTCCCAGGAGATTTGCATCTACGTGTCAATAGCGAGATCAGCCTGCAGGACCACAATCAGTTAACCCTTGTCCTTCTTGGGTATCAGTGATGTTGAGACTTGTGCAAATGTTGGCAGCAGGGAGCCACTTACTAGCGAGCCTGCGAATATCACCCGCAGGTGTGGGACCAGTGCTGTCGTGAATTGATTTTTAGATGACCGCCGTATATCCATCCTGGGGAACTGCTTCATCCCTGAGTCCACCTCGGGGCTCGAAGATATACCGCCCACGGTGCAATGTCTGGAAGGCCCAGTTGATTTTTCAGGTGCAAGGACTAACTTGGTGCTGTTGTGCGTAACGTCCGCTATTTTCCTTGTGGCTGTCTGCTTACTCAGCTGCTGAGAAGCTGGCGACTGGGTTTCACTCCATGTTTGTAAAAGGCCCCCCATATCTGGAGAAGCTTCTGCACTTCTATCCTCGTGGGGATCAGGGCAAATCCATTTGCAGCTTCTCCCTGTCCGCCAGCATCTCTGCAGTCGGGACAGACGGGTGCCGCTGGTGCCAACGTGGAGTCGCTAACTTGCTGCTGAACCACCCTCTCTTCCCATCGCTCCACGACTTGTATGCAATAATTTCTCCCGTTATCACTGCCTTCAGCGCCTCCCAGAACGTGGAGGGTGAGATTTCTCCATTCTTGTTGTTGGTCTGTGGCTTTTGATAATAATTCGCCGAATGCCTTATTTGCAAGGAAAGCCGTGTCTAGCCTCCAAGTCTGTGTTGGGTACAGCCCTACCCTAACCACACATCCATTTACTGTCGCGCATGGTCGGAGATTATGATTGTGGAGCACTCCACACCTACTACCGTTGGAACCACCGCTTTCCCCACGAGAAAGAAGTCAATCCTGGTGTAGACCTTGTGTATCTACCCTGTGCATCTACTCAAGGAGGAACTCCTTCTCGGTTGAACATGCGAATCTCCATGGGCCCACTGCTCCCATCTGTGTCATGATCTTTATAATGAATTCTGTATATCCCAGGTGGGAGCAGAAACATTATAATGGACCGCTGGTGCCACTTCCAGGACGCCACTAACCATCATGTGCCTCCCCCTTGTTCTGTAATCACCCCAGTCACTCTAAACGCTGTCCCATTATTGAGCAATATTGGGCACCTCCTAGTTCATTTCCCGCAGCATGTTTGGTAAGTGTCCCACCCAGGTCTTCCTCATCTGCAGTCGGTCGTTTCTCACTTAGGGGGACATCCTGGAGGAAGACCATGTTGGCTGTAATACTTTCCAGATTGGGGAAGACTCTGATTGTTTCATTGGGCCATTTGGGCCCCTGACGTTCTAGATAACTATTCTGATGTGGGGTTCCTGCCCCCCGCCATCTCATGTGGGATCATCCATACGTAACTTGTGGATGCATTCCTGTGCTCTGTGGTTTCCTTTGTTAGGGGGCCATCCAAAATGGCCATAGTCACCTTATTCACCAGGACACTCCGTGCCTGTGATCCAGGGTCCCGTTATCCAGGAACCATCCTGTGATCCAGAGTTTGCCTTTATCCAGGGACCGACCAAGCCACCATCTATGTACAGGCCATGTGGGTCAGTCTCTGATCTCCGGAGTTTCCCTTTGTTTTGTGGGACCTCCCAAGTGGTTGCTGCGGTGCCTTTGTTTTCCTTTCTCCATGTGCGATGTGTCATACCCAGCCTAGCGTCATTCACCTTCTTTTCCCTCTGCTATCCCCTTGGGACTGTCGCCTCCTCCCCTCCCCGTTCCACACACTTCGTGCCTTTGATAATCGACCTCAGTTTATCCACCCCCTTTACCTCCCTATCTGTAGTGCTCTCCCTCACTGTCGCCAGGCACCCTATCGCCGACGGGACATGTGCCACGTAGCCCGCCCGCCGGCACTCATACTTCCTAATGCTGGTTTTACCGCTTGTGTGGTGGTCGCATCCTGGGTCAATCTTTGCCACCTCCCCCGATTATTGCATGTTCATTCCCCCCTTCTTCCTCCTCACGCCCTCCAGAATTAAAAATGAGGCGGTTCTGTCCCACGGAAATAGTCCGTCAGTGTCTCGACAGGCTAGAATGCTTGTTGCATTGTTATCGTCCCAGCACATGTTCGTGGACGAACACAACTCTGTCCCCCAATGCGGTGAAATAATATTACCTTTCCTTGGACGTCACCCAGACCTTGACCGGCAGCAGCATTCCGAACCGCAATTTGTTTTTATCAAGTGCCACCTGAGCTTTGTTAATTTCCTGGTCCTTGTGTGTCGCGTTCAATTTAAGGTCCTTCCCCTTCTTGGTATCGGTGATAGACCTGGCTGTTCATTGGCCTTGTGCTTTCGCCCGAGTGACCTGGGGGCTCTGTCTCCCTCTGGAGCATTGGGAAGCTTGCCCTTCCCACCAGTTTGCCTGGCATTTGGACCACGTATTCCATGGGGTTCCTTCCCTCGGTTCCCTCTGGTCGTTGAACAATGCTGAGAGTCTGGCGGCGCGACCAATTTTTTTGATCCTCGCCCTTCCCCATCAGTGTCCATTGCGTCGCCAACAACTTTTAACAACTGCAATTTATGATTCCAGTATGGCGATGCAATTACTCTGGTCGGTCGAGGCATCTCTAGCTCCTATATTATCACTTCCTGAGTCTCCCGCCGTCCTGCTGCCTCTTCCAGTGCCTCAGACAGCGTGCCCAGTGCCTCCGCTGCCACCACTTTTACCATTGCCATTATCTCAATTTTGATCGCATCCTTGAGTTCCAGGAGTTCCTGCCTCAGGGGTTCTCTCCATTCGCCCATGGGGAAGAGCCCTGCGCGTGGTCTGGTGGTTCTTCCCGATAAGGTGTGCCTGGCACCTCATCGACTCGCCTGCTTGCCATCGCATCGACACTTCTTTTGAGACCCTTACTGCCTTTGCCATCTTCTCGGCCCCTGGAGTCACTGCTGCTTTTCATTCCTTGTCTTTTTGGTGTTGGAGGAAGTTGGGGGCTTGTTCGCACGTTTTTAGCAGGCTATTTTGGGCTGAATGCGCCGAAATTAGATCTTCAAGGAGGGGAGCAACCTTTCATGTGTCCCCTCAGATGATGTTTCCTCATTATTTTGCAGCTATACCTTCTTTACCTCGACCATTTCACGAGTATGAGGAGTTTATCCCGTTATAATCTTTCCAGATCCCTCTTCATTTTGTATACACTGCCTCTAGCAAATCTGCTGTTAGCCTTCTTTTTTCTGAGGGAAATTTTCCACGTCCCCCGTTCCATTTTTATATCTGATCATTCTCGTCTCAGAACTATTTTCCTGAATATTTACTGCACTCTTCAATATTTTCGCATCCTTCCTGAAGCGTGGCGCCTCGAACTGTACGCAATTCTCTTGATGAAGCCTAACCAGTGATTACTACAAGTCCTAAATTATCGACTTGCTCTTGTACTCAAAACTATCATGAAAAAATGCAATGATGGCCGCACAGAAATTGAATAATAATCGGAATAAGGCATTGAAGAATTATGCAACTAGAGCTTATTTTCTTTGGTGCATGAGATCAATTTGTACATTATCTACCACCCCTTGGGGTTTGGAATCTTGCCATTTTAATATTTAGAGGACATGTTTCCGTTGTCCTCAGAGTCCCGGAGCAACGTGGCGTAACTGTTGGCTATTCAATACAAGGTACCAATACGTCTGCTATGCGAAAATGTGAGATGCTGGGGACCCTCACAATGGCTTGTCGTCACAAGTTGACAACAAGGCTTCTCACAAAAGGGCCTGAAATCCCTTTCACAATCCTTGTGCAAATGAAGATCATCGAAAATACTGATGATCGCTCTGATATCTTGGATTGAGTCCTATCTAATCCCCTTTCACATCCTTGCTGATAGATAATGTCCAGAAGTGCATCAGAATTAGGTGCAGTGGTGAAACCTGCTTCGACATTTAATAAGATCATGGCTGATCTGGTTGTAATCTCAACTCCAAATTTCCAATTATGCCTATAACCTTTCACCAATAACTTATCAAAAATCTATATTTGCCTTGAAAATAATCAAAACTATACTTCCACTGTTTCTTCAGGAAGAGACGAGTGAAGGCACAAAACGCACTGAGAGATCAAAAACTCTGAATCTCTGTCTTAAATGGAGGTCCCCTTATTTTTAATTAGTTATCTTTCTTGATAGATTGTCCCTCCACCAACAATACTTCCTTTTCATATCCACCTTGTCAAGTCACTCAGGATTTAGCATGTTTCAATCATGTCGCCTCTTACTCTTCAAAACTCGAGTGGATTAAAACGTTGACTGTCCAACCTTTCCTCAAAGGACTGCAGGACCACTCCATTCCATGCATTACTCTAGTAAGCCATTTCTGAATTGCTTCCAGTGCATTTGAACGGTGTGAGAGCCCTCTAATCCGCTGACATTTATCCCAAAACCTTACACTGTATCGGAACAACATGATATCCAGAATTGGTCACGATCCTTCAGCAATTTATGTTAATTAATAATCCGAATCTCTCAACAGAAAACTTATCCCAATTACTTCTTCCGCCTGTCAAAATGACTGTCAGCCTGATGGAACCTTTAGCCACCCCAGTGCATCCTATTTTATGAAGGTATCCTGCACTTGCCATGGGATGAGTGAAAAAAGGAACGAGGCCATTGTGGATCGTGCCATTTTCATGCACGTTGCAAATTAATATTCCATTCTGCTACTTTGAAAAATAAAACTGATCACACAGCGCAACATTATTTGGGCATCAGTGTATGATACGGAATCGAATTGAATTGGGCTTTAAATTGGCCAGGATTACATTCCCGCTCAAGTAGAACAACTTTCCCTCCCGCTAAGAGGCAAAACAAACCGCGGATTAAAGCTCGATGCTCACTTTTGCAGGACTTTGACACTAATTTCGGTTCAATTCGGTTGCGAAGCAATTGGAAATGGGTTGATCCAATTAAAACATATCGTTCTTTTGTTTACTATTGGGGAAGCACTGGTGGTAAGAAACCTATAGCTATTTTCATTGCAATTACGTTGGTCGAAGGTCGTTAAAAGAATAATAAAATCAATTGTTTCAAACTCAAATTTAAAAAACAATTATGTTTAGTATTATGGAGAAAGGGGGTTGACGCAAAGAGATTACCGGGAGCGGGAGAGAGATAGGCAGCCGGGGTGCAGCTTGGGAATCAGGTAGGTGCTTAAGTGTTTTATTTTTACCTATATTTAAGTTATAGAATTATAGAATTTACAGTGCAGAAGGAGGCCATTCGGCCCATCGAGTCTGCACCGGCTCCTGGAAAGAGCACCCTACCCAAGGTTAACACCTCCACCCTATCCCCATAACCCAGTAACCCCACCCAACACTAAGGGCAATTTTGGGCACTAAGGGCAATTTAACATGTCCAATCCACCTAACCTGCACATCTTTGGACTGCGGGAGGAAACCGGAGCACCCAGAGGAAACCCATGCACACACGGGGAGGATGTGCAGACTCCGCACAGACAGTGACCCAAGACCCAAGCCGGAATCGGACCTGGGACCCTGGAGCTGTGAAGAGATTGTGCTATCCACAATGCTACCGTGCTGCCCAGTTAGGCGAATTATAGAGGATTCAATCCTAAGGGGAGTAGACAAGAGACTCCTGAATGGTAAACTGCCTCCCGGGTGCACGGGTCAGGGATGTCTCAGATCGGCTGCATGACATACTGAAGGGGAGGATGAACAGCCAGTTGTCGTGGTGCATATATAGGCACCAACGATATAGGAAAAAAACGGGATGTGGTCCAATAATCAGAATTTATGGAGTTAGGAGATAAGTTAAAAAGAAGGACCTCAAAGGTAGTAATGTCGGGACTGCGACCAGTGCCACGAGACAGTCAGAGTAGAAATTTAAGAATAGTCAAAATGGATACGTGGCTTCAGAGATGGTGCAGGAGGGAGGGGTTCGGAATTTTGGAACGTTGGAACCGGTTCTGGGGGCGGCCGGACCATTACAAATCGGATGGTCTACACCTCGTCAGGACTGGAAAAAATGTCCTAGAGGGTGCTTTTGCTGACACTGTTGGGGAGGTTTTAAACTAATGTTTCAGGGGGATGGGAACCTGATTAGGAAGTTAGCGGCCAGTAAAGAGGCAGAAAATAAAGCCAGTAAATTACTAAATAATAAACTCAATGTGACTAAGGGGAAGAGTAGACAGGGAAGAGATGATGAACGCAAAGGGATAGGTGGTCTTAGGTGCATATGTTTTAATGCGAGAAGTGTAACATGTAAGGCAGATGAATTTAGGGCTTGGATTAGTACCTGGGAATATGATGTTATTGGTATTATTGAGACTTCATTGAGGGAAGGGCCAGACTGGCAACTAAATATCCTAGGGTATAAATGCTTCAGGAGGGATAGAGAGGGAGGTAAAAGGGGTAGAGGAGTTGCATTACTGGTCAGAGATGATATCACAGCTGTGATTAAGGCACGAGGCAATATGGGCAGAGCTAAGAAATAGGAAGGGTGCAGTAACATTGTTGGGGCTTTACTACAGGCCTCCCAAAAGCGAGCGTAAAAGTAGAGGTACAAATATGTAGATAGCTTATAGAAAAATGTACCAGCAATAGTATGGTCGTGGTCCGAGATTTAACTTCCCCAACATTGAATGGGACTCATGTATTGTTGGAGGCATAGATGGAGCAGAACTTGTAAGGAGCATCCAGGTGAGTTTCTTTTTAGAGCAGTATGTAAATAGTCCAACTCGGGAAGGGGCCATACTGGACCTGATATTGGGGAATGATCCTGACCAGGTGGTTGAAGCTTCAGTCGGTGACAACTTTGGGAATAGCGATCACAATTCCGTAAGTTTTTGAATACTCATGGACAAAGACGAGAGTGGTCCTAAAGGAAGAGTGCTAAAGTGGGGAAAGGCCAAGTATAACAAAATTCGGCAGGAGCTAGGGAATGTGGATTGGGAGCAGCTGTTTAAGGGTAAATCCACATTTGAAATGTGGGAGTCTTTTAAGGAAAAGTTGATGAGAGTGCAGGACAGACATGTCCCTGTGAAAATGAGGGATAGAAATGGCAAGATTAGGGGACCATGGATAACGGGTGGAAGTGTGAGACTAGCTAAGATGGAAAAGGAATCATACATAAGATCTAGGCGACTTAAAACTGATGAAGGTTTGGAGGAATATTGGGAAAGTAGGGCAAATCTCAAACGTGCAATAAAGAGGGCTAAAATATCTTTGGCTAACAGGGTTAAGGAAAATCCCAAAGCCTTTTATTCATATATAAGGAGAAAGAGGGTAGCTCGAGAAAAGATTGGCCCACTCAAAGACAAAAGAGGGAATTTATGCGTGGAGTCAGATGAAATGGGTGAGATTCTTAATGAGCACTTTGCAGCGGTTTTAACCAAGGAGAGGAACATGACGGGTGTTGAGGCTAGGGATAGATGTTTAAGTACTCTAGGTCAAGTAAACATAAGGAGGGGGGGGGGGTTTGGGTATTCTAAAAGGCATTAAGGTGGACAAGTCCCCATGTCCGGATGGGATCTATCCCAGGTTACTGAGGGAAGCGAGGGACGAGATAGCTGGGGGCTTAACAGATATCTTTGCAGCATCCTTGAGCACGGGTAAGGTCCCGGAGGACTGGAAAATTACTAATGTTGTCCATTTGTTTAAGAAGTGTAGCAGGGATAATCCAGGGAATTATAGACTTGTGAGCTTAACGTCAGTGGTAGGCAAACTGTTGGAGATGATAGGATAGGATCTATTCACATTTGGAAGAAAATCGACTTATCAGTCATAGGCAGCATGGTCTTGTGCAGGGAAGGTCATGTCTTACAAACCTAATATAATTCTTGGAGGAAGTGACAAAGTTAATTGATGAGGGAAGGGCTGTAGCTCTCATGTACATGGACTTCTGTAAGGCGTTTGATAACGTTTCTCATAGCAGGTTGATGGAAAAAGTGAAGTCGCATGGGGTTCAGGGTGTACTAGCTAGATGGATAAAGAACTAGCTGGGCAACAGGAGACAGAGAGTAGTGGTGGAAGGGAGTGTCTCAAAATTGAGAAAGGTGACTAGTGGTGTTCCACAGGGACCCGTGCTCGGACCACTGTTGTTTGTGATATACATAAATGAACTGGACGAAGGTATAGGTGGTCTGATTAGCAAGTTTGCAGATGATACTAAGATTGATGGAATTGCAGATAGCGAGGAGGACTGTAAGAAAATACAGCAAAATATAGATAGATTGAAGAGTTGGGCAGAGAAATGGCAGATGGAATTCAATCCAGGAAAATGCGGGGTGATGCTTTTTCGAAGATTTAATTCACGAGCGGACTATACGGTCAGTGGAAGTGTCCTAGGGAAAATTGATGTTCAGAGAGATCTGGGAGTTCAGGTCCATTGTACGCTGAAGGTGGCAACGCAGGTCCATAGAGTGGTCAAGAGGGCATACAGCATGCTTGCCTTCATCGGAGGGGGTATTGAGTACAAGAGTTGGCAGGTCAGGTTACAGTTGTATAGGACTTTGTTTAGGCCACATTTGGAATACTGCGTGCAGTCCTGGTCGCCACGTTACCAGAAGGGTGTGGAATCTTTAGAAGTGTCAGAGGAGGTTCACCAGGAAGTTGCCTGGTATGGAGGGTGCTAGCTATGAGGAATGGTTGAATAGATTAGGTTTGTTTTCGTTGGAAAGACGGGGGTTGAGGTTGACCTGATGGTGGTGTACAAAATTATGAGAGGTATGGACAGGTTGGATAGAACAAGCTTTTTCCAACAGTGTGGGTGTCAATTACAAGGGGTCACAATTTCAAGGTGAGAGGGGGAAAGTTTAAGGGAGATGTGCGTGGAAACTTTTTTATGCAGCGGGTGGTGGAGGCGGTAGAGGCGGGCACGATAGCATCATTTAAGATGGATCTGGACAGATATATGAACGGGCGGGGAACAGAGGGAAGTTGATCCTTGGAAAATAGGCGACAGGTTTAGATAAACTATCTGGATCGGCGCAGGCTGGGAGGGCCGAAGGGCATGTTCCTGTGCTGTAATTGTCTTTGTTCTTTGTTCTACTGGAGTTTAAACCAAATCTTAAAAGAGCCGCACATTGATGCACAATATAACAGTAATATTTTGCGTAATCGATGTGATCATAGTGTTGAGTTTTAAAATGGTTTGTAATGTTTCCACGATTATTATTTCAGTTCAGTGTTGGACTATTTGCATAATAAGTGTTTCTCACGTTAAATGTTCTACAGAATTGAGATACGCCAGGTTGGTGGGCCCGGACGCACCCTGTGCTGGGGAACTGAAGGTTTATTACCGAGGTCAGTGGAACTCCGTCTGCAGCAGTCATTGGGATTCAGCAGCTTCAGAAATAGCCTGCAAGCAAATTGGCTGCGTTTCTTATCACACAATGTTGCAAACAACGATCTCAGAAGAAACAAGATCTGTGTTACTGGATAAGGTTCAGTGCAATGGAACGGAATCGTCATTGTCGGAGTGTCAAATCAAACCTTTGGGCCGGCAGAACTGCGAAACTGGGATGATTGTAACCATCTTTTGCAAAGGTATTTGTGCAAATATTTAGTATTGAATATTTTCGTTCACGATATTTATTGATGTGCATGGAAATAATGTTGCCAAAGGAGAGGAATTCCCCAAGTTCGTCGCACAGTGAGGGTTCGTGCTACTTGCCGTATATCTGTGCCAGTTCACCAGCTGCAGAGCAGGAGCCGATCCGTCCATGGCCACCCCCACAAACGCTATTTAATACCAATCAGGCACGTACATGGTTGGCGACTGGGTCCCAGTCGTCTGCTGGCACTAATCCCATCACAGAGAGATGCCATTCAGTCAGATGAGGCAGCTCTCCAGTGTCGCAAAAAGTGCTTCAAGGCACATCATAAGAGCAAAATGAACCAGCAATGGAGATTTTAGGTTATATGACCGAAAGTTTGCTCAAGAAGAGGTTCTAAAGGACTATCTTGATGGAAGAAACACGTCCCGAAGCGGAGAGGTGAAATGAGGAAAGTTAAAAGCCCTGGGTTTCGGAAACTGCAGTCAGCGACTGCAACATTGAACTGATTTAAGTTCAGTAATTTCAATCGATTTGTGTACCTCGTATACATCTGTAAATTATGGGAATTGAGGAGATCACAGAGAGACAGAAATAAGAAGTCATGGAGGAATTTGTAAGCAAGCATACGAGTTTTGAGGTTGTAATTGCTTGTGTGCGAGGGAATGGAGACGAAGAGTACATGGTGTTGGGTCAGTTGCATATGGTGTGAGTTAGGCGTCTTTCACCTTTGGTCGACGCAAAAATCTGGAAACGCGATTGGGTGGAGAATTGGTTACAACACTAAAATTGCGGGGGGCTCACGTTGACGTTGAATCGCATTTCTCCATCACCCCGACAGCAGCGTCAATTGATTCCAAAATGCATGTACAGTAAACGCCGTTTGCGGGCTGACCCTGTATTCTCCGGGGCCTCCAGGATCCTCTAACTCCGATGGTTCGAATTCCCAGCGAGGTACACTTGCGTATTTTAAAAATCGTGAAGCCGGCCCCGTGGCTGATGACGGAGAGAGAGGAGGTAGGACACTGAGGGCACGACCATGGGCACCGGTGCATACACCTTCTGGATTCTGGCCCTAGAACGGGTAGTGAGGGCGGTAGTGAGTAACGTGCAATGGGACGCTTGGCCAGCGTGACCCCGCCACGGGACTGGGGTGGTGCCCAGGCATGGCCTTTGCCGTGGCCTGCAAGGGTGCCATCTTGCTGCGCAACCCACTGACCACCCACTTTGGCCCCTGCTTCTGCAGAGTGACAGTGGCCATATGGTGCAACCCCTGACGCTCCGGCGGGGCATGAGATGGTTCACCCACGGGCGACACTCACAGTAGTCCATAAGCGGGTGCCGGCGGGAATGGGGGCGCAGAGCTTAAAACTAGTAAGTACAGTGTTAGTTGATAGTTCCACTGGCAACTGGGATGAGAGGCAGGCCAGAGTCACCATTGTGCAGGGCATTAATATGGTCAGGGGTGCGGGGATGGGGGGCCAGACCTGCGTGCGCAAAGCTCACAGTTCCAACCAGGGCAACCATGTAGCCCGGTGGACATGGTTGGGCACGGGGGTAGGCACCATATAACATGCCGACATTTCACCCCCTGCAGACAATCGACATTGGAATTCAACCATCAACTGTAGCCTTCCTCCCAGTCACCGCAGCTCTGTGGAATGTCCTCCGCCTGTACAGGTTAGCACTGCTCGAGGAGGAGGATGCAGCAGTGGAGCCTGCCCCTGAAAAACATGAAACAGCCAGCCATGATGGAGAGTCGGCCACCCAAAAGGAAAAGCAGGAGGAGCTACAAAGGAGGCACTGCAAGAGGCCTCATGTGCACTGGCAGTGTCTCTCATTCGAGGACCTTTTGGAACTGGCATGCAGTCGAACACTCCGGTTGAGCAGGGTGACAGTGCGGCTTATCGGCCAGATCATAATGCACCTGGCACCAGGGGGTAAATGGGGGAAAACGCCCCCTCACGGTGATCGTCAAGGTGATGGTCCCCCATATCCTTTATGCCGCAAAGTCCTTCCAGACGGCGAGTGTGTACCTGTCTGAGATCTCACAGACCACATGGAACAGGTGCATCCGTGCCGTTACGTAGGCCCAGTTATATACCCATATACCTATATGCCCAGTTGGCATTATACATCTGTTTCAATGTGGACTGAGTCCACCAGGATGCCCGGTAATGGGGTTCACTGTCATAAACGTGATGACCCAGGTCCAGGGGATGATCGACGGAATAAATGTCCCCTTATGAGCACCCACAATGTCTGCCCATTCCCCCTCCCCCCCTCCGAAACCCCGTCTCTGGCCAGCCCAGTCCAGCCCACCCCTAACTCCCATCTAACCGAGTACCTGGGCAGGCTGTAACAGCACTAACAGGTGTTTAATGTGCACACATATTTACAGATACATTCCCAAGCCGAATAACCTAACTGTATCCGAGACCTATGACAACCTAAATGGTTTCAACCTTACCGGCTTTACGGGCCCTAATGCTACATCTAGTTGATTCCCCAGATGATACATCAGGAGTGGAGGCAGCCTGCTGTGATTCCCGCCCTGCGTCCTGAGTCCGCGTTGGCGGCTGTCTTCTATGGAGACCGGGCCTGGATGGATCCGGCTGCTACCCTGGTGTCCCAGGTAACGTGGTGCCACCGCGTTCTGCTCGTTGCCGACCAGTTGCATGAGGGACAGGAAGGGGTGCAGAGTCTGATGTGCTGCGGTCTTCCGACACATCCCTTGCGGGAGTCACCGGCATGGCCCTCATCACCGCCTCCTCCTTTGGAGTGCCTGGTCTCCCCACTTTACTCCATGAGACGGGATTGCGGGAAGAGCTATTCTCTGAGAGCCCCTGCCACCTGGCGCAGCCAGTCCTGGGGACCAGGGTCTGCAACCTCGTGGCTGTGGAGAACAGTGATGGAGAACACTGAAAAGAGGAGTGAGACAGGGTATGATATGCATTACCCAATCTTTTCAATATATTCACTACATTCAATGTGAGATACATCCCAGCACAGAGAATACTGACTAATCAAGGGGGCAGGTGGACCATTGCCGTCTGGGACTGCGCCACATCACTCATTGTCGCTGCCACCACCTTCTGGGTCTGCTTAACATCAGCCAGTGACTACCCCATCTCCCTTTGGGACTGAGCCATCTCCGTCTGTGTGTGCACCACGTCGGCCAACTCCTGAGCAACACTACCGATTTTGTCAGCCATGTCCCGCTATGACTGGGCCACAATCAAAAGCTCTGCTGCAATTTTCTGATGGCTCTCGCACGTGGTTGCCTATGAGGTGGCAGGGCTGCCCAGGCGCTGAACATGCTGGTCCATACCCAAAACACTTGTACCCAATGCCTTCACTGCTGATGACAACTGTGCGGTGTTGTCCTGGATGGCATGCATGGGTCGCACCCCGTCCACTCCTGTAAGCAGTCCAACTCCTGGAACTGCACCTGTAACTACTGGATGCTCGCCGACAACACCTTGTGTAGATCTTGCCTCTGTTAGTGCATCAGCAGCATTGATGGCACCATCCATTCCAGAAGCCGGAAACCGATCTGAATGGTAATTAGTTCCTGGGGTCGTCCCACGCTCCGACTCTTCAGCACCTCGGGTGCTCCTACCTGATCAGCTGTGTGGTTGCAACTGATAGTGTCCCAGGATCCTCTTCACCGATGTGAGTATCTCTGGGATGGTCGTGGGTGTGGATTCAACTGTGACGTGAAATTAGTGTTGTCCCAGGAGTAGGGCTCTGGGGTGCCTTAGGTATTTTGCTGAGGGCTGCCTTCAGTGCTGCTCTTCTCGTCGTTAGTCAGCACAAGGGATTGGTTGGAGGAGCTCCGGCTGCGGCACTGGCTAGTGGCATCATGGAACCACCCCTACACCAGCAGGTCCTGCAAGGCACAAAATAAGTTGCACGATTAGACCGCAGGCCACTGGCAGGGGGTGTGGGGTGGGGGTGGGGTGATGGTGATGAGTGTGAGGGTTTGGTTCGGTGTTCAGGACGGAGGTGGGGGTAAGGTTGGGGGTGAGGATGGTGGTGAGCATTGGGGTGGGAGTGAGTGTGATGGTGGTGATGATGTGGGGGTGAGGATGAGGGTGAGGGGTAAGGTGGTATGGGGTGAGGGTGAGGTTTTTGTGGGGTGAGGATGGGGTGATGATGGCGGTCGGGTGGGGGTGGCTCTGGTGTGGGGTGAGGGTAATTGTGAGGGTGAGGGAGAGGGTGAGGGTGCTGTGGGGGGGAGGGTGTAGGTGGTGGAGTGGCTTTGGGGGTGGTTGCTGCACCTGGCAAGGTGAACTGCAACTCAACGATATCTCACTTCCTCGCCCAGAGCTGACCTGCAACCCAGTAACTCCCCTTTCCTTAGGCAGCCAATCACATCAAGGGTCCTCTGCTCAGCAATTGTGAGGGACCGCTGGTCCGGCAGTCACCTCCCTTGTTCTTCACTTCCGGTGGTTATGGCAGACCTTCTCCTGTGGGATGGAGGAGGGAGGGGAAACAGAAAATGTTAGTGTTAGATAGTCCGATGCATGAAGCCCAGGGGTTGGTAGCTCATGGCCTCTGTAGCCGGGCACCAGCTGGTGTGGGTGCCGCCATATGGTGCAGTATGTGATTTTCGAAACATTCTGGATGGGGCGATCGGGTTACTGGTCTTTGGGACGGGATTTTTGCGGGGGGGGGGGGGGGGGGGCACAATGTTGCCTTCTCACCCTGGCCGCCCTGAGGAGGGTGTGCAGTATTTTACGGCAGTGCAGGCCGGTCCACAGAGTGGCCCTCACGGGGCTGATCGCCTCTGCCACCTGAGACGAGGCACGTCGAACGACGGGGACTGGCAACCTCCTTCCCAGGCCAAAATACAGGGTGGTCATCCTCCCCTGCACCACATCCAGCAGCGTCCCAGCCCAGTGTCTGTGAACCTGTGTGTCACTCTCCACGCTGTTATTCTGTTGGCTGGGATGGTGTGTGTGGGCGGTGAAGTATCTATGAGTTGCTGTAGCTTGTCATCCTCCTGAGTCAATCCACGAATCCGGCGAATTCCATCACCTTTTCAACATTCGGCCCATGTTGTCTGCACTGTACATGGAAAGATCAATTGTGTTCCACGTGACGAGGGTACTAGAATCTCACAGTCACTGAATCGGTCCAGTTACGGTGACAGTTTTGTTGTCATTGAAGTAAATAAACACTGACCTGGCATCTGCACTTGGTCACAGAATCGGAAAATCTCGCCTAAGATCTTTTGTCATTGCATTAAGAGCAAAATAATTACTAAGGAAAGGTTTGGGCCTCTTGGAGATGTAAATGGCAAATTGTGCATTGATTCAGAGGATATGGATATGGTTGTCAATGAGCAGTTTGTCTCTGTCTCCACCAAGGAGGAGCATGTTTTCGTTTAATCGGGGAAGTGAAATGCCTGTTCATGTTACTTCATTTCATAAACATGTATTTTATTACAAACATGCATCAAAACAGGTTACAGCGAATAAACACCCCGGGAAACAAGCTTCCCAACAATTAACTATACAGTCTGCACAGATTTTTCCTCTTATTCATGCGCCCGCTCCCGCGACGAACAGCTCCTCAAACACGGTCACAAACACCCCCCACCCTTCCATAAACCCCCTTGAAAAGCTGCTTAACTCATACTTTATCTTCGCTAATCGCAGGAAGTCGTACAGGTCACCCAACAAAGCCGCGACTCCCGGTGGCGATGCCGACCGCCACTCCCGCAAAATTCGCCCCGGTGCAATCAGAATGCCAAAGGCCAATATATCGGCCTTCCTCCTCTCCATGAGCTCCGGCTTCTCTCAGACCCCAATTATCGCCATCAAAGGGTCTGGGTCCACGTCCTCCTGCACGATCCTGGCTAAAACTGGAAACAGTGTCGCCCAGAATCTTTCCAATTTTTCGCAACCCCTAAAACATATGCACCTGATATGATGGCCCCGCCCACATCTCTCACAACATGTGCCACCCCCTGAAAACACCCACACAATCTCGCCCGTGTCATATGCACCGTATGCATCACTTTAAACTGTATCAGGCACACCCTTGCACATGAGGTGTTCCAGTTTACCCTACACAGTGCCTCACTGCATGCTCCCCAGTTGATCGCCCCTTCCTATTTGTTCTTCACCACCCGCTCACCTCCCTGCTCCCCAGCCACTTATACACATTCCCAATTCTGCCCTCCCCTCCCACATCTCTGAGCAGCAGTCACTCCAGCAGGGTGTATCGCGGCAACGGAACCCACTCCAGATCCTTTGCACAAAGTTCCTCACCTGCAGATACATAACCTCACTCCACTTTGGCAGCTCTACCCTCTCCCGTTGCTCCTTCAGACTGGCGAAGCCTTTCTCCAAATACAGATCCCACACCTCGACCAGCCCCACTTCCTTCCTCATCCTGTATACACTATCCACCCAGCCCGGCTCAAACTCATGATTCTCGCACAGCAGCGTTAGCACTGACATCCCGTTCCCTCTAAAATGCCTCCTCCACCGATTCCATATCTTCACTGTGGACTGCACCACCGGGCTCCTTGAATGCCTACTCGGAGCCATTAGCAATGCTGCCGTCATGATAGCCCTCAAACTAGACCCCTTACAAGATTCCTCCTCCCCACTACCGCCACACGTTGTCCACATTCACCACCAAAATATAATGAAGCAAGTTTGGCAACGCGAGCTCCCCTGATGTGTCTGCCTTTGTAGCAGGGTCCTCCCCACCCTCGGCACCTTCCCCGCCCATACAAAGTTAGAAATTATCGTGTCCACTTTCCGAAAAAAAGGCCTTTGGTATAAAGATTGGGAAAGCTTGAAAGATAAACAAGAACCTCGGCAGAATATTAATTTTCACAACTTGGACCCTTCCTGCCAGTGTTATGTGCAGTGTATTTCAACTCTTAAGATCCTCCCTAGCCTCCTCCACCAGCTTCGTTAAATTCCACTTCTCGAGCCTCGTCCATTCCCTCGCTACCTGAATCCCCAAATACCTAAAGCTATCTCTCACAAGCGTAAATGGCATTCCCCCGAAATGTGCCCGCAGTGCCAACTCATTCTACGGGAATACCTTGATTTTCCCTACATTCAGCTTGTACACTGACAACCCTCCAAACCACCCTAGTCGGTACATTACCCTTCCCATGCGTTCCAACGGATTGAAACATACAGGAAGAGGTCATCGGCATAAAACGACACTCGATGCTCCTTTTGTCCCTACATAATCCCTCGCCTCTCTGCCAATCCCCGGAAACATCACCAATGGCACTATGGCCAGCGTAAACAGCAATGACCCCTGCCTCATACCCCTATGTAAGTGAAAGCTTTGTGAACTCATATCATTCGTCCTCACCCTCGCCCTTGGTGCCACATACATCAAGTGTACCCATGCCACAAATCTCGGCCCAGACCCAAACCATTCCAAAATCTCGAACAAGTAATGCCACTCTACCTGATCAAATGCCTTCTCCGCATCCATGGACACCACCACCTCCGGTACCAGAGCCCCCGACGAATACATCGCCACATTTATCAGCCACCTTATATTACTTGCCTGCTGCTTGTCATTAACATAGCCTGTTTGATCTTCTGCCACCGCCACGGGAACACACTCTTCCATCTTCGCCACCAACAACTTAGCCAATACTTTCACATCCGTGCTCAATAGTGATCTGGGTCTATATGACCCACGTTATACCAGGATCCTCCGCTTTTTCGAAATTAGTGTGATTACTGCCTGCGTCATCATCTCCGGCAACTCCCTCTTCTCCAGTGCTTCATTGAATGCCCCCAACAGATGTGGTATCAGGTCCGTCGCAAATTCCTTATAGTATTCCACCGGGTATCCATCCGGCCCAGTGGTCTTCCCAACTTCATACCCCTGCTACTATACAGCACCTCCCTCAGCCCCGGCGGCTACTCCAATTGCTGCCTCTTTGCTTCCTTTGGGGAAATTCAAGTTTGTTCAGTAACTGCTCCATGTCCCCTCCTCTCGTCCCAGGTCCACCTCATAAAGTCGCTGGTAGTACTCCCAAAATGACTCATTCATCTTCCCTGGCTCTGACACCACATCCCAAGCCCCAATCCGTATCTTCAATATTTCCCTGGATGCAGCCTGCCTCCGCAGCTGGTGCACCAGCATGTGGCTCGCCTTCTCTCCATACTCATATTTCACCCCCCCCCCCACCCCCTTGCCCTACACAGTTGCCCTACCGCTCTCCCTGTTGGCAGCCTGTCAAAGTGCTCCTGCAATCTTTTCCTCCTCGCCAATCCCTCCACGGTGGGCACCCTGGAATATTCCCTGTTGACCTCCAATATCTTGCACACGAAACGGTCATGTTCCTCCTCCCTCTTTTCCCAATCCGCAACGGCCTTAAACAAAACAATTTCCCCGGGACCATTGTCTTCCGCTCTTCCCAAAAAATGGCCGGCGACATCTCCCCATTCTGATTCAACTCCACAAAATCCTTTATCGCCGCCCGCACCTGTTCAAAGAAACTTCCATCTGCCAATAACCCCGAGTCAGACTTCAACCCCGGCCTCTGCTCTCGTCCAAATCTCAACCGAATCTCCAACAAGTCCGTCGCATCGTTCGAGATAACTAACCCGGCATAATCTGCCCCCTCCACCCCAGCCAAAATCTCCCAACTCACTACGAAGTAATCAATCCTTGAATATACCTTACGGACGTGTTAAAAGACGGAATACTCCCTTCAGCCTGGGTTCTGAAAGCGCCATGGATCCACTATACCTATCCTCACCATAAACCACGCCCAGCTCCCTCGCCATTTGTACCCTCCGCATCGACCTGGGGCTCGACCTATCCACACTCGGCTACAGGACACAGTTAAAATCTCCTCCCATGATCAACTGGTGCGTGGCCCAATCAGTGATCGGTGTAACCAACCATCCCATATAACCCACATGATACCAATTTGGGGCGTACACATTTACCAACACCACCAATGCCCCTCCAGTACCCCACTCACAATCACATATCTCCAACCTGGATCCCACCTCCTTCACTCTCATAAATCCCAATTTTTTGCTCATTAAAATTGTCACTCCCCTCGATCTCGAATCAAACCCAGAGTGAAAAACATGCCCGACCCACCCCTTCCTTAACCTAACCTGGTACATCACACAGAGGTGCATCTCCTGCAGAAAGACCACCCCCACTTTCATGCTCCTGAGGTGTGCGAACACCCGTGACCTTTTAACCGGCCCATTCAGTCCCCAGACGTTCCACCTGACCAGCTTTACGGAGGATTGCACCTCCAATCTCCTCTACCATCTGTCACCTTTTCCACTTAATTCCACCCTGTACCTGGCCCATCTCAGATGAGCCCTTTTTCCGCTCATGGCCTGTAATCTCTCATGCCCTGCCACGTCGCAACAAGCTCTCCCTCCTACCCCACTTTCCCCCTCTCCGCAGCCCCCCTTCCACCCTCCCCGCTTCCCCTACCCCGGCCACCCCTCTCGGCCTTCTCCTCCACCACCTCACTTCCATTCACCAGCATAACCTGCTAGTGCAGCAAACCCTGCCCAAAGGCACTTACCAATGACCTGCACCTCTCCCCCAACTCCTCAGCTCAAGGTGGAAGACTCCCTGCTGAACTTGTCCTCCCCCACCCAGAGAAAGACTTTCCTGAACTCCAGGCAGCCTTCTCTAAAAGCAAACAAACAAATTGTAAACATGAACACTCCCAGAAAACAAGAGGGGAGGGCGAGAACATCCGTCCCCACATAAAACTTCCACCCCTCGCAATCCCAATAGTAACTAGCAACCCCCCTCCTGCCCAAAAAAAAATGAACATTCCCCACTGCCTACCTCCACTTCAAACGTGCTGACAACCATTACAAAGTACCAGCACTCCGGTTCCCAAGCATTGTCCGCTCAGTTCTCCGCCCCCCCCCCCCCCCAGTCTATGCTCCAGCCAGGGGATGGTTTAGCACACTGGGCTAAATCACTGGCTTTTATAGCAGACCAATGCATGCCAGCAGCACGCTTCAATTCCCGTACCAGCCTCCCCGAACAGGCGCCGGAATGTGGCGACTACGGGCTTTTAACAGTAACTTCATTGAAGCCTACTCGTGACAATAAGCGATTTTCCTTTCTTTTCCCTTTCCTTCCTTAGTGAAGGCTTCGGCCACTTCTGGGGTCTCCGAACGTCACCCAGAGTTTTGACGGGTAGAGCAACTCAAACATGATCTGCTGCCGCTACAGCACCACCTTGGCCTTGTTGAAGCTTGCCCGTCACTTTGCCAACTCGGCACCAATGTCCTAATAAATTCGGATCCTATTATCTTCCAGTTGCAGGTACGCGTCTGCTGGTACACCGTAGTATCCACTCTTTCTCTTCAAATTTGTGGAGTCTCACGATCATCGCCCGCGGCGGATCCCATGATCCAGGCTTCTGCCTCAGGGTTCTATGCAGTTTGTCCACTTCAGGCGCCACATCTAGCAGCCCTTCTGCCACCAGCTCCACCAGCATCTTAGAGATTGTACCTCGTGGCACTGACACCTTCCACTCCTTCAGGCAGGCCCACTATTGGCAGGTTCTATCTTCTCGAGACAATCTCCTGCTCCTCCACCTTTGCCTTCAATGTTTTATAGAGGCCTCCTAGGAGCCCTACCTCCGCCTCCAGAGTCACCACACGATCGCTGTGGTCCGAGATCATTCCTTGAAACTCCGGAATATGTGACCCCTGCGCCTCCAAACACTTCTCCACCCATTCCAAAGAACACTTCAGGTGTGTCACCACTTCTTCGATGGCCTTTGCGAGATCTTTTCGCAGTTGTTCCCTCTGCTTCTGGAATTCAGCTTTAATAAAGATCATCAGGTCAATTTGAAGCCTTTCAGCTGTCCCTTTCCTCGCCTGCATGCTGAAAGAGGCATTTGATTTTGCTGCAGCACAAGTCTGCTCCAATCTTCCAGCCAAATCTCTCACTGTTTTATGCCGGGTCTGGTAACCAAGAGACATATCATTCCTGGGGGAAAGTACTCCTCCAACGTTCAACTACGTTTTTTCATTAAAATTCTATCCCATGTTGGTTAAAAAGAGTACTTTTATGTGACCTGGGGCAACAGCTGTTTTTTATGTGACCACTTACGCCATGGTCCACACCGGAAGTCTGTTCATGTTACATCTAACTGCTGAAGACCAGCTCCTGTGAATGAATATATGGAACTTCTGTCATATATGAATTAGCCAATGCTTTATATATGCCCTACTGAACTGACATTGAATATAGTTTGATTTAAACGACACAACATTTTTTTGAAGTGTGAGGGTGGAAGCATTAAGATCTTTCAAGATATTCTTTCATGTAGCTTCAGATTGAAATATAGAAAATGTACAATCTATTATTGGAAGAAATTCAGGTTTTACAACCTCATAGGTGATTCCACTGAAAATGCTTTGCCAGTCAGACCGATGAAAACATTAATGAGCACTAGCACAAGCGCGGGCGCCATGCTAAAATGGTGTCATTAAATCTGCACTCAACATTCCAGGTACAATGACACGTTTGATATATTTGAATCTGCAGTGGAGCATCAGAATGCATCCCATTTATGCTCAAACTCTGCTTACACAGCAGTGTAACCCCATCCCTTTATGCAATGTGCGAATTGTGAAATCTGCTCATGCATTCCATAATATTGTCAATCCAACGGGTAAATACATGTGTTAGGATATATAAAGGTCCATGCACTATAAATTGGCCTCATTGGCTATTTCGTGGATAGGGCCAAAGGGGAATTCCGGCTGCGTCCATGTGCTGACGATTGCACGAAAGGTGGCTCTCGACGAGGAACATCGACTAAGGCCTCTTAACCCATACAAATGTGCGCCAAAGTATAGAAAATTCCGCAAAATTACCCCCATCGACTGTACGGCCACCAAGGAGGGGAGGGAAACCTCAACGTTGGAACAACGAAACACACGTGGAGGCACAATACCGGCGGGGATCGACCCCACAGTATTCCGAGCTCAGGCCTGGGCGCTGATGAACCAAATGATGAGCTTCATCACCTCCGAGTTTCAAAACATAGGTTGCAAATTTAAGATGACCTCCTGGAGGCATTGAAATCGGCAGCTGAGGCCACGATGGCACCCAAGAAGCAAACAATGCACAAAATGGACCGGTGGCTAGAGGCCGAGGAGATGATGACAAGGGACCTGGGAAAGCCGGCACGGACTGAGGGGATCGGACAGCAGCACTCGTGGCTGAGGCCACACTTGATTAAGACCCAAGGTCGGCTGAAAGCCAATGTCGACGAGGATCAAGAAAACCTATGACATTGGCAAAACGTAAGAATCGTGGAGCTGCCAAAGGGAATGGAGGGGAGGAATCCATCGAATAGATTGCAGCGATGCTTGGGAAGCTTGTCAGTGAGGAGGGCTTCATCTATCCCTCAGAGGTGCACCGCACCCTCAGGTTGCTTTGGCAGTGGCTTAGGGCTGGTGAACCACCACGGCTAAAAAATCCTAAGCTCCACAGATACCATGATAAAGGCAAGATCCTGATCTGGGCAAAGGGCGCAAGAGGGTGCAAGTGGGAAGAAAATACCTGCATTTGTACCAGGACATTGGTGTAGACGTGGAAAAGAGCCGGGTGGAATTCAATGTGTCAAAATCTGCGCACTGCAACAGTGGGGTGTGACTTGGCATGTTCTCTCCTGCCAAACTGTGGGTCACATACCAAGGCAATGAACTGGAAGTGGCCACAAAATGTGCCCAGAAAGATGAATCGGACATGCAATAATAGAGGGCGATAGTCAGAAGGTAGGCTGTTGGATTTTGAGAGACGCAGGGGCTTCAAATTTCCACCTCTTAATCACCTTCTCATGGCCCACCTTCCACACTACTCTTCCCTTCCTTCACATTTAGATTTCAATTTCTGGGCATAGATTGTCCATTAATTTTTGTTGCAAACACACTGACTCCCACAGCTATCACGACTACAGCCCTTCACACCCCCAATCTTGTAAGGACTCTATCCCATTCTCCCAGGGCCTTTGCCTCCTTTGTATCTGTTTTGATGATGCCACTTTCCAAAACGGTACTGCTGACATGCCTTCATTTTTTTCTGTATCATGGTTTCCCACCGATTGTGGTCGAAAGTGCTCTCAACCATGTCTGAACCATCTCCCTCCTCTCTGCCCTCATCCCCTTTCCTCCCTCCCAGAACCAGGATATGGTCCCCCTAGTCCTCATTTTTCACCCCAACAGGCTCCGCATTCAATCAATTATCCCCCACCAGTTACTTCATCCACAGCATGATTCCACCACCAGATGTGCATTCCTCTCCGTCCCCTGTCAGCATTTCGCAGGAACTATTCCCTCCGGGATATCCTGGTCCACTCATCCACTCACTCCCATCACTTCACCCTCTTCCCACGGCACCTTCCCATGCAATCGCAGAAAGTATATCACTTGCTCCTTTACCTCTTCCCTGCTCGTCATCCAAGGCTCTAAACACTCTTTTCGGGTGAGGCAGCGCTTCAGGTGCACTTCCTTCAATCTGACCAATTGCATTCACTTCTCCCAATGATGTCTATTCTGCATTGGAGAGACTAAATGCCGATTGGGTGACCACTGCAGAGAATACCTGCGGTCTGTCTGCAAGCAGGACCCAGACCTCTCTGTCGCTTGCTGTTTCAACTGACCGTCCTGTTCTCACTTCCACATTCCATCCTTGCCTTGCTGAAATGTTGCAAGGTTCCAGTGAAGCCACTCCATCAGATGTTTTAAATGTTCTTTCCATGTCTGGCTGACAATTACCAGTTCGTCGATGTATACCGCGCAATTGGGTAATCCTGGAACAACTTTGTTAGTTAACTGTTGAAATGTGCCTGGGGCATATTTCATGCCAAATGACATAACTTTGAACTGGTATATACCTTCTGGAGTCACAGAAGCTGAAATCGCCTTTGCCCATTCGGATAAAGGTAGCTGCCAGTAACCTTAAAGTAAATCCAGTTTGGAAATAAAATCTGATTGTCCCACTTTCTCAATGCAATCCTCCAAACGTGGGATGTGATAAGAGTCCGTTCTTGTAACTGCATTCACCTTCATATAGTCCATGCAAAACCGTTGGGTACCGTCCGGTCTTGGTACCATCACTGTGGGTGAGCTCCATTGCCTGCAACCCACGTCAATGATGTCATTTTTAAGCATACTCTCAATCTCTTTGTTACCCTGTGCCAATTTTAAAGGGTTATGTCTGTATGGATGTTGTTTGATTGGAACAGCATTTCCCACATCTACATCATGTATAGCCATTTAGTGCTTCCCAATTTATCTCTACAAACGTGCCCACGTGATATCAATAACTCTTTCAGGTCAGTCCGTTTTTCCTCTGGAAGGTCTCTGAACAATTTATCCCAATTTTTAAGAACATCCTCATTTTCCAATTGACTTGGAGGTATGTCAAATTTATAGTCATCCGGATTTGGTTCGACACTTTGAGTGAGAATCATTAAAACCTCATCCTCTTTCTTTCCTTCCCGTTCAAAAATCCGTTTAAGTATATTCACATGTCACACTCGGTCAGTCTTTCTTCTATCTGGTGTTTTTCCCACATAATTCACCTCACTTAATTTTCTTTCAATCTGATAAGGTCCACAAAACCTAGCTTTTAAAGGTTCACCTACCACTGGTAACAATACTAAAACTTTATCTCCACTGGCAAAACTACACACCTTAGATTTCTTCTCCGCTGCCCGTTTCAACACATTTTGTGCAGCTTTTTAATGTTGTCTAGCCAATGCTATACTTGATAGTTCCCTAAAATTTGACACGTAATCCAATAATGTAATTTCCGATTTCTCACTCACCAATTTTTCCTTGATCAATTTTAAGTGGTCCTCTTACCTCATGACCAAAAATTAGTTCAAAAGGACTGAATTTGGTTGACTCATTAGGTGCATCCCTAATTGCAAACAGTACGAATGGAATTGCATTATCCCAATCTTCTGGATAATCATGACAATAACAGCTCAACATTGTCTTTAATGTCTGATGCCACCTTCCTAATGCTCCCTGCGGTTCTGGATGGAGCGCAGTTGTTTGAAATTGTTTTCTTCCCAAGCTATCCATAACTTCTTCAAATAACCTTGATGTAAAATTTGATCCTTGCTCCGATTGTATTTCTGTGGGTAGTCCATATCCAGTAAAGAAGTTAAGTAACTCCTCCACAATCTTTTTAGCTGTAATGTTACGTACCGGAATGGCATCTGGAAACCTAGCATGCATGTCCATTATAGTCAAAAGATATTGATTCCACTTTTTGTTTTAGGAAGCGGTCCTACGCAATCAATTAGGACCTTTGTAAAATGGTTCCTCAAATGCTGGAATGGGTATTATGGGCGCTGGTTTTATCACTGCTTGTGGTTTCCCTATCACATGACATGTGTGACATGATTGACAAAATGTAACTACATCTTTATGTAGTCCAGGCCAATAAAAATTATTTTAGATTTTAGCTTGAGTTTTCCTTATTTCCAAATGACCTCCCATTGGTACCTCATGTGAAACTTGCAACACCTCCTTTTATACCCTACCAGCATAACTACTTGATGAACATCTGCCCACTTTCCATCCGTCTGCATCTGTAAACGTCTCCATTTTCTCATCAAGACATTACTTTTACGGTAATAACACTCTGGTATGCACTCAGATGCCTTTCCGTGTATGCTTTCTGATACATCCATTTTATTTCTACATCTTTCTGTTGTAATTCCGCAAATTTTCCTGAACTAAAAATATCCGCTCATCCTCCACCTGTTCTTGTTCTTTTTCAACCATCTGATCAAAAATCGTTTCTGATAATTGCACTTCAACTTCATCTTCACTCTTTAATTTCTCCTCTTGTCTTAACCTGTGACTTTGCGACCTTGTTACTGCACAATCCGGAACAATCCCAGGATATTCGTCCTTCAACACTTCAGTTGTCTGATTTTCCACTGGCAAATCAGATGTAATAACGACAGTAAGCATCACTCCCACCTGCGATCCAGCTAAATCATTACCCAAGATAAACTGTATTCCTGGACAAGATAGTTTCTCTATTACTCATACTACCCCTTCACCACTCTTCGCTGGACTTTCCAACCTTACATTATATAATGGAACACTACTCCTCTCACCCTGAATTCCGCATAATACCACCTTTTTTTCATAGAGTTTACAGTGTAGAAGGAGGCCATTCGGCCCATCGAGTCTGCACCGGCTCCTGAAAAGAGCACCCCACGCAAGGTTAACACTTCCACCCTATCCCCACAACCCAGTAACCCCACCCACCACTAAGGGCAATTTTGGACACTAAGGGCAATTTATCACGGCCAATCCACCTAACCAGCACATCTTTGGACTGTGGGAGAAAACCGGAGCACCCGGAGGAAACCCACGCACACACGGGGAGGATGTGCAGACTCCGCACAGACAGTGACCCAAGCCGGAATCGAACCAGGGACCCTGGAGCTGTGAAGCGATTGTGCTATCCACAATGCTACCATGCTGCCCCTTTTCTGGCAACATTCTTCCCAAACTGCATAACTCCTCATCTCTTACCATTGATGAATGACTGGCTCCCGTATCTCTTAATATTGTGACTTCTTTACCTGCTCCTCCTGATACACATGAGTAAACTTTACCCTGACAAGTAAATACTTTAAAGAGATCTGGCACCTTCTCATCAATCACGTCTTGATCAGGCTGTACAATCTTTTGCACCTCCTTCACTTCAGTTGGGATTTCCTTTACCACTTTAACACACCCTGTTCTTATCCTGTTTTACCACATCTCCATTCCCAGTGCTTTTCGTCAACCACCAACACTGTGACGTTACATAGCCTAGTTTATTACAGTGAAAACATTTGAAACTTTTCATTTCTTTTCCACCCTCCTGGATTCCTTTTTTAATCTGAGGTACACTCTCCTTATTATCTCTCATCAGATGACCTTTATCTTTACCACTTGAATATTTCTCATGTCCCCAGTTTATATCTTTCACGGGCTGAAACTGATGTCGGAAACCAAATTTTGATTCATGAACTAATTCATAATCATCTGCCATTTCTGCTGCTAATCTCGCAGTTTTAACCCTCTGCTCTTCCACATGAGTTCTCACTACATCCGGAATTGAACTTTTAAACTCCTCCAAAAACATAATTTCTCTGAGAACTTCATACGTTTGGCGTATTTTCAAAGCCCCTATCCACCTATCAAAATTGCTCTGTTTGAACCTTTCAAACTCCATGTATGTTTGACGAAGATATTTCCTTGAATTTCTAAACCTTTGCCTGTAGGCTTCAGGCACTACTTCACATGCACCTAAGATGGATGTTTTCACCTCCTCATACGTCTCAGATAACTCCTCCGGTAGTGAGGCAAACACTTCAGTCGCCCTACCTAGCAGCTTTGTTTGAATCAGGAATACCCACATGTCCTGTGGCCATTTCATTTGTTTAGCTATCTTCTCAAATTAAATGAAAATGTCTTCTCCCTCCTTCTCATCAAACATTGGCACTCTTGGCATATTTAAATAGATCCCCATCAAGCCTTCGACCATGACGCACTTTCTCACTATCCTCATCACTATCATCCAACTGTACGTTTCCCTTCACGCCTGCCAATTTTAACTGACTGTCCTGTTTCATGGCAATTTTCTGAAGTTCAAACTCTCTCTCTTTACCTTTTTCCCCTGATCTGTATTTCCCTTTCTCTTTCTTTATCCTCTCTATCTCTTTCGTATTCAAGCTGCTTTAATTCTTTCTCATGTTCCATTTGTTTAAGTTGTAACTAATTTTTGCAATTTCCAATGAGTCAAACTGTATCTTAGGCAACTTTAAATGCTTAGGCACCACCAAAATTACCTCATCTTTTCGCATTTTGTCAGGTAATGTTAACTGCAATGTTCCTGCCAAATCTAACAGTCTGCTTTTAGTCTCTGCCAGTAAGGTACTGCTTTTGACTATCTCCACCCGCAAAAACTTCAGACCCTCTGAAAGAGCCATTGTCCACAGGACACTCCCTACTTAAACTGGAATGCCACACCCGAATAGCAACCACAATATGCTCACCCTTCACTGTTGTAAGTTCACAAAGCCAATCCAATAGATTGATTTTTATTCCCCTTGAGCCCCCAATTTGTTATGGGCCAGGGTCTAGAGAACCCCAAATTGTAGCATGGAGTACAACTAACCCACAACTTTTAATGGATTGTCGTATGCGGAGCACATGGCCCACTCTACATGTGTGGTATGGCAGAAATGGAAAAAAATATTGTTTAAAGCAAAACAATGTTTATTGCGTTAACTCAAGTTCACCTTTCTAAAACTAACAGTGAATATCTTCGCAACCATTAATTCAATTACAACCCCCAACGAATACAACACTAAGTAATGCTTACGCTGTCTTTTTAACATCCAGAAGACTTACAAAAAACATAACCTTTAACAGAAGCACATCATGTTAAAGTCACTACTGAGAACATTTATAATTCTGAATTCACCAAATGATCAAGGGATAGTATTTTCATGGCAGAGAGAACAGCAGTACACCTGAGCTGTCTGGGTTCAGCTCCAACACTGAAAACGAAATCAAAAAGACAGAGACACACCCAAGCTTTTCTCAAAGTGAAACTAACAAACAGAGCCAGAGTTCAGCTCCACTCACACTCTGACATCACTGCATTTACATGAGCAGCCAAACATTTGTTGAAGTGACATTATTATGAAAGGCATATTACAGCATTCTGGACATCGCATTGTGCTTAACAAATTTAGATTGTGAACTCTCTCCTCCACCTTCAGCCCAATTTTAATTTCAATCAATTTATTTTCATTTCATGCCAGCATTGTGGCGCAATGGTTGAGCCCTACTGCCTCACGGCGCTGAGGTCACAGGTTCGATCCCCGCTCTTGCTCACCGTCCATGTTGGGTTTGCACATTCTCCCCGTGTTTGTGTGGGTCTCGCCCCCACAACCCAAAGATGCTCAGTCTAGGTAGATTGGCTTCGCTAAATTGCCCCTTAATTGGATAAAATGAATTGGGTACTCTAAATTTATTTTTAAAAAGAAAAAAGTATTTCCATTTCGTCCATTGATCTGTTTTCCCCTCAGCATTGTCCCTCGTCCATCCACTCTACTTGGGCCAACATTTCCTATGTGCCCTTGAACACATTGTGCACCTTTGTTCTGCCACTCACATTCTCATCTCTTCAAGTGCCACTATCTGCACCTTGCTTAGCGTTAAACACTCCCACTTACATTCCTTTTGTCTTCCTGTCGTCGACACCTTTGTCAATCTCCACCGAACAGTGTCCCCTATCCAGCCACACTGCTCTACGCCTGTCCCCATTACATTATAAACCTGATCCCATTTCCAGTTCTCTGTAGCTTTGACAAAGAATCATCCAGACTCGAAATGTTAGCTCCCTTCTATCCCCAGAAATGCTGTAAGATCTGCTGACATTGTTGAGCATGTTCTGTTGTTCTTTCTGATTAATACCGACTGTGCTATACATCACACCAGTAATCAATTAAAGATTATCAGCTGGCCTCACAACGAGGGTGTTTTACACGTGCTGGAAGTTATATGCATTGATGCGCATGGACATTTATTCTGCAGGCAAAAAGGAATACACCGAGGCATGCACCTTCTCGAACAAAGGTACCCTGTGACATTCTCCATGGCAATGTATCGACCAATCAGAGTCGACTTGCCAACCAACTTAGCACTCTTCTTATGCAGTATAACTTGTTGCTCCCTTTGAAATTAGGAATTCTTGCATCAGTGCTGATGAGTGGAAGATGTGAAGTTTCAATAGCTTGGATGTTTGTCTGCAGAAGTAAATGAGAAATGTAGAGGCGGGAGACAGGTATAGATCTGTTGGGAACACCAGTGATAATTGCAGAACTGTAAACAGAAACATTAGTGTTTTAGTTTGTTGCTCTGATTAAATAGTGAAGAATGGATCAGGTGACATTATTTGCACCAAACTCTAACACTGGATAATTTTTTGACGATGATCGTGTGAATAATAGATAGGACAAAGACACATACAGCACAGAACAGGCCCTTCGGCCCACGATGATGTGCCGAACATTTCTCCTAGATTAATCATAGAGTATCATAGAATTTACAGCGCAGAAGGAGGCCATTCGGCCCATTGAGTCTGCACCGGCATTTGGAAAGAACACCCTACCCAAGATCAACACCCCACCCTATCCCATAACGCAGTAACCCCACCCATCACTAAGGGCAATTTTGGACACTAAGGGCAATTTATCATGGCCACTCCACCTAACCTGTACATCTTTGGACTGTGGGAGGAAAGAGGAGCACCCGGAGGGAACCCACGCACACACGGGGAGGATGTGCAGACTCCGCACAGAGAGTGACCCAAGCCGGAATCGAACCTGGGACCCTGGAGCTGTGACGTAATTGTGCTATCCACAATGCTACCGTGCTGCCCGTAAGAAAACATTAATCTACACTCCATCATTCTACTGTAATCCATGTACCTATCCAATAGCCACTTGAAGGTCCCTAATGTTCCCGATTCAACTACTTCCAGAGGCAGTACATTCCATGCCCCCACTACTCTCTGGGTAATGAACCTATCTCTGACACCCCCCTATATCTTCCACCATTCACCTTAAATTTATGTCCCCTTGTAATGGTTTGTTCCACCCGCGGAAAAAGCCTCTGACTGTCTACTCTATCTATTCCCCTGATCATCTTATAAACTTCTATCAAGTCGCACCTCATCCTTCTCCGTTCTGATGAGAAAAGGCATAGCACCTTCACCCTTTCCTCGTAAGACCTACTCTCCATTCCAGGCAACATTCTGGTAAATCTCCTTTGCACCTTTTCCAAAGCTTCCACATCCTTCCTAAAATGAGGCGATCAGAACTGCACACAATACGACAAATGTGGCCTTATCAAGGTTTTGTACAGCTGCATCATCACCTCACTGCTCTTAAATTCAATCCCTCTGCTAGTGAACGCCAGCACACCATAGGCCTTCTTCACAGCTCTCTCCACTTGAGTGGACACTTTCAAAGATCTATGAACATGGACCCTAATATCTCTCTGCTCCTCCACATTGCCAAGAACCCTGCCGTTAACCCTGTATTCTGCATTCATTTTTGTCCATCCAAAATGGACAACCTCACACTTTTCAGGGTTTATCTCCATCTGCCACTTCTCAGTCCAGCTCTGCATCCTATCTATGTCTCTTTGAGGACGAAAACAGCCGTCCTCACTATCCACAACTCCACCAATCTTCGTATCGTCTGCAAATTTATTGACCCACCCTTCAACTACCTCATCCAAGTCATTAATGAAAATCACAAACAGCAGAGGACCCAGAACTGATCCATGCGTTACGCCACTGGTACCTGGGCTCCACGCTGAATATTTGCCAATCCACCACCACTCTCTGACTTCTATTGGCTAGCCAGTTCGTTATCCAACTGGCCGAATTTCGCACTATCCCATGCCTCCTTACTTTCTGCATAAGCCTACAATGGGGAACCTTATCAAATGCCTTACTAAAATCCTAATGTTGGCAACGATTGCAGCCAGGCCAAGGAGGATGAGAAGGTAATTTGACAAATACAGAGGATACATTTAATGACTGAGATAAATGTCTTTTTGCTGCTGAGGCTGAGCTGAAGCATTTTTGGTGGTGAAAACCGCGAGTCCTGGGGAATTTTAGCATGGATTTGGGAGGTGATAGCATGTGCAAGAACTTGAGAGGGGAAGGGAGATTGGGAATCGTGTGCTAGTTTGGCAAATTCCATGAGGTTAAGGATGTCAAACTAGGAAGGAAGAACAAACGATGAGAGGTTGTGCTGCGGAATAAATAATAAAGAAAGCTAATCGGATGGCCTTCGCCTTAGTGCCATAGCAGTCGTTGACCCCTGGCATTTATTTTTGTCTCGACGGTGGAAGAAATGTGGCATCTGTGTTTGTGTGGGCGTGGGTGCTGCTGGTTGACAGCCGTGGGCGTGGGTGCTACTGATTGATTATTGTGGGTGTGGGTGCTACTGGTTGATTGCCGTGGGCGTGGGTGCTACTGGTTGATTGTTGTGGCCTGGGTGCTGCTGGTTGATTGTCGTGGGCGCGGATGCTACTGGTTGATTGTCATGGCGTGGGTGCTGCTGGTTCATTGTTGTGGGCGTGGGTGCTTCTGGTTGATTGTCGTGACGTTGTGCTACTGGTGGATTGTCGTCGGCGTGGCTGCTGTTGGTTGATTGTCGGGGCGGAGTTGAGAAGAAATTTTGCAACAGAAAACAGACGTCAGATGTAATCTTTTCATTCTGTAGTAGAGACAATGTTATCAGACTACCGTGTACACCGAGTTCAATATAAGAGGGCCGTTGAGCAAATAAGTACCTGCGGACGACGGTTGGGCCAGTACTGCCTTACACAGCTCAACCAAGTTCTCCGTGCAAGTCTACTTCTCGTGAACTAAAGAAGCTGGCGATCACCACTATATCATTTAGAACTGACTGAGTTATAGAATCGTAGAATTTACAGTTCGTAATGCGGCCATTCGGCCCGTCAAGCCTGCACCTGCCGTTGGAAAGAGCACCTACTGAAGCGCAGCCGCTTCTGGAAACTAAGGGGCAATTTTAACCTGGCCAATCCACCAAACCTGGATTGTGGGAGGAAACTGGAGGACCAGGAGGAAACCCATGCAGACACGGAGAGAAAGTACAAACTCCACCCATATAGTCATTCAAGGCCGGAATTAAACCCGGGACCCTGGAGCTGTGAGGCAGCAGTGCTAACGACGCTGCCATTGTGCAACCCTGTACACAAGAGAGACCAATATGAGAGTGCTGTTGAGCAAATAAGTACCTGCAGAAACATTGCAACAAATGAAGTGTCAAATGGCAGTTTGATAGGATTTCGAAAATGGATTGACAAAGAGAATTAGGAAATAATGTTATTTTTAACAGCCAATATAAAGGGAGATAGAGCTGAGGAGTGGAAGAAGGATGTGGTTGGAAAGTGAGACAAGGACGCGGCCTTAGGCAGCCTTATTTGGGGTTTTATTAACATTCCCATATTGTGGGACGAGAAATTCCACATGGGCTGGCAAGACAGACTGAAGTGTTCCTGGATTGTGCGATGGGATATTTAGGAATACAATGGGCTCATAAAAGAGAGCATGACAAGTTGAAATGGTGATTTAAATCACCGAGGATGAAAGATCAAATGAAACATGATTGAGATGATATATACACAGGTAGCATCTACACACTGAGGAACGGAGGTAACATTTCAGCTGGAAAAGGGTTTACCAGAAATCGGTCCCTGGATGGCAAGGCTAACGTATCTTTTTGTGAAGAGACTGCAGTAGAAATGACGATATCTCAATGAGGAACATTATATGACGGTTTGTACCGTGGTTTAAATCAATTTGTCTTAATGAGCGCCGAGAGAGGAGAATATGCGATATGCTCAAAGAAGGAGGGAATGCCAGAAAAGTCGGGATCAGGCAAAAGTGTAACCTATTGATAAAACATATGCTAGAATTGTGATTGTAGCTCTTGACAGGCCACGTGGACGAAAGCATAATCAGAATTCTGTAAAGGCTATCGTGTGCATTCTAGCATCCATAATATATCTCGCATGGCAACGTAGGTGTTCCTATACGATGAATATTCAACATGGAGGCATGTAAATGTCTGTCGATGGCAGCATCCAGCGGATCAACATTATGAGGATCTTTTGGACAGGAGGGAGTTGATAGGATCAGCTCACAGCGGTGACACGATGGTAAGAATGATGAGTAATTTGAATACGACAATCAGCGTTTGAAAAATGCATTACATCAGTGCTCGATGCATCAGGTTGTTTCACAAATTTGTACTGAAAACTGGGTGCACCAGCGTTGGGCGCCGCTTTGCGGAATCATGTTCATGGGCCTTAGTGACCCATGGCAGAGGCACTATATGCTTCTGCAAGGCAGCACTCTGCCTCCGAAATTCCATCTTCGATGCTGGTTTTCAAATGAATTTCGAGCTCAATGCATGCACGCGATTTCTGGGTAAAACAAAATCCTGATACTATTCGCCGAGGAATCTGAGGTATCAAACATGGATTTCACTCTGGTGATAATTGATGTAAGGCCACGTTGGTAGAATTCTACAACACAAGAATAGGCCATTTGATACTTTAGTGCAATCAGTCCTAACACCTTATTAGAATTAACGCAACGGAAATTCAGGTTTGTAGCTTTGATGGAAGGTAGAATGAGGACTTGAGGAAATCCCATCATCGCGCTGGTACACAACACCCAAACCTGGGCATGATTTTGTTGGTTTCATATTCTAAATCAAAGTTTGTCTGCATCATTGTGCGTTTATTTCAGTGTGTCACCCGTGTGCTCCTCCAGTTCATTTATATTCTCATCATTATGGCTTACTCCCATGACATGTAGATATTATGTTTTCTGTGCATGTATTGTATTTTTGGATTGTATTAATAGTTCGAGTTCCCTTTCTGAATCCCTTGCACTCTCTATATCAATCGCAAAAGTGCTTAATATGCCATATTTATTCAGATAACTACTTATACTGAACATTTTTTAAAAATCTTATAATACTGAAAATTACAACAGTTGACGTAAAATTTGTCGTATAGATAATTTTCAACTGGAGACTTGAGGGCTGAATTTTCGAACCAGGCGAGGGTCAGAGATGGAGGTCAACAGGGCGAAAGAAAGAGGTTGCACGGAGAATCTGCTGCTGGCCCCATTCTCGGAGTCAACCCTTTCATCTAAAGTGGGGTTCTGAAAGCCAGGGCGAGGCGAACAACCGATTAAACCCATTAAACATATTTTCTAAGGATATGTTAGTGACACGAAGGTGGAGTCGAGATTGAGTGCATGGAGATTGAGTCCAGGGAGATTAAGTTCCGAGAATTTGTTTAGTGAGTGTGAATTAAGACTTGGTAACTTTCTGAAATCTAGTCAGGTTTGAGTTTAGCATTGAACCTAACAGAAATTTTAGTTTTTTTCAGCGTAAGGCACAAATAAACAAGCTTTCCATGGAATATACTTTGGCATAAATACACAGACATGACGTCAATCGCATGATGACGGATGCGGGGAGCCAGTGCAGTGTGACCGAGTGCTTAAATGTAGAACTTGAGTAAGGAGTGAATTTTGTGCAGTCAAAGAAAGGGGCTATGATCCACGAAAGCTAAAGCTCGTTGGCATTGAATTCGTGTACAGGTAGGCAGTTGGTCAATTAAATAATTGTTTCCGACATGAGGGCAGTGCTTTAAAGCTGTAATCGTGAGATATGCAACTATATTAAATTTATCAGCTAACTAGTCAACTCAGTAATATAATTTCTGAGTGATATTCTAAACTTTAACCCTACTTATTAAAACTAAATTAAAATAACGGCTGCAGGATAGAGCATGTGCAGCAAGGTCACATGGGACCAGTGTGACACACGGCAAGCACATTTGCAATGGGTGACTAGCTCAAGGAACTTCAGCTCCGAGTTGATGAGCTACAAAATTAAAGCACAGTGATGCAGCAGACAGAGTGAAATTATATAAGCATAAATTCCAGGAGGTAGTCACACCCCTCAGGGTAATTCATGAAGATTCATTTCGCGGTTAGAGAGGGGTGCTGTGGGATTTGTGGGGGTGGGTGCGGTAGATTGTGGGGCCTGTTGGATAGGCAGCTTTAGGAATACAAAATGTAGCACTTGAGGAGCATAGTTGACAGTCAATCGTATCCTATGGTATTACAAGATTTCTGGATTGGCGAGCAGGAAAGGCTGGGAGAATGAGGAAGTTTACGTTGTGTGGTGGAGAGGGCCAATCAATTGCGAGTGCAAAATGGATGAAATATAGGTGGGGCCACTATAAATAGGGGAATATACACTGTTATCCAGTTTAGCGATTGGGAGTGGAGTTGGCGCGAACTGGGGAAGAGGAACTTCGGAACAGAAAGTATGAATAACTTACATTTGGGATTGCACAATATTCCAAGAAGGGCCTTACCAAGATTCTGTAGAATTGTAGCATGGCTTGACCGTTATTGATTAATTCGTGTTCAATGTAATAAATATTCCTTTCGACTTAATTAATTAGTACTAAATGTAATAAATATTTATTTTGATGTAATAAATTAGTTCGTGCTAGAAATGTCAGTCAGCGAGATGCAGTGCTCCAAATGTGGGACATCCGTGACGCTTCCAGCATTCCGAATGACTACATCTGCAGGAAGTGTGGTTAATTGCAGCTGCTCACAGACCACGTGGTTGAGTTGGACCAGCAATTGGATGGGCGTACGAGCATGCAGATGGTAGAAATCGTTATAGACAAAAATTATAGATACGTGTTCAAACCCAACGTGCAGCCAGATAAATTGGCGACCGCTAGAAAGGGCCGTCAGTCAGTGCAGGTACCTTCGTGGATGCCCCCCTCTCTAACCAGTATGGCATTTTGGATACCGATGGGAGAGGATGGCCCATCTGGGTAATTCAATAGCAGAGGCCTGAGCAGTGGCATAACAGCTGGCTATGTTGCTGAGAAGAGCGATAGTCATAGTGGTCTGCATAATCAGGGGCACAGAAACGTGCTTCTATGGTCGTTAAAAAAAACCTCCAGAATAGGGTGTGTTGCCTCCCTCGTGCCAGGGTCCGGTATATCACTGAACGGCTGCAGAGGAGGTTGATAAGGCAGCGGTCACGGTACATGGTGGTACAATTGATATGGATAGAAATAGGGCTGAGGTCTTGCATCGTGAATTCACGGAGTTAGCAAATAGATTCAAGAGCAGGACCTCCTGTTGTAATCTCTGGATTACTCCCAAAGCCAAGTGTTGGTGAGTACAGGCACATCAGAATTGCACAGTTGAATGTGTGTCTTAAGAGTTGGTTCAGCGGGGAGGGTTTTAGATTACTGGACCATTGGGACTGTTTTTTGCGAAGGTGGGATCTGTAAAAGTGGTCCGGTCTACATCTAAACCAGAGCGGGGCTAACATCTTTGCTGGTGGGTTTGCTAGTTCTATGGGGAAGAGTTTAATCTAGTTTAGCAGGGGGAGGGGATGCAGACTGATAGGAGAATAGGGGCACAGTATACATTACTGGGCTGGTTTAAAGGCTGGTTTTGCACGATAAGCTGGTTTAGCACAGGGGTTGGTTTAACACAGTAGGATAAACAACTGGCTTGTAATGCAGAACAAGGCCAGCAACGCGGGTTCAATTCCTGTACCGGATCCCTGAAAAGGCTCCAGAATGGGACGATTAGGGACTTTTCACAGTAAATACATTGAAACCTACTTGTGACAATAAGCGATTATTAATATTAAATAGAAACTCAATTACGTTAGAGGGAATACAGAGGTATTACGTTTAGAGATAGTAAGACGAGGCTGCATAGCCTCAATTTTCATCCCAGGAGAATTAAAGGTAAACCGGGTGAGTTTAGGGCGATGATTGGCACGTGGAGTTATGAGAGGGGCAGGATTGGCAGCTCAACATGCCGGGATATAGGATCTTCAGGCAAGACAGAGGAGGCGGTTACTGCAGTAAGGAGAGATGATGTATTGGAGGAGGCATCAAATACATTTTTGTGGGTCGATCTTTGGAATAAAAAAGGGACAACTATGTCGCTACATGTTTAAAGGGCTGGTTTAGCTCAGTGGGCTGGACAGCTGGTTTGCAGAATAAAACCAGCAGCGTGGGTTCAATTCCCATACCAGCTTACCCGAACAGGCGCCGGAATGCTGTGAATAGGGGCTTTTCACAGCAACTTCATACTTGTGAAAATGCAAGGTTATATTATTATTTTAGACCCCAGATAGTTAGCGTGAAGTTGAAGAGCAAATATCTAAGCAATCCATGGAAGGGTGTATAAATAATAAGCGGGCAATTCTATTAGGTAATTGCAACTTTCCCAAAATTAAGTGACATAGCCATTATGTTCAGGGCTTAGATGGAGTAGAGTTCTTAAAAAGTATACAGGAGGACGTTGTAGTTCAATATGTGGAGCATCCAGCAAGGGATCGTGCATTGCTGGACCTAATTCTTGAGAATTAAGCCGGACAAGTGGTTGATGTGTTGGTGGAGGGAGGGGGGGGGTGGGGGGGGGGGGGGCAATTTAGTGATAACTCACACAACATGATTCAATTCGAATTTATTTTAGGCAAATAAATAGTCAAGTTGCAAAAAAAAGTTTTGGATTGGGAGAGAGCAGTTTTTTACTGTATAAGGCAGGTTCTGGCCAAGGTACAGTGGAAAGACTTACTTGTGGGGAACTCTACAGAAGCTGTGGGGGGGGGGGGGGGACGCTCAAAGATGAACAGCGGAGGGTACAGGACCAATACGTCCCTTCTAGGGTAATATGAATGTGCAACAAACCAAAGAAACATGGACGACGAGAGGCATTCAGGATACGATGAGAAGGAAATGAGAGACTTTTAAATAGTACAAGAAGAACAAGTGTGTCGAAGCATTGGTGGAGTATGGAAAGTGGAGGATGGAGCTTAGGGCAACACGGTAGCACAGTGTTTAGCACTGTAGCACCAGAGCCCCAGGCTCGATTCCCGGCTAGGTCACTGTCTGTTCGGAGTCTGCACGTTCTCAGCGTATCTGCGTGTGTTTCCGCCGGGTGCTCTTGTTTCCTCCTATGAGTCCCCAAAAACGTGCTATTAGGTAATTTTGACATTCTGAATTCTCCGTCTGTGTACCTGAACAGGCATCGGAATGTGGGGACTCGTGGCTTTTCACAATAACTTCATTGCAATGTAAATCGATTTGTGACAATAAAGATTATTATATCATAAGAAATCAATTAGGATAGCAAAGAGGATATACGAGAAAGCCTTGGCTTGTATAAGTAGGGAAAATGCCAAGATATTGCACAGTGAGACAGAATCATAGATGTTTACAGCATGAAAACGGGCCCTTTGGCCCAACTTGTCCATGCAGCTCAGTTTTTACAACTTAGTCCCAATTTCCGTCATTTGGCCTTTCTTTCTTTTCCATCCTTCCCATATAACTGTCGAAATGCTTTTTAAAAGACAAAATTGTAGCTAAATCTACTACTGTCTCTGGCAACTCGTTTAGCCACCCTCTGTGTGAAAGAAATTGCCGTTGTGGACCCTTTTGTATCTCCCCCTTCACCTTAAACGTATGCCCTCTAGTTTTAGACTCGCTATGTTCGGGAAAATATATTGATTACCTACTCTATCTTTGCCCCTCATTATTTCACAGACCTCTATAAGTTCACCCGAAGCCTCCTACGCTCCAGGCAAAATGTCCCAGTGCATCCAGCCCCTCCTTATAGCCTGAACGATAGAGTACCGGTAGCATCCTCATAAATCTTTTATGCACTCTCTCTAGTTTAATAATGTACTTTCCATAATAGGGAGACCAGAACTGTACACAATATTCCAAGTGTGGCCTCACCAATGTCTTGTACAAAAGCAGCAAGGTGCCCGAACTCCGTATTCAGTGTTTTCGCCAATGAAAGCAAACATGCCGAATGCCTTCTTCACCATCTTGTCCACCTGTGACTCCACTTTCAAGGAGCTACGAAGCTGCACTCCAAGATCTCGGGAGAGAAATTGTGAGGTTCTTGTCAGGGATATTAAGCATGGCTTTGTCAGAGGGAGATCAAGCTTTACAAATTTTATTGATTTTTTTTGCTCATGTAACCAAGTGTGCGGATAAGGGTTGCGCAGATCATTTAGTTTACATGAATTTCAGCAAAGCTTTTGTCAACGCCCCACATGGGAGAATTATTTAGAAGACAAATGCAAATTGGATACAGGTGGATTGGATCAGGCAGATTCATTATTGGCTTCGTAATCGGAGACAGTGGGCGATGATAGACGGCTGCTTTAGCGTTGGAAGCCATTGGCCAGTGTACTACCACAAGGATCCGTCCTGTGTCTCCTTCTGTTTTTCATTTATTTAAGTGGCATAGATGACTATATCGGGGGGGGGGGGGGGTGGTGTTGGTGCAGGATCAGTAAGTTTGAGGACGGCACAAATATTAGCTTGGTGGTTAACAGTGAGGTTCCGTGACTTGGGGTACAGGATGATAGATGGGTTTGTGAAATGGCGGATAAGTGGTTAATTGAATTTAACCTTGAAAATTGATGGGTGATGCACTTCGGAGACAGTAATTTGAGAAGGAACAGCACAATGAAAGGTCTGACAATGGAAAATTTCGAAACAAGCAAACCTTGGCGTTTTTGTCCATAGATCTCTGAAGGCAAAAGGACAGGTTATTAAGGTTGTGAAAATGGCATTTGGGACTCTCGCTTTTATCAATTGGGGCGTAGATTTCAAAAGCAAGGATGATGGAGCTGTATCGAACTTTGATGAGGCAACAGCTGGAGTACTGTGTGAATTTCTGGTCGCCACATTATAGGAAGGATGTAATTCCACTGGAGGGGGTGCAGAGCAGATTCACAGTAATGTTGCCTGAGATGCAATATTTTAGTTATAAAAAGATTTGGATCGGCTTAGGTTGTTTTCTCTGGAGCAGAGAAGCATGAACGGTGACCTGATTGAGGTACACAAGATTATGCGAGGCATTGGAAGCATCTTTCCCCCTAGTTGAAGTGTCACTTACGAAGCGACACAAGTTCAAAGTGAAGGGAGGTTTAGGAGAAATTTATGGAAAAAACGTTTTTACCCAGAATGTGGTGACGGTGTGGAATACACACCCTGGGAGGTGTTGGAAGCCGGATACCTCAGAATCTTTAAAAAGTACTTGGATGAGTACTCGGCACGCTATTACATTCAAGGCTATGAAATTAAATGAAAATCACTTGTTGTCACAAGAAGGCTTCAAATGATGTTACTGTGAAAAGCCGCTAGTCGCCACATCCGGCGCCTGTTCGGGGAACTGGTATGGGAATTGAACCGTGCTGCTGGCCTGCCCTGGTTTGCTTTCAAAGCCAGCGATTTAGCCGTGTGCTAGGAGCCAAAAATGCGTAAGAAATATATTTTCAAGGAATTACAGAGAGGTATATAGGCGGCACGGTAGCACAGTGGTTAACACGATTGCTTCAGAACTCCAAGGTCCAAGGTTCGATTCCCGGCTTGGGTCACTGTCTGTGTGGAGTTTGCACTTTCTGCGTAGATAGAGAAAATACAGCACAGAACAGGCACTTCAGCCCACGATGTTGCGCTAAAATGTTGTCCTACGTTAATCAAAGAATTTCGGACAATTTTTCATGGCCAATCTACCCAACCTGCACATCTTTGGACTGTGGGAGGAAACCAGAGAACCCGGAGGAAACCCACGCAGTCACGGGGAGGATGTGCAGAATCCACACAGTAGGTTTCAAACAGATAGATAGATAGAGCAATACAGCACAGAACAGGCCCTTCGGCCCACGATGTTGTGCCAAACTTTTGTCCTAGGTTAATCATAGAATTTTGGACACTAAGGGCAATTTATCATGGCCAATCCACCCAACCTGCATATCTTTGGACTGTGGGAGAAACCGGAGTACCCGGAGGAAACCCACGCACACACAGGAAGGATGTGCAGACTCCACACAGACAGTAACCCAAGTCGAAATAGAACTTGGGACCCTAGAGCTGTGAAGCAATTGTGCTAACCACAATGCTACCGTGTTGCCCTTAAGAAGAAGTTAATCTACACTCCATTATTCTACCCTAATCCGTGTACCTATCCAATAGCCGCTTGAAGGTACCTAACGTTCCCGACTCAACTACTTCCACAGGCAGTGCATTCCATGCCCCCACTACTCTCTGGGTAAAGAACCTACCTCTGACATCCCCTCTATATCTTCCACCATTTACCTTAAATTTATGTCCCCTTGTAATGGTGTGTTCCGCCCGGGGAAAAAGTCTCTGACTGTCTACTCTATCTATTCCCCTGATCATCTTATAAATCTATATCAAGTAGCCCCTCATTCTTCTTCATTCTAGTGAGAAAAGGCCTAGCACCCTCAAACTCTCCTCGTATGACCTACTCTACATTCCAGGCAACATCCTGGTAAATCTCCTTTGCACCTTTTCCAAAGCTTCCACACCCTTCCTAAAATGAGGCGACCAGCACTGCACACAGTACTCCAAATGTGGCCTTACCAAGGTTTTGTACAGCTGCATCATCACCTCACGGCTCTTAAATTCAGTCCCTCTGCTAATGAACGCTAGCACACCATAGGCCTTCTTCACAGCTCTATCCACTTGATTGGCAACTTTCAAAGATCTATGAACATAGACCCCAAGATCTCTCTGCTCATCCACTTTGCCAAGAACCCTACCGTTAACCCTGTATTCCACATTCATATTTGTCCTTCCAAAATGGACAACCTCACACTTGTCAGGGTTAAACTCCATTTGCCACTTCTCAGCCCAGCTCTGCATCTTATCTATGTCTCTTTGAAGCCGACAACAGCCCTCCTCACTATCCACAAATCCACCAATCTTCGTATCGTCTGCAAATTTACTGACCCACCCTTCAACTCCCTCATCCAAGTCGTTAATGAAAATCACAAACAGCTGAGGACGCAGAACTGATCCCTGCGGTACTCCATTGGAAACTGGGCTCCAGGCTGAATATTTGCCATCCACCACCACTCTCCGTCTTCTATCGGTTAGCCAGTTTGTTATCCAACTGGTCAAATTTACCACTATCCCATGCCTACAATGGGGAATCTTATCAAATGCCTTACTAAAATCCATGTACACTACATCCATTGCTTTACCTTCATCCACATGGTTGGTTACCTCCCCAAAGAAGTCAATAAGACTTGTAAGGCAAGACCTACCCCTCACAAATCCGTGCTGACTATCCCTAATCAAGCAGTGTCTTTCCAGATGCTCAGAAATCCTATCCCTCAGTACCCGTTCCATTACTTTGCCTACCACCGAAGTATGACTAACTGGCCTGTAATTCCCAGGGTTTTCCCTATTCCCTTTTTTGAACAGGGGCACGACATTCGCCACTCTCCAATCCTCTGGTACCACCCCTATTGACAGCGAGGACGAAAAGATCATTTCCAACGGCTCTGCAATTTCATTTCTTGCTTCCTATAGAACCCTTGGATATGTCCCGTCAGGCCCGGGGGACTTGTCTATCCTCAAGTTTTTCCAAACGCCCAACACATCTTCCTTCCTATCAGGTATCTCCTCGAGCTTATCAGTCTGTTTCACACTGTCCTCTCCAACAATATGGCCCCTCTCGTTTGTAAATACTGAAGAAAAATACTTGTTCAAGACCTCTCCTTTCTCTTCAGACTCAATACACAATGTCCCGCTACTGTCCTTGATCGGACCTACCCTCGCTCTAGTCATTCTCATATTTTTCACGTATGTGTAAAAGGCCTTGGGGTTTTCCTTGATCCTACCCACCAAAGATTTTTCATGCCCTCTCTTAGCTCTCCTAATCCCTTTCTTCAGTTCCCTCCTGGCTATCTTGTATCCCTCCAGCACCCTGTCCGAACCTTGTTTCTTCAGCCTTACAGAAGTATCCTTCTTCCTCTTAACAAGACATTCAACCTCTCTTGTCAACCGTGGTTCCCTCACTCGACCATCTCTTCCCTGCCTGACAGGGACATACATATCAAAGACACGCAGTACATGTTCCTTGAACAAGTTCACTTGTGTCCTTCCCTGACAGCCTATGTTCCCGACTTCTGCACTTCAATTCTTGTCTGACAGCATTGTATTTACCCTTCCCCCAATTGTAAACCTTGCCCTGTTGCAGGCACCTATCCCTCTCCATAACTAAAGTGAAAGTCACAGAATTGTGGTCACTACCTCCAAAATGCTCCCCCACTAACAAATCGATCACCTGCCCTGGTTCATTACCAAGTACTAAATCCAATATGGCCTCCCCTCTGGTCGAACAATCTTCATACCGTGTTAGAAAAGCTTCCTGGACATACTGCACAAACACTACCCCATCCAAACTATTTGATCTAAAGAGTTTCCACTCAATGTTTGGGAAGTTGAAGTGACCCATGACTACTACCCTGTGACTCCTGCACCTTGCCAAAATCAGTTTCCCAATCTGTTCCTCCACATCTCTGCTGCTCTTGGGGGGCCTATAGAAAACTCCCAACAAGGTGACTGCTCCTTTCCTATTTTTGACTTCAACCCATATTACCTCAGTAGGCAGATCCCCCTGGAACTGCCTTTCTGCAGCTCTTTAACTATCTCTAATTAACAATGCCACCCCCCCTATCTCCTTTACCACCCTCCCTAATCTTGTTGAAACACCTATAACCAGGGACCTCGAACAACCATTTCTGCCCCTCTTCTATCCAAGTTTCCGTGATGGCTACCACATCGTAGCCCCAAGTACCGATCCATGCCTTAAGTTCACCCTCCTTATTCCTGATGCTTCTTTCATTAACGTATACACACTTCAACCCATCTCCTTGCCTGCAAGTACTCTCCTTTGTCAGTGTTACCTTCCCCCCCACTGCATCACTACGTGCTTTGCCGTCCTGAATATCGGCCTCCTTAGTTGCTGGACTACAAATCCGTTTCCCATTCCCCAGCCAAATTATTTTAAACCTTCCCGATGAGTACTAGAACACCCCCCCCCCCCCCAGGATATTGGTGCCCCTCTGGTTCAGATGCAACCCGTCCTGCTTGTACAGGTCCCACCTTCCCCAGAATGCGCTCCAATTATCCAAATACCTGAAGCCCACCCTCCTACACCGTTCCTGCAGCCACGTGTTCAACTGCACTCTCTCCCTATTCCTTGCCTCGCTATCACGTGGCACCGGCAACAAACAAGAGATGACAATTCTGTCTGTCCTGGCCTTTAACTTCCAGCCTAACTCCCTAAACCTGTTTATTACCTCCACACCATTTTATTACCTACGTCGTTGGTACCAATGTGCACCACGACTTCTGGCTGCTCACCCTCCCCCTTTAGGATCCTGAAGACACGATCCAAGACATCCCTGGCCCTGGCACCCGGGAGGCAACATACCTTTCGGGAGTCTCGCCCGCGACCACAGAATCTCCTATCTATTCCCCTAACCATTGAATCTCCTATTACTATTGCTTTGCTATGCTCCCCCTTCCCTTCTGAGCCCCAGATCCAGACTCAGTGCCAGAGACCTGGCCGCTGGGGCCTTCCCCCGGTAGGTCATCCCCCCCAACAGCATCCAAAACGGTATACATGTTTTGAAGGGGAATGGCCACCAGGGATCCCTGCACTGTCTGCCTGTTAGTTTTCTTTCCCCTGACTGTAACCCAGCTACTCTTGTCCAGTACCTTGGGTGTGGCTACCTCCCTGTAACTCTTCTCGATAACCCCCTCTGCCTCCCGGATGATCCGAAGTTCATCCAGCTCCAGCTCCAGTTCCTTAACACTGTTTCTGAGGAGCTGGAGTTGGATGCACTTTCCGCAGGTATAGTCAGCGGGGACACCAGTGGTATCCCTCACCACCCACATCCTACAGGAGGAGCATGCAACTGCCCAAGCCTCCATCCCCATTTACTTTACAGAATTCGCTGCCCCGTGGACCAACTGGACCTCCGCCCTCCGACTCTGCTTCCAGTCAGCTGTACTCTAAACTCCTGGCTCCCTTCACGCTCTTTGATAAATATAGGAAATTAAATGTAAGAAACACCTTACGCCCTCTTCACCTAACTCCCTCAGTCACCAAACTCTCACTGCAGCACTCAAATACAACAAGTTCAGCACTCCCTCAGTCACCAAACTCTCACTGTAGCACTCAAATGCAACAGGTTCAGCACTCCCTTAGTCACCAAACTCTCACTGTAGCACTCAAATGCAACAAGCTCAGCACTCAGTGCAAACTGTGCTTCAGTTTCCTCCCACAGTCCAAAGTTGTGCAGCTATGGTGGATTGGCAGTGCTAATCTGCCCTTAGTGTCCAGAAAGGTTAGGTGGAGTTACTGGGTTACGGGGTAGGGTAGAGGTGTGGACGTACGTGGGGTTGTGGGCTGATGCAAACTGTATGGGCCGAATGGCCTCCTTCTGCACTGTAAATTCTCTGATTATGATAAAATGTTCATAGTGGGGACTTTAATTACGCTAATGTAGACTGAGATCGTACACAAAGCGGGAAGATGCATAGGTCCCTCAGCTATGTTCTGGTCAATTTTTAACATCAGTATGTTTCCGATTCAGCCAGAAAGAACGCACTGCTGGTTATGCTTCCTGGGCAGGAGATGGGTCACGTGCATCTAATGTTTGTGTGGGGAACACTTAGGAGACAATGATTATTGGCTCATAAGTTTTGGTTGACTGGAGAAAGGAACTTGGAAAAATCCAGGAGAGAACACATAATTAGGGAAATCCAACTTCAAGAAAGCTCAGAATACATATAGTTCAGATAAATTGGAATAAAAAAGGGACGAAATTAACGGTGGCCTAGTCAAATCCAGCGAGTGACAGTTTCAATGTGCCATAGAAAAAAAATTGTTTCCTTTCCCGAAGCGAACATTCAGCTCTCAGAGTCCCAAATCGATGCAACAGCCCTAATGCAAATTATTTTAAAATGCATTCTTTCCAAAACATAGCGGAGCAAAATGCGATCCTTGAAGGTGGACGGAGTCCCTGTGCGGGGCGCGTTCAAGCCCGTAACTTTGGCAACTGGCGTGCTATCTGCGGTCGAATGTGGGATATGAATGACGCTCGTGTTTCATGTAAGTACCTGGGCTGCGGCGAGGCTGTGTCTGCATCAGGAAATTCCCAATTTGGGGCTGGCCAGTGGCCCATACTAAATGTTGAAGTCCACTGCAACGGCACCGAGGACAACCCGTGGAAGTGTGAATTGAAACCGTTGGCTCACAATAACTGTTCCCTGGAAGAGGAGGCAGCCGGTGTAATTTGTGCAGGTAACTCTCCAGTCTTTAATATTCACAAAATTTGGCAATATAACACAATTTCATGGCGGAATAGAGTCGGGGGGTTTTGAACACAGAAAGAGGCCCTTTGACCCATCGTGTCTGCACCGAGCTTCAAACATCTATGTATTCTAATTCACTTCAGTTCAATTTCTAGCACTTGTCCCGTAGCCCTCTGTACTATCGCATTTGAAGTTATCATGGAAATACTTCTTAAATGTTATGAGGGTTCCCGCCTTTATCGCCCTTTCAGGCAGGGATTTCCAGATTCCCAACACCCTCTGGTTGAAAATACTTTTACCTTATTCACCTCTAAATCTCCTGCTTCTGATCATAAATCTACGCTTAATGGTTGTTGACCGCTGTTCTTAGGAGAAACGTTTCTTCCTATATAATCCCCTCATAATTCTGTACACTTGCGTCAGGTACTCCCCAGTCTTCTCTCATCCAATGAAAACCACCCAGCCTGACCAACATCTCCTCACAGCTGAAACACTCCAGCCTAGACAGCATCCCCGTGATGACCATTTGCAGCCTTTCTCGTGCAACCACATCATTCCTATAGTGTGGCGATAAAACTGCACACAGTTCTCTAGCTGTAGCCTAACCAGCGTTTTATACACCTTCATTAAAACTTCCCTGGTCTTATAGTCAGTTCTTCGGCTATAAAAGACAAGGTTTTAATCACCTGATCCACTTGTCTTTCTCCCTTCAGCTATCTTTGGAATGGACCCCGCGTTCCATACGGACCTCTGTACTTCCTAGCTTCCTCCTATGCATTATCGATGTCCTTGTATTATCCGTCCCTCCAAAATTCATCAATTCATACTTTTCTGTGTTAAATTTAATTTGCTACTGTTAAAGCCATCTACTGAGCCCATCTATATCCTTCTGTAATCTAAGGCTTTCCTCTTCGCTATTTACCACATTATCAATTTTTGTGGCATGTGCGAATTTACTAATGATGCCCTCCACATTCACATCTATATTATTATGTACGCTACAAACTGCAAGGAGGACAGCCCACAACCCCGAGGTAGCCCACCGGACTCAGGGTTGCAATAACAAAAACAGCCTTCGATCATTGCGCTGTGTCTCCTGCCAATAAGCCACCTTGGATCCAATTTGCCAAATTACCCTGCAACTCAATGGCTCGTACCTTATCTACCAGTCTCCCATGCGGTTGGACCATTGTCAACAGGTTTACTGAAGTCCATGCAGGTTATATCAACTACCCTACTACAATATACATACCTAGTCGACTCCTCAAAAAATTCGTTCAAGTTTTATAGATAGGATCATCACTGACAAAGCCTCTCTGACTATCCTGGATTAATCCTTGCCTCTCCAACTGGAGATTAATTCTGTCCCTCAGAGTTTGCTCCAATAATTTCCCTGCCTCTGATGTTAGACCAATTGGCCTGTAATTACCTGTTTTTCACCTACTTCCCTTCTAAAATAATTGAACAATGTTATATGTCGCCCAGTATTCTGCCACCTCTCTTGCGGTCAGAGAGGATTTGGGAATTACCGATTGAGTTCCTGCAATCTCCTACTTTGCCACCAACAGCAGTCTAGCATACATATCATTTGGGTAGGTGGTGTTTCCAATTTCAGGCCCGCTAAAATCGCTAACACCTCCTTCCTCTCAGTTCTAATCTGTTCAATTTCATGATAGAACCCATACCTGCTTCAGATGCCCTAATGTTCATTCTCCACAATGATCATGGATGGTATGGCAGCACAGCAGTTAGCACTATTGCTTTACAGCACCAGGCACCCTTGTTGGAGTCCGGGCTTGGGCCACTGTCGGTGTGGAGTATGCACATGCTTCCCGTGTCTGCGTGGGCTTCCTCTAGCTGCTCCAGTTTCCTCCCACAAGTCCCTAAATATACACTTGTTAGGTGAATTGGACATTCTGAATTCTCTCCCAGTGTACCGTAACAGGCACCATTGTATTTTCTAGTGTATTTTCACAGTAATTCATTGCAGCATTAATGTAAACGACTCGTAACATCAAGAAAGATTATTGTTGTCACGGATTTCAAATACACATGAGTAAACATAAGAACATAAGAACATAACAATCTACGTGTTTTGACTCCACAGAGTTTAACATTTTGTTACTTAATGAGTCCCACTGTTTTCCTGCTTACCCGCTTGCCCTTAACTTGCCTGCAAATTTTCCATTACTTTGCTTGCGAGGAATTTTCATGGCCCATCTTTGTTCTCCTAATTTTTTTTTGATTCCTCTCCTGCATGTTCAATACTCCTCTTGGGCATCCACTGTTTTAAACCTCCTGAATCTGCGGTAAGAATCCCCTCGTTTCCTTTTACAATCCTGTATATGCTTTGTGTGTAGGGGTCTCTGAGACCGTTCGCCCCGCCCTTTATCTTTACGGGGACATGTTGGCTTTGCATTTTCTACATTTCATTTGTGCATGAACTCATACCATTCAACTACAGAATTTGATCAACAGCGTCCAATTTTAAATTAGTGCAACTTATTGACCTCACGTTGACGAATCAGAAGGAAAAATAAAAGCACCATTTAACTCTTCCTAAATATATAAATATAATGCTTTTTCGAATTACACAATCACGTCTAGAAGTTGTTGCTGTTCGATCAGCACAAAGTAGAGGAGCAACCTTCCTCTGGTTTTAAATAAAGCCGCATTAATGTTTCCTCTGTGACAGCGGCGATGGTGCCTGGACAAATGATTTTAATTCAATCACCATTTACAACTGGATTATTTCTGCAGTAACAAGCAGTGAATCGATGACACTTATACAGTGACACGTTATTTTTGCATGAAAATTTATTAAGTGTAGTGTAACAACAACATTCTTCCATGGGATCTGGGCGTAGCTGTGCCTGCAATGTTTGCCTATCACTGATGTCCTTGAATTTAGAAGCTTGCCCGGGCAATTCAGAAGGCAGTTAAAATTCAACTTCATTGTCTTGGTCTGCAGTCACAAGTAGGCAGACTGTGTATGTGCCCAAACTGTTTGACCTCTCGTCATATGTCAACCCTATCATCCCTGGAATCAATCTGCAGAACCTCCTCCGAACCGCCTCCAATCGCACCACATCCTTCCTCAAATAAGGAGCCGAAACTTAACACAATACTTCAGATGTGGACTCACCAACATGCTATACAATTACAACATCACTTCTCCACTTTTATACTCCAGTCCTTTTACAATTAACGCGAACATTCCATTTGCCTTTTTAATTACATGCTGGACTTGCATATCGACTTTCTGCAATTCATGAACAAATTCACCCAGATCCCTCTGCCCAGGCATTCCTTGAATATGCTTCCCATTTATATAAGAACTTGCTATCTATTATAGGGCAAAATGGATAACCGCACACTTATCCACATGAAACTCCACCTGTAAAACTTTGGCCTAATCTCCGAGGCTATCTATATCCATCTGTAAAATCTTCATCTCCTCTTCAATTCCTGCTTGCCTATCTATTTTATTATCAGCCGCAAATTTTGCTATGTTACACTCTCTAACTGCTTGAAGAACATTTATAAAAATTGTAAACAGTTGAGTTCTAACGACTGACCCCTGAACACCTGGCTGGTTATAGTTCGCAGTTGGAGAAGGACACATTTATCCCCACCCTCTGCTTTCTGCCAGTCAGTCAATCCTCAATCCAATGTAGTACTCTATCCCAAATCCCCTGAGATATCAACTTCTGATCAGCCTTTTATTTGGCACCATATCAAACGCCTTCTGCAAGTCTAGATGTACCTCATCCACATGTTCACCATTATCCACCTTGCTAGCTACGTTCTCAAAGAACTCAAGCAAGTTTGTCAAGCATCACTTACCCATCATAAAAGCATGCTGATAATGGTGGATTCATCTTTGTCTTTTCAAATGTTCAGCCATCTCCTTAATTATTGATTCCGGCAACTTCCCCACCAGAGAGGTCAAGCTAACTGGTCTATAGTTTCCTACTTGACACCTCTCTCCCTTTTTGATTGGGGCATCACGTTAGCGTGTGTCCCTCCACCAGGACCCTTTCAGAATTCAGGGAATACTAAAATATCATACAAAATGTGCCCACTATCTCTGCTGCCTTAATATCTTATGGTGCAGGCGATTATGTTCCGGAGACATATCTGTCCTTAATCCCATCAGTTATTCGCTATCATCTCCTGAGTGAGGGTTATTGCACCAAGTTCCTCTGCAGTATCTGTAGATTTTGGATTTTTAAAAATGATTTTCAACCAATATTAGTGAATCCGCCATTTCAATGTACCCCATTATTACCTCACCAGTGTCGTCCTCTAAAGGACCAACATTTATTCTCTCTATTCTCTTCCGCTTTGTATGTTACATAAGCCTTAATTTCATTGTTCAGTTTACCTCTTTTAGAACATAGAACATAGAACAGTACAGCACAGAATAGGCCCTTCAGCCCTCAATGTTGTGCCGAGCCATGATCACCCTACTCAAACCCACGTATCCACCCTATACCCGTAACCCAACAAACACACAGACAGTGATCCAGCCGGGAATCGAACCTGGGACCCTGGAGCTGTGAAGCATTTATGCTAACCACCATGCTACCCTGCTGCTCCGATTTTGATTTTACTTTGAGTATCTTTTTGGAAGCTGCACGTTCTCCCTTTCCTGCAGCTTATGACTAGTTTTTACCTTATGCCATGCCCTAGATTTTGCTTTCATGCCTTCCTTGACATCGTTGTTTAGCCATGGAACGCTTTTCTTCCCTTTAATATTCCTCTTCCTTTGAGGAGTGTAATTTAATTGAGTGGCATTTAATATCTCCCTGAATATCTGCCATTTTTCCTCAATTGTCCTTCCCTCAATTATCTGTGCCCAGTCTTCTTGGGACAACTCTTTCCTCAGACTTGTATAACTACCTCTGCCCAATGCTAACACACTAGTATGGCACTCTGTCTTCGCTCGCTCAGTCTAAATTTGATACTGTGATCACTCCTTCCAAGAGGATCCTTAACGTCAAGACTATTTATCAAATTTCCATCATTACGTAAAATAGCCTGCTCCCTGATTGGCTCCATAGCATACTTCTGTAAGAAACAATGCTTCATGCACTCTATGAAATTTCCCTCGTAGGCTACCATTGTCAATTTGATTAATCCAGTCAATATGCATATTTAAATCACCCATGCCTACCGTTGTGCCCTTCTCAGAAGCCCTCATTATCTCGTGGTTTATACTATGCCCCACCCGTTGGAAGTATTGCTCGGGGGCCTGTAAATTACGCCAACCAAGGAGATTTTTTCCCGTTATTTTTTATATCCAGCCAGATCGATTCAACATTCTCATTTTTAAATCCAGACTTGATGCCATCTTTATCCAGTAAACCAACTCCACCTCCTGCTGCGTTCTGTCTGTCGTTTCGAAATACTAAGTAGCCTAGGGCAACCATGTTTCAGTTATCCCCACCAAATCATGCCCATTTGTCTCTATTTGTGCTGTTAGCTCATTGACCTTATTCAATATACTGCGTGCATTTAGATACAAGGGTTTTAAATATGTTCTACTACGTTGTTTTTTCCCCTGCAGGACATTCTAGTGCAACACGCTGTTCACACATTCTGACCTACTTATATTAATCTCTGATAAAACTCAGCCTCATTCCCAGTATTGACTCTCAATATTGACTCCCAGTCACATTTCACTTTGATGTTTTACGTTTCCTTTCCCCTCCATAGTCGTAAGAATGGCCCTGCCCCTTCACCCTAATAACCTCTGCCTTTTTCTTACATGCTGACCTGCTGCTTTGCTTCGTATTAATCATACTTCTTGTAGCTTTACCCTTCCCTCTCCTCCCCCACCCTAATTGCTCGAAAAAAACTCCATTTGACCATCCTATTTATCTTTTCAGCACGACCAGTGCTTCCAGATCAGTTCGTGTGGAAACTGTACCAATGGTACAGATCCCTCATGTCCCAATACTGATGCCATGCCCCATGAAATGAAACCCCACGTGGCTCGGATAGTAATGCTGATATTTGGGGACTGAGGACCCGTTCTTTAATTTTGGTCTGGATTATTCCATCCCGCCAGCCGCAAAGAATGCCACGGGCGACATGGCGACAATGGAAAACTCCATTGACCTCGGGCAGGATTCTCCGATCGCAGGAGGATCCCGCCCACTTTTTCCCAATTCCTGATATTCCAACAACAGGTCCTCATTCCTAGTCTTGCCTGTTGTGTTTGTCGCCACGTCGACCACAACAACTGGATCGTCCCCCTCCCTCTCGAATAACCTTTCACCCTGACAATGGGAAGGCAACATACGAACCGCGCTCTCCATCCTGCTTGCAAATGATCCGATTAGTTCCCTCAATTATATATTCCCCGACAACTAACACTTGTCTTTTTGCTCCCCCACTTCAATGACATTCTGTACCGTGATGCAGTGGTCAGCTTGCCCATCCTTCCGACAGTCCATTATCTCCTGCACACAGGGAGAAAGTTCCTTGTACTTGTTGGACAAGGTCAAGGGCCGAGGCTCCTCCCTTGCTTAATTCAGATTTACTCGACTGCCCAACTCGCAGCCACACCCAAACCACTTGCCGAATTTGAGGTACTTTATCTATGGGGTGTGACCACTTCCAGTAACAAAGCAACCAGGTACTCTCCCCCAACCGGCAGTAAAGTAGCACATATAGATAGCACTGTGGCGTCACAGTGCCAGCGTCCCAGGTTCAGTTCCCCATTGGATCACTGTCTGTCCCGAGTCTGCACGTTCTCCCCGTGTCTGCATGGGTTTCCTCCGGGTGCTCCAGTTTCCTCCCACAGTCCAAAGACGTGCAGGTTAGGTGGATTTTCCATGACAAATTGCCCTGAGTGACCAAACGAAAAAGGTTACGAGGGTTTACTGGGTTACGGGGATAGGGTGGAAGTGAGGGCTTAAGTGGGTCGGTGCAGACTCAATGGGCCAAAAGGCCTCCTTCTGCACTGTATGTTTGATGCTCTTTTCGACTCCTGGTGCCTCTTGCGCACTTTGAAATCTCTCAGTTCCTCACGCGTTCATTTAGACTCCCGGCTTTTCTCGCAGTCTTTTCGACTCCAGCCTTCTCTCGCACTCTTTGAACCCATGTCCCCAGAGCGTGACTCACTGAATTATCAGCCTATTGGCATAACCATGACGCCACCGTATCCCCACTCTGTGCCCGTAATGTAAAACGCAAGTATTTAAACTATGGGTTGATAGCATGTTGTCCTCGAAGGTTTCGTTCTTGTGTCATGATCTAACCATTCCTGCACGCTGAATGAAATCGTTGGTAGTTTTTGTGAGGACTGGCTAGCCATTGCCTACCGACCTCAGAGTCAGGTCCTAAGTCTACCTCATGCAGGGCATAAACCGAACCCATACTGGCGTCCTTATTCTGAACCACAATTTCTAAGAACAATTCCGGAACTTTTTGTAGATGACACGATTGTTTTAACTGTCGAATATGGGGAATAACATTGTATATTGTAATGTTTCAATCGGAATATGAATAATCTTTCTTACTGTCACAACTCGGCGTACATTGACGCTGCAATTAAGTTACTGTGAAAATCCACTAGCCGCAACACTACGGCGCTTGTTCGGTGACACTGAGGGAGAATTCAAAATGTCCAACTCAAAGGGCGGCACGTGGTGCAGTGGTTAGATCTGGGACTGCGGTACTGAGGACACAGGTTCGAATCCCGGCCCTGGGTCACTGTCCGTGTGGACTTTGCACATTCTCCTCGTGCCTCCGTGGGTTTCACCCCACAACCCAATGATGTGCAGTTAGGTGGATTGGGCACACTAAATTCTGCCTTAATTTGGAAAAAAAAAATTGGGTACTCTAAATTTATTTCAAAATAGAAGAAAAAATCTCTTTCTAGACTTGCTGCAGGGAACCAGAGCGCCGAGACAAAACCCATGCAGTCACTTGGAGAACCTGTATTGTGGGTCAAGCGGGGAGACGGAAGAGTTGTCATTCATGAGAGATTAAAACAGTTTTGGACACAAAATTATATCAGTCATAGTAACAATTTAGCCCTTACGTCATTCGCAGCAGTTCCAGGGTGGAGATTATCTTCAGAGTTCAAAAAGCCTGCTCCCGCAAAAGAACGCTTTGTTACTATTCTGTGGCGATAGAACTTGCAATTTTAGCAAATAATGCTGTCGATTTAACTGTGTTAAACTGTGACCTTGAAAATATTTTACCACCTGCTATCATTCAACAGGACACAAGGAGCCGAGACTTGTTGGTGGAGCTGACGCCTGCTCGGGAAGGTTAGAGATACAGTACGGAGACACCTGGGGGACAGTGTGTGACTTCAATTGGGATACACAGGATGCCCGTGTGGTTTGCACATCATTGAAATGTGGTGACGTGATATCAGTCCAAGGAGGGGCTCACTTTGGAGAGGGCACAGGACCCATATGGCAGGATTTCTATGAATGTCAAGGTAACGAAGCCATTCTCTGGGACTGCCCCGTTACACCAAGAAATCGACAGGATTGCACGCACAGGAATGATGTCAGTGTTATTTGTTCCGGTAAGTGTTCCATTTATTCCTACATCTGCATAATGTGGGAACACAGAGAGCCTAAACCCCGTGCAAGTGTTCTTATAAATTCAAAGCATTCCATAGCATACTGCGTCCGGCCCATTCAGGCTGTAACAACTCGATGAAAGAGCTGTCTATCCCGACCTAACCTGCAGATCGTTGGACAGTAACGGAAATTTAGCATGGCCAATCCCCATAAACTGTACATCCGGAGGTAATCCAGGCAGTAACCCAAGGGGAGAACCCCACACAATCAGTTACCTGAGGTCGGAATTGAACCCGTGTCTCTTGCGCTCTGAGGCAGCAGTGCTAACTGCAGTGTCACGGAGGCCGCAAACACCTTTTCCACACCTCAATAACATACAAGGGTAAAGTCGTTGATACTCGGTATCATACCAGATTGTAGTTGTCTTGCAAATCAGTGGGTAGTATCATGTTCTGCATGAAAATCCAATTAGTTAATTCATCGTTTTCGTAAGGTAAGTAACAATTTAAAATAATGACTTAAATTATATACAGCTGAATAGTAAGACAATAAAATAATACAGCGTCGAAATTTAAATTCCAATAAAATTCGGAATTTCTCAAAGGTTCATTGTCACCATTTGTATTGTAATATATTTCGAACGTAAACGCCAAAACAGTATTAGAGAAATGCATTTCGATAACCCGCCACAAGCCTGATTGCCCTCTGCCAGTGTTGCTCGCACAGATCTTATGATTGTTTACAATTCGGCAACGCGAATCAACAGAAGATCCATTCTACTTTACCGTCGGATATTCCAGAACTTTCCTTTGAGAAGAAGTCGAGGTAATATTTGGTTGACGACATGCGGTTTAACAAAATTCCGAAGTTTCACTTCAGTTGATCGCTTCTCCATAGTTTACATCTTCGTGTTTTCAGAATATTGGAGACCTTTTCCAAACGGAGTTTAGTTTTTCCTCTTAGCTCTTAACACATTCCTTTCAGGAAGTTCTCTTTCACTGCCGCACAACAGTGTAGTGTAAATTTTAAAAGCGATGTGATGGGTGAAACAAAAACGATTCGTTTCACAAAAGCTCACTCTTTTTAATCTTTTCATTGGTTTTGTAGTTTTATTTTTTGAACCATTGGGTTTTTGTGCATTTGATCAGTTAAATAAGGAAAATACTTTGCAGTGGAAAGCGAATCTGTTGAATAAATGTTCTTTGTTTCTGCACAAAGGACAAAAAGGACCACGGTTAGTTGGTGGTAATGACACCTGCTCAGGGAGAGTGGAGATACTGCTGGGTGACGCTTGGGGCACAGTCTGCAAAACCTCCTGGGATTTACAGGATGCAGCTGTTGTCTGCAATCAACTCGGGTGTGGAGCTGTGATATCAATGCCAGGAGGAGAAATATTCGGGGAGGGAAATGGTTCAATATGGAAAGATATCAACGAATGTATCGGGAATGAGTTACATTTGAGCGACTGCCCTGTTTCATCCTGGGGGCACCATCGTTGCACGCACAGAAATGATGCTGGGGTCATCTGTTCCGGTAAGTGTGTAATTTTGTGCCACGTGCCAATGATTCCCCAAATAATAATATAATGTTCTTGCATGACGGAATTCTTCAGGAACTTCGATCTGTCCTGCTTAAATTTACATTTATTGGGGTAATTAAGAGAGCGGATCGTGAGCTCTTCCAGTCACTGGAATGCCCACGTTATTTACTTAGCTTTCGATTATCCTCATCGACAGAGGAAATTGAAAGCAATCTGAGTCAACCCTGCGAGGCGCTGGAATTGTACTCTGTATATTCCCCAAGTGTGCACATATACGACTTTGGGACACAGACAGTGACCCAAGCCGGGAGTCGAACCGGGTCCCTGACGCTGTGAATCAAAAGTGAAAACCACTGTGCTACCGTGCTGCCCATTTAGTCTGCTGCTTCGAATTTCTGTCAGAAAGGGTCAATAATGGACTTCAAGTCTCTGCATTGATACTCTGAGGAGTTTTGGCCCCTTGTATCATTGAGCCAATTAACAAATTACTTGTATCCAATTTAATTGAGAACATTATATGTCTACTTCTCTAAGTCCAAAAAACAAGTTTGCCTTTCAAGCAGGGTGACTGGGTGATCTTGCCAGTCCTGAAGGGCGTAGATGTCAATCTAGTCATGCAGTAGCGCAGGAAAGAACAAATACAAGGACAATTACACTTAACTTTGTAAACTTGTCTCAGTTGCACTGCTTCATGCCACTATTTCTATCAGTGACCACAGTAGAATTCTTATTGTTTGTTATTTGCTGGTTATTTACAGAACATTCGGCCCATCATGTCTGCACCGACTCCAAAAGTAACAACCACGCTTGTCCCATTCCCCAGCCCTATCTCCATAGCTCTAAGTTCATCACTTCAAAATATATATCCGGCTCTCTTTTGAAACCTCCCATTGAATCCACCTCGACGACTTTCGCAGGCAGCACATTACAACTCCCAACAACTTTCTGAGTAAAGACGTTTCTCCTCATCGCACCCCGAGCTCTCTTGTTGACCATCTTGCAATAGTGACCCCTAGTCACTGACGTACCAACCAGCGGAAACACAATACCTTTTTTGTCAAAATTGTTTATAATCTTGCACACCACAATAAGATATGCTCTTACTCCTCACTACTCCTAGGAGAACAAGCCGAATTTCTCCAACCTTTGCTTAGATCTAAAATTCCTCATTCCTGGTATCATTCTCGTAAATCTCCTCTGATTCCTCCGGGGCTTTAACATCCTTCGTTAAATAAGGTGCCCAGAACTTATCACAATACTTCAAATGTGTCCAATCCAAAGATTTGTGGAGGTGTAGCATAATTTCCATTATTTTATACTTTATGCTTCTACTTAAAAACTGAAGGATGCTATAAGCCTTTTTAACAACGAATACACCCTGTGTGTCCACGTTCAGAGAATTATGCACTTGATCCCCGAGGGCCCTTTGTTCCTGTACTCCCATCAAAGTTGCAATCTTGAGCCTATATTGTCTCCCCGTGTTTCTTCTATCAAAATGTATTACCTCACATTTCGCTGCATTGAAGTTCATCTGCTAGGTTCTGCCCATTTGGCCAAATTGTCAATGTCTCTCTGAAGTCGCTCCGCATCATCTTCACAATTCACTGTTCTCCCTTGCTTTTTTTAACCTGCAAATATAGAGATTTTTCCCTGAACACGCACTTCTAAGTCAGTTATATAAATCAGGAAACGCAAGGGTCCCAACACTGAGTTCTGGGGAACACCAAACGATTGTTGCAGTGTATTATTTAACTTCCAGGCCTCTTCAAAACCTTACGAAATCTATATTGTATTATATTAATTATTGTAATATACTGAGATGAAGACATGTCTACACAGATAGGCAATGGTTCACCGCTATCAAAGTGCTAATGTAGAACTTATCGAAATGTTCAAATCTGGGCATTATTGAGATACTCTTGGCTACTAGCCGGAGTAATATTTTATTTTACTGCAATCGGTGAGCTCGAGGTGCTGGTTATTTCTCACTGTAACATGAACATCCGGGTGACTCTTTGACAAAGAGTCACCGGACTTGAAACGTTAGCTCTTTTCTCTCCCTACAGATGCTGCCAGACTTGCTGAGATTTTCCAGCATTGTCCCTTTCGAACCCATTGATGTTCCTTTGACGGAACGTTCCTAGCTAAAGAATTATTAATCAAGTGCTGGAAACCCAAGGGTAACACCAACACTTGCTAGTTCCCCGCAGGCTCACACACCAGCGGGCGGCCAGACTGAACTGCATTTAGCCATGCTGTCTCATAGCGCCAGGGATTCCGATTCCGACATTTGGAGCAGAGTTTGTGGAGTATGGAGTTTACATATTCTCCCCGTGTCTGCAAAGATATGCAAGTTAGCCGTATTTGCCATGCTAACTTGCCGCTTAGTGTTTAAAATTTTAACCGGGGTTACGGGGACAGGGAAAAAGCATGGGCGTATGTGGGGTGCTATTTTAGAGGGTCGGTGCAGACTCGGGGGGCGAATTGCCTCATTCTGCACTGTTGGCATTCTGTAGCCCCGATCCATATCGTTGCTGGCTCCAGATTGTGGATCACCCTGCAGAATGATACGCTGCAGCTGCATTTTAGTGTTTGTAAGGTTCAATAAGGACGCTCAAGTTCACAAAGGCAAAACATGTTGCCATTTCTTTTGGCGTCCTCGTCCTCGCTGTGATAAAACATGGCAAGTACTTCATGGCTTGAAGTTTTAAACCTTACCTGACGATATTTATCAGCTATTTCTTCTTACCTGCCTGCAAAGGTGAAACTTTAATCTTGCCTTTTCGCGCTCGCTGGTTGATGCTGATGTCATTCCATATTTGCACTATTCCCTCTTTTTATTAGGTCGAGAAAAATATTTACAGCACAATAAAGTTCCGTAGGTTCACACTACGGCTCTGCGGCACATTTGATGAACTTTGATTACCAAATTTATTTTTTACAGTTGAAAATTGGCAGATGCGACTGGTCGATGGAGAAAGCATCTGTGATGGCCGAGTAGAGGTTTATTATGGTGGTGTTTGGGGGAGAGTGATTGACACTGAGTGGAATTTCAAAGATGCAGATGTAGTTTGCAGACAGCTGAACTGTGGTTATGCAATAAGCACTTATAACCACTGGAAGTTTGGAAAAGGAACCGGACCTGTCTGGATGAGCAATGTCAGATGCAATGGAAGTGAACCTTCCTTGTGGAATTGTACTTTCACACAAGCAGGAAAATTATCTGTCGTAGATGACGTCGGTGTGGTTTGCTCTGGTATGAACCTCTTTACTTGTTTACTTCGCAAACTAAAAAAGTCTAACACATCGCATTTTAATGATGGATTCATAAATAAGCAAACGGGCATGCTCACAGCAATGAGACGCAGGTCCTTATAAGACAAGTAATTAAAAAATCCAATTGGCAATTGGAAATGTATTCTCTCAGCAAGTGGATCGAGCTTGCATTTCGTGACCACATGGTCTAGTTGAGACGAACAGTACTGTTTCTTGCAAGGAGAATCTCCTGCAGTCTCCCTCCATTTATATAGTAAACTGCTTTTGAATTGTGCCTGCTACGAGACTCTTCTAGTTATGCCCAACGACCAAATCTTTGAGAACATAGGATCAATAGACCATGGAGGAGGAGCAAGCCATCTGGCTCCTCGATTGTGCTCTGTCACTTAATAAGACCATGACTGATCTGATTGTGGCGTTAACTCCATTTCCTTTCATGTCACCCAGACAATTTGCTCACTTGCGAATCCAACATCTGTCTAACTTATCCTGAGCATATTCATTGACTCAGCCTCCAGTGTTCTCTGGCGAAAAAAACCCAAAGATTAGCAACAATCGGAAAGAAGATATTTCACACAAAAATAGGAACATAGAAAATAGGAGCAGAAGGAGGCCACTCGGTCCTTCGGGCCTGCTCCACCATTTATCACAATCATGGCTGATCGTCCAACTCAATAACCTATTACTGCTTTTTCCCTATAACCCTTGAATCCCATTCAACTGAAGTTCCATATATAGCCGCCTCTTGAATGTAGTCAATATCTTAGCCTCAACTGCTTCCTGTGGTCATGAATTCCCCAGATTCACCACTTTTTGGGTGAAGAAATGTATCCTCATCTCTGCCTTAAATGGTCTACCCTGAATCCTTAGACTGTGACTCCTGGTTCTGGACACACCCACCATCGGGAACATCTGCCCTGCATCCACCCTATCTAGTCATAACCCGTATTCAATGTGAGGTTCAGTTGTTACATGTCTATTAAATACTCTGTATCACTATGGCATTTCCATAGTGGGCCGCACGGTAGAATAGTGATTAGCACAATTGCTTCACAGCTCCAGGCTCCCAAGTTCGATCCCCTGCTTAGTTCAATGTCTGTGCGGAGTCTGCACGTTCTCCCCATGTGTGCGTGGGTTTCCTCCGGGTGCTCCGGTTTCCTCCCACAGTCCAAAGATGTGCAGGTTAGGTGAATTCGTCATGATAAACTGCCCTTAGTGTCCATACTTGCCCTAATATCCAAAATTGCCTTTAGTCTTGGGTGGGGTTACTGGGTTATGGGGATAGGGTGGAGGTGTGGGCTTGGGTAGGGTGCTCTTTCAAAGAGCCGGTGCAGACTCGATGGGCCAAATGGCCTCCTTCTGCACTGTAAATTCTATGATAATTCTATGCTAATATCAGAACTCTGTATTTAATAATTATACGCTGTTAGTTTTAGGTTCGATTTTTACATTTTGATTTCATACTCTACAGCACATTGATTTCAAAAGGTTGCAATTAATAATTTTTTGTAGTTTATATCATTAACGTGTGTAGGAAGTGGTCATGTAAGAATGGCACCATGCTTTGATGGAATCGTAATAATCTAATTGCTAAGCAGTGAGTAGCAGTACACAAATTAGGAATGAAACGATTAGAGGAACACTATCCTCGACCATTTGCTCCTGAATATAATTATTCTTATTCCTTAGATCACATTCAGGTAAGGTTGGTGGATGGTGGCAGTCGGTGTGCTGGAAGGGTGGAACTTTACTACAATGGAGACTGGGGATCCGTGTGCGATGACTCCTGGGATTTGGCAGACGCCCATGTTGTTTGTAATCAGCTGAAGTGTGGAGAGGCTCTAAACGCAACTGTCTCCGGGTGGTTTGGTCCAGGAGAGGGACCTATCTGGCTGGACAGCATGAACTGTACAGCTAACGAAACTGTTTTGTGGGAATGTCCGGCAGGACCGTGGGGTGAGAGCGACTGCAATCATAAAGAAGATGCTGGAGTTATCTGCTCGGGTGAGATGTAGTTTAAAATATTCACACTTTTTGACTTTTATTTAAAATATTTTTTTTTAAAGCTTGAGGTGGGTGTAACTGATTCGCAGCAGTGTTTCTCCTTAAATTCGGCACTTAGCAACGTATTACTTTCGATAACCAACAGAAAGATCCCATTATCTACATGCACAACAGCGTAATGCAGAATGAGTCTGCAAGAGACAGTCGAGTATATTCGAAGTTAATTCTTTTGAAATAATTGGCCTTTTTGAGGTTCACTGATAAACAATCTCATTAACTTAACGTCATTATTGAACAGAACGCCTGACCTTGTGTTGCTACAATTTGTGCGATGCGATTGAACCATACCAACGATTCAACTTCAACCTTTGTTCCACAGAACACAGAGCTATAAGACTGCAGAACGGACCAAATCCCTGCCAGGGCAGAGTTGAGGTTTTCTATAATGCGACTTGGGGGACTGTTTGTGGCGATTCCTTTGGAATAGAGAATGCAAAAGTGGTTTGCATGCAGCTCAGTTGTGGATCAGCCCGATCTGTGGATCGCGATGTTACATTTGGAATGGGTACTGGACCGATCTGGCTCGATGATGTGGACTGCCGTTTGCAAGAGTCACTGCTGTGGCAATGTCCATCTTCACCTTGGGGTCAACATAATTGTAAACACCAGGAGGATATTGGAATCATTTGTTCAGGTACCAGGTGCAAATTGAATCTATTTATCTGGGAATGTTTCGCTGTTGCTTCAATGTTTCTCTCATCTATAATCTTGAGGGCATCCAAAGCTGCAGCTCAATTCTTAACGCACACCACATTCCATGCCCCACGGTAGGGTAGCCACTGATGTCCAAATACTCATGGTCAAACAACACCTTAAATTTGAAATTCACATTTTAAAAAAAAATTCTCCCATGGGCCTTCCTCTTTCTGTCCATGTAAACTCCTCCAAACCTCCCATTCGCCAGTATATCTCGGTTCATTTATTTCAGGCCTCTCTGCGCTGTCCAAACAGAATTACTCCATCGTTAGTCGACGTGCCTTCAGTTCTCTCGGCCCTGAGATCTCTAATTCGCACGCTGTGCCTTTCCCCTTCTCTACATCGGTCACTTTGACAACCATTTTGGTAATTGTGCCTAACCTCTCTTTACATGTCTTAATTTGTTTTACAAAGCTTTCGTGAAGCACCTTATGACATTGAAGGCACTTCATCAATAAAAGTTGTTGTTGACTTGATCGATGTATTTTCTTTCAGAAATGAATCCAATTAAAATACACTATGATGGAGGTGCGAAGAAAAGTAATATGGCAGCAGTTTCAGAACATTTCGGTAATTATTGATACATGCGGGAGGATATTAAACCGATTTTTTCCTTCGTGTAAAGAACTTTTCAAATTTAACTCCTAAAATGACACTTACAGCTTGTCCACCAACACACTTCACCTACTATTAGTACCAATGATTGTACATATTGTGTCGAGCGCACTGCAGCATTAAGGATAATGTGAAACTGAATTGTCTTTCTGGCAGCAGATTTCATCATTGCCAGGATTGTAATTTTGAGATTAGTGATAATGAAATATTATGGAACACTCGTAATTCGCTGTTGCTAATCATAAAATTAGAGAATTGTTATGATGCAGTAGCAGACCATTTGACCGAACGCATTTGCACTGTCTCTCTAAATTAGCATTTTGAATTAGTGCCAATCACGTATATTATTCCTGTACACCTGCATGTTATTATTATTAATTATTATTATTAATAATTTCCTCCAGGTGCTCCAGTTTCCTCCCATTCTAAATTACCCTTAATGTCCAAAAAGGTTGTGTGGGGTTACTAGGATAGGGCATACGTAGGGTGCTCTTTCCAAGCTCCGGTGCAGACATAATGGGCCAAATGGACACCTTCTGCACTGTGCGTTCTATGATCCAATGATGATTGCACTCTACCTGACGTGCTCACCTTCTTCCTAAAGTGTGGTGCCCCGACCTATGTAGAATACTCCAGCTGAGACCTAGTTAATGTCTTGTACTGGTTCAGTATAATCTGCTTTCCCTTTTACCTGATGCCACATATAAATACCGTATGGAAAACTGTATGCCTTACTAATAGCTCTCTTCACTTTTCAAGGGACATGTTTGAAGGAATATCATCCTGCATACAATAATTGGGAAGGGAGGTTTATAAATCAGACACAGCCAGCACAGAGTCACTTGTCACAAAGTCTGCACCAACGCTGGTGCTTGTCCTTACTGCCCAAAACTTGCCAATCAGCTCCAAGTCGCAAGTCTGGAATGTGATGGAATACTCTCCACTTGCCTGAACGACTGCAGTTCCAACAGCACGCAAGAATATAGACCCATCTAGGACAAAGTGGCTCGCTTGATTGATATCCAAACATTAACATTTACCCTCTTCACCACCGAGGCAGTGTGCCATCTACTAATACTGAGTTATGCATCTATCGTTGTTCCTTAACTGTTGCTCAGTCAAAGTTCTGGAAATCCCTCCTAAATAGCACTGTGAGTGTACCTCCACAAGGTGGTCTGCTTTCCTTCCATTTTCTTTATAAATTTAGAGTACCCAATTCATTTTTTCCAATTAAGGGGAAATTTAGCATGGCCACACCACCTACCATGCACATCTTTGGGTTGTGGGGGCGAAACCCACACAAACACCGGGAGAATGAGCAAACTCCACACGGACAATGACACAGATCCGGGATCGAACCTAGGACCACGGCACCACGAGGCAGCAGAGCTGTGACCTGCACCACCATGCTGCCCTTAGCAGTCCTTCCTGAAGGCATCTCCCCAACAGCTTTTTAAGGGCATCTTGTCAAGCGATCGGAAAAATATTCTGGCCAACGCAGCGCCTCCCAAATCTGAAGAATGGAAATAAAAATGCCTTCTAGCCGCAAACATTAAAGTTACTATTCTGAAATGTGCCAGAACACTTGGAGCACACCAACCGCTCTGCAATCAATGTCAAGTTTTCAGCAGGCAAATTATAATCAATCAGTTTCCATTCGCATAGTCCCTTGTCTCTTGTTAAATGAGTGTAATTACTGGAATGAAAAGTTCCCCTCGATACGTGCAGACCATTGAGCTGAGTTATATATATCCTATCAATGTATCCCTCGTCAGTGAGAATAAGACCATAAGCCCGTAAGACATAGGGGCAGAATTAAGCCACTCAGCCCATCGAGACTGCTCCGCCATTCAATCATGCCTTATATTTTTCTCATCCCCATTCTCCTGCCTCCTCCCCATAACCCCTGATTTCCTTATTAATCAAGAACCTATCTATCTCTGTCTTAAAGACACTCAGTGAATTGGCCTCCACAGCCTTCTGCGGCAAACAATTCCATAAATTTACCATCATCTGGCTGAAGAATATCAGGATATTTATCATGAACTTTGACAAAGAGTCATCGGACTCGAAACGTTAGCTCGTTTCTCTCCCGACAAATGCTGCCAGACATGCTGAGAGTTTCCAGCATTTTCTCTTCCGTTTCAGATTTCAGCATCCGCAGTAATTTGCTTTTATTTAACATGATGTCGTCCAAGATTAACAGTTGGCTGTTATTCAGAATAGGGCAGACAGAATGAAGTAATTACTTCCAACTGCAAGTTGAAGTGTCGGTTTTTCCTATGCTATCTCTTGTTGCAGATATTCGGCTGGCTGCAGGATTCAATAATTGTTCGGGAAGAGTTGAAATCTTTTTCAGTGGTGCCTGGGGAACGGTTTGCGATGATTCCTGGGATAGGAACGATGCTGCTGTCGTCTGTAGACAATTAAACTGTGGGGAGCCATTGTGGATTCCGGGAGAGCTGCTATTCGATAAAGGAAATGGCGAAATCTGGATGGACAAGGTTAAATGCAAGGGGAGTGAACTATTCCTGTGGGACTGCCAGTTTTCATCAATGGGTGACCGTGACTGTACACATAAAGAAGACGTTAATGTGATATGTTCCGGTAAGCGATTTTTAATTCAACGTTTATTTTGGAACTCTAATGATTGCTTTCAAATTGCTCCATGGCCACGATTCGTGTCTGTGTCCTTATGTTGCCCAACTGGCCCTGATAATTGTCCAGTTCTGCCCCTCTGTGCAACAATGATTCTAATCTTTATATCATTTCCACCGTGCGTTCAGCCGCTCGGAAATTCAATACTCACTCCTCTTCACCGCTGTACACCTCTCCCTTCTCGTAAATTCCTTTAAATTGCCTCGTTAATATATTTCTCTCTGACCACGATTTTGGCCATGTAACCTAACATCTCGAAGTGTAATCCCTTGTCAAATGTTCGCTATGAATTGTCACGTAAATAGGGTTGTAACTTTTACTTTATGAAAACAATGAAAAATGAAATAAGCGGTCCTGATTATTATCCGCAGGTAGAAAGAAACTTCTCTGGCAACGAGAGCGTGTTTAAAATTTTGATCCGAGTTCCGAGATCCAATTAGATAATTCACCATGTTTCTTGTCAATATCCAGATCCTTTGACACAAATAAAATGTGATTGGTTGTTTTGTTTGCAAGCTAATCAACTGTAAGACATTTTAAAATTGAAAGGTATAACCTTCTGAAAGGATTCTTCTTATTCGAGAATGTTACAAGATGAAGACAATCCAGATTTACAACACCTGTAAAAGGTGTACATTTGGTGAACTACACCACAGGAGACCATAAGACATAGCAGCACAATTAGGCCACTCGGCCTATCGAGTCGGCTCCACCATTCAATTATGGCTGATATTTTCTCATCCCCATTCTCCTGCCTTCTCCCCAAAACCCCTGATCCCCTTTTTAATCATGAACCTATCTATCGCTGTCTTAAAATACTCAGTGAATTGGCCTCCACAGCCTTCTGCGGCAAAGAGTTCCACAGATTCACCACCCTCTGGCTGAAGACATTTCTCCTCACCTCTGTTTTAAAGGATCGTCCCTTTAGTCTGAGATGGTGTCCTCTGGTTCTACTTTTTCCGACAAGTGGAAACATCCTCTCCATGTCCACTCTATCCAGGCCTCGCAGTATTTTGTAAGTTTCAATAAGATCCCCCCTCATCCTTCTAAACTCAAACGAGTACAGACCCTGAATCCGCAAACGTCCCTCATATAACAAATTCTTCGTTCCCCGGATCATTCTTCTAAACATCCTCTGGACCCTTTCCAAGGCCAACACATCCAGCCTTAGATACGGGGCCCAAAACTGCTCACTATACTCCAAATTGTGTCTGACCAGAGCATTATACAGTCTCAGAAGCACATCCCTTGTCTTGTATTCTAGCCCTCTTGACGTGAATGCTAAAATACACACCCTCACTGTGCACTCCACACCGTAACTTCCCAGCTACAATCATGAGAAGACAAATGCATCGTACAGTTCTGTGAGTCTGTTCCATCGATTATTACGTTTTTCACCTGACCACTACTTTTAATGATTCCTGAACTTCGACGTGTAACATTAAAAAATGCACTTGTGTTATCGAGTCTTACAGCACAGACAAGAGGTCATTCGGGTCATCGTGTCTCTGTCGGCCATCACTAACCTATCTATTCTAAAATGCTTCTCCATCTGATTAATAATTTCCTTGATCAATACGCCAACTTGTCCTCTCCTCTTACCTCCACTATGTTTCTTGAATAACTGGCAGTATTATTTAATGATGAGCTTCGTGCAATTATGCAGATGTGCTAAAATGCAACTTGCAATTCGTCCCATCTGCCGGCTGACTGTACCCTATAATTTCGGAATCATTATTTGACTTAATGTTGTTTGTCTGTCCCAGTGATCCCTGTAGAGTTTGCTTCTCCTCGCTGGTGCTTCATTCTGGTCCTTATCTTACTGCTATAATAATGGAAGCCTTTCCCCCATTGTCGTAGTTAACCTCCTGCAATGGCATTTGCCGCAGATCAGTTGAGGTGCAACCTGTTAATCTTCAACATCTCGCACCTGTCCTCGGACTGGCCCGAAATTCACAGGAATTTGGTGTTGACCAGTGTCAGGAAACTAATGCGGTCCAGGCATATTAGTAGCGTGGTTGCAAGAGCTGGGCAGAAACATGGAAGAGTTTTTAAAATTAACTTACGGGAGGTAGTCCTCGCCGGCGAGGCCAACATTCATTTCAGCTCCGTTTTCTCTCCTCAAATTGTGTCAAGTTTCCTTAGATTGGCCAGCATTTCCTGTTTTTGTAATGCTAAGTAGGCCCGGGGTCGTATTCACCATATAATACTTCAGGGAAGGAAGTCTGCCACCCTTTCCTGTTCGGGCCTACATGTGACTCCAGTCACTAACTCTCAACTGCTGTTTTTCATGGCCTAGCAAGCCACTATGGTTACGGATTGAGAATAAATGCTGGCCCAGACACCGATGTCCAGATTGCAGAAAGATGTAGAATAGATTTTTTTTAAATTCCTAATTGTCCTCGTCAAGGTGATGTTGAACTGCCTTCTTGAAACTTAGCAGTTGCTAATCTCTGTTAGGGAGGGCGTTCCAGGGTCTTGGCCCAGCGACAGTGAAGGAAGAGTGACGCATTTCAAGGTCTGACGCTCAGTGACTTGCAGGAGAACTTCCAAGCGCTGGTGTTCCCATGAAAGTGTTGCCCCTTCCCATCGAGGTTGTAGCGGTGCTGAGTATGGAAGATGATGCTCAGGAATCCTTGCAACTCTTACATGGCACACAGTGCTGCCACTGTTTGGCGGTGGTTGAAGGAGTGACTATTTGCAGCGCAGGATCCATTGAAGCGGGCTGAATTGTCCTGGATAGTCACGCCTGTTGTGTTATGTTGGAGCTGCACTCACGGAGGCAAATGGTGAATATTCGATCACACTGCTGATGCGTATCTTGTGGATGGTGGACATACTTATGTATGTTAGATGGTGAGTTACTCGCCATAGGATTCCTCGCCTCTCACCCTCTCCTGTTGCCAGACTCGTTATGTGGCTGTTCCAGTTCAGTTTCTGGTCAAATATAGCCCCCAGGCTATAAATAATGTCCGTGGAGAGTGGCGAGGAGCGGGGGAGGGGTGGGTAAGAGGTGAGCTGGCGGGGGGGGGGGGGGGGTTGGCGAATGTTAAACAGTAGTCATCTGAATCTGAAGCGGCGAAGGTTAGATTATTTCTGGTTGGAGATCGTTATGTCATGGTGCACAGCTTAATTGTCAGTTTTCAGCCCAAATCTGAATATTATTTAAATTAATGTTGCAGGGGGGTGGGGTCCAATGCAGGAAGTCGGAGGGTAGTAGTAAAGAGAGGATAACAATAAAAGTTAGTAAGAAGAAAAGTGGAAGGCAGAGAAACAGATTGAATTGCATTTCTTTCAATGCAAGAGGCCTAACGGGCAAGGGAGAGAAACTCAGGGCATGGATAGGTACATGAGACTGGGATATTATAGCTATTACTGAAACATGGCTAAAGGAGGGGCAGGACTGGCAGCTCAATGTTCCGGGGCACAAATATTTTAGGAATGATAGAACATGAGGTAAGAGAGGAGGATGAGTTGTGTTTTTGATTCGAGACTATAGCACGGCAGTACAGAGAGAGGATAAATCTAAGGGTTCGCCCACTGAGCCTATATGGGTAGAACTGAAAAATAAGAAGTGTGAGATAATTTTGATAGGTCTGTTCTATAGGCCCCCAAATAGTCAGCCGGATATTGAGGGGCAAATATGTAAAGAGATTACAGATAGCTGTCAGGAAAGTAGGGTGGTAATGGTTGGGATTGTAACTTTCCCAACGTTAACTGGGACAACCATAGCACTTGGCTTTGGATGGAGAGAATCTGTCGAGTGTATTCAGGAAGAAATCCTCATTAAATATGTGATGGCCCGACTAGAGAGGGGGGGGGGGGAATTTGACCTCCCGTTGGGAAATTAAGAAGGGCAGGTGACGGACGTGTTAGTGAGGGAATACTTTGGGACCAGTTACCATAATTCCATTAGTTTTAAGATAGCTATGGAGAATGATAGTTCTGGCCCAGAAGCAAAATCTCTAAATTGCGTCAAGGTCAATTTCGATGGAAAAGGCGGGAAGTTTCAAAAGTTGATTGGGGGTGCCTATTTGCAGGCAAGGGAACAGTTGGTAAGTGGGAGTCTTTAAAAAAGATGTTAACTAGGGTTCAGGGTGAGCACATTCCTCCTAGAGTGAAGGGTAAGGACAGTAGAAAGAGGGAACCCTGAATGACTCGTGATATTGAAGCCATGGCCAAAAGGAAGAAGGAGGCATATGAGATGCGTAGGCAGCTGGGATCAAGTGGGTCGCTTGAAGAGTAAAGTGCTTGCCGGAGTAGAGTTAAGAGAGAAATCAGGAGAGGAAAAAGGTGACATGAGATTGTCTTAACAGATAAGGTAAAGGAAAATCCAAAGAGCTTTTACAGATACATAAAAAGTAAACGGGTGACTATCAAGAGGGTTGGGCCTCTTGAGGATAAACAAGGTAATCTATGTGCATATCCACAAGGGATGGGAACGGTCCGAAATGAATATTTCTCGTCAGTATTTACTGTTGGGAAAGGTACGAATGTTTGGGAAATTGGGGAAATAAAAGGTGATATCTTGAAGAGTGTACATATTCCAGAGAAGGGGGTGCTGGAGGTATAAAAGCGCAACAAGATAGAAAAGTCCCCGGACCTGATGAAATATATGTCAGGACGTTGTGGGAGGCTAGGGAAGAAATTGCCGCCCCCCTAGCTGAGATATTTGAATCATCGATCGTGACAGGACAGGTGCCTAAAGATTGGAGGTTAGCAAATGCCATGCCCTTGTTTACGAATGGCTGTAGGAATAAGCCTGGGAACTACAGACCGGTTAGCCTTACTTCTGTAGTGGATAAATTGTTAGAAGATATCTGAGGGACATGATCGACAGGCATTCAGACAGGCAAGGGCTATTTAGGGAAATTCAGCTTGGCTTTGTCAGGGGAAAGTCATGTCTCACGAAATTGATTGAGTTTTTTTTAAAGGGTAGCCAGTGCGGTCGACGTTGTCTACATGGACTTTAGCAAGGCCTTTGACAAGGTACCGCATGGTAGGTTTTTGCAAAAGATTATAGCTCACGGAATCCAGGGTGAGGTAGCCAATTGCACACATAATTGGTTTGGCGTCCGAAGCCAATGGATGGTTGTGGATCGTTGTTTTTCACACTGGAGGCCTGTGACCAGCGGTGTGCCTCAGGGATCGGTGTTGGGTCCACTGTTAGTTGTTATATATATTAAGGATTTGGATGAGAATGTAGGAGGCATGGTTCGTAAGTTTGAAGATGACACCCAGATTGGTGGCATAGTAGATAGTGAAGAAGATTATATAAAATTGCAACAGGATCTTGACCAATTGGGCCAGTGGGCCGATGAATGGCGGATGGAGTTTAATTTGGATAAATGTGAGGTGATGCATTTTGATAGATCCATTCACGACAGGGTCCACTCAGTTAATGGTAGGGAGTTGGGAAGAGTTACCGAACAAAGAGATCTAGGTGCAGGTTCATTGTTACTGAATGTGGAGTCGCAGGTGGACAGGGTGGTGACGAAGGCATTCAGCATTTGAGATTCTATTGGCCAGGATATTGAATACAGGAGTTGGGACGTCTTGTAGAAATTTTACAAGACATTGGGAAGATCACACATGGAATACTGTGCTCAGTTCTGGTCACCCTATTATAGGAAGGATATTGTTAAACTAGAAAGAGTGCAGAAGAGATTTTCGAGGATGCTACGAGAACTTGATGGTCTTAGTTATAAGGAGAGAGAGGATAGGCTGGGATGTTTTTCCCTGGAGCGTAGGAGACATAGGGGTGATCTTTTGAGGTCTGTAAAATAATGAGGAGGATAGATAAGGTAGATAATCAACATCTTTTCCCAAATATAGAGGAATCTGGAATGGAGAGCATATGTTTAAGGTGATAGGGCAGAGATAAAAAAGAGACCAGAGGGGAACGTTTTTTACACAGAGGATGGTGAGCACATGGGACGAGCTGCCAGAGGCAGTGGTAAAGGCGGGTACAATGTTTTCCTTTGGAAAAACAGTTAGGTCGTTCCATGGGCAGGGTGGGTATAGAGGGATATGGGCCAAATGCGGGCAAGTAGGGCTAGCTTATTGATAGAAACTGGGCGCATGGACATGTTGGGCCGAATGACCTCTTTCCAAGCTGAAAACATCTATGAATTATGACTCTATTGTCCAGGTCTTATTGCATTTGGACTTGGGCTTCTTCAGTGACTGAGGAGTCATTAATGGTGCTGAACATTGCGAAAGTTCCCACTGGCTGCATCACAGCCTGGTAAGCAACTGCTCAGCTTAATATTGTGAGAAACTACGGAGAGTCATGAACATGGCCAGTCCATTGCGCAAACCCACCTCCAATCCATTTATTCTATCTACACCTCCACTGACTTGGGAAAGCGGGCAGGAAAATCAAAGACCCCTCACAAGAGGCTTATTTTCTCTTCCAACTTCTTCCATCGAGCAGGGCATACAAAAGGCTGAGAACAGGGACTCACAGGTGAAAATAAACAATTTATTTCCGCAGTTACCAGACTCCTTAATGGCCCTCTTTTGGACTGAACTGATCTCTTCACGTATCTATTCTACTGAGTAGTACTACACTCCATTTGCTCACCCGTTGCCTGTGCCTATGTACGTACATTGTGTATTTATGCATGTACTGTCTTTTTTCATGTACGCAACGATGTGTTTGAACTGTACACAGCACAATACTTTTCACTGTACCTCGGCACACGTGACAATAAATCAAATCCAGATCAATTAAATCAAATCCAACTTTTGACCTTATGATGGGAGGGAGGTCATTGATTAAACAATTGACCATGATTCGTGTTGGAAAGTTCCCCGTTGAACCCCTGTATTCATGAACTGCACTAACATGATTATTTTCAACAATCACAACCATGTTCCTTTGAGCCAAGAATTACTACATCCCGTGGAGCGTTTTTTGTTCTGGTTCCCATTGACTCCACTTTTGTCAGGGCTCCTTGATACCACACTCGGTCATACGTTGACTTGATGTTAAAGGCGGCCTATGTCACTTATCACTGGAGTTCTGTTCCAATGTCCATATTTGAACAAAAGCTGTAATCAGGTCAGGAGTTGAGGGGGCTTCATCAAGTTTAGGGGGCCCAAAAGAATGTTTAATTGAGCATGTTATTGCTAAGCAAGTGTCAGTTGATCGCGTTGATGTTCTTTCCAATAACGTTACTACTGATATGAAGAAAAATAACGAGGCAATAGTTGGCTTGATTTGATTTGACCTGCTTTGTTTGTAAAGGATATACCGTGAAATCGTTATGCATTTCCGGGTAGGTGCCTATTTAGTAGCTGCACTGAAACAGTTTTCATTGAGCCAGGGCCAATATTGGAGCACAAGTCTTCCGTGCAATAGCCACAATATTTTCAGGGACCATATACTTTGCAGTGCCCAGTGCCGTCAACCGTTTCTTGAAATTACTTGGAATGATTCGATTTGGCTGAAGATTTACACCTATGATTTGGGAAGCACTTGAGGAGGCCGGCATTGATCGCCCGGTCAGTTCTTCTGACTGAAGATTGTTGACTTATCTGTTGCACTGATATGCTGAACTCCTTCTTCTTTGAAGACGGAGACAATGCAGCCTGCTTCTCCGATGAGTTGTTTACTTAATGTCACCAATCATGCTGGATGTGGCAGGGTTGCGGAACTTAGATCTGTCTATTATTTACTGCTATTCTGTTTAGTATGCAAGCTGTTCCACTTTGCATCTCCATCAGGTTCGTGTGTCGTTTTTAGTTATACCTGGTGTTGTTCCTTGCATGCACGTCTGCAGTCGTCGTTGAACCAGGTTTGAACCACTAGCTTGATAGTAATGGGAAATTGTGGGACATGCGGGGCCAGAAGCCTGCAGATTGTGCTTGAGTACAATTTTCCTGCTGTTGGTCTAATGTGCCGTATGGTTTCCCAGTCTTGATTTTCTAAATAAGTTTGAAGTCTATCGCATTTAACACTATGGTCGTGCCACACAACACGATGGAGGTTTTCTGCAAATGCAAAGACATGGCTTCTTCTCCAAAGGACCATGCTCAGTCCTACCGAGAGTGACATTGGCAGATGCACCTGTGGCAAGCACATTGATGAGGTTGAGGGCAAACATGTTTTACCTCTTTCTGGTTCACTCACCACCTTACACAGATGCTGACTACCAGCTATATCATTTAGTGCGCTGTCTACACGGTCTGTGGTGGTGCATATAAGCCACTCTTTCCGATGTATCTGGAGGTTTCCCACACAGAGTGAACACTGCGCTATCAACACCCTCAGTGCTTCCTCCCCGTGGTATTCAAAACGGAAGAGAACTGATCCATCAGCTTAGGACAGACAGTACGTGGTAATCAGCAGAATATTGATTTTCCATGTTTCACCTTATTTCTAAGAAACTTCATTCCGTAAAGAGTAGATGTTGAGGTCTCACAGGGCAACTGCTTTCCGGATTCTATACGATTATTCTGTCACCTTTGCTGGCTCTGTCCTTTCTGTGGGACAGACCCAACATCTCTATTTCTGTAAAGAATTTCAACGAGCCGAAAATCAAACAGAACCATTTAATTTAAACACAGTTTACAGAATAAAATGCATTTTCTTTAACTGACCCTAACAATTAATATACATCTGGATATCAAAATAGGACCAGCAGCACCTGCCAATTGCCCCCCTAGCCAAACAACATCGTTGTTTCTTCACGGACACCAGTTTAAATTATCTGAACTCCTTTCGTAACATCAGGTAGAGTGCAGTAATTTTTTAAAAAGCTCACCCACCGTACAAGTGTCGCAAGCAGATAATACTAGAAGCAGGAGTAATCCACACAATCTATTCAGCCTGCCTCACTATTAAGTACGATCATGGGTTGTCTGCGTTTCAACCCAATTTTTACATGTGCTTTCCCTCTCCTTCAATTCCTGGAGAGACAAAAATAATGTTGATCCCAGCTGTAAATGCATTCAACAATAAACAAATCCAATCCAATCCAATCCAACGATAGGACATTCATATACCTCTGCTGTAGAGAATATCAAAGAAACATAACCTTTCCAGTGAAGTACTTTCTACTCATCTTAACCCTAAATAATCGGCCATTTCCTCTGAGACCGTGACCCATGTTTTGGACTCCTTGCCGACACATTCTATCAACATTCACGCTATCAAATTCCTTCAGAATTGGAAACGTTTCAATGTAATCACCTCAATATGCTAAGCTCCAGCCAAAAGAGGTCCAATTTTCTCGACTCCCATCATAGGACAACAAAGTATTCTATGGACCAATTGACTGAACCTTAGATTTCCCCCATCCAATGCACCCATGTTCTTGTATACAGCGAACAAAATTACTCTGAATACTCGACAGGCGATCTCAGCAAAGCCGTGAGAATGTAGCGATACTTCTTTATTTTTGTGTTCCAATCACTTTGCGATAAAGATCAACGTGCCGTTTGCTTTTCTTTTGCTGAACCTGTATTCTATTTTTCTTCATTCCTTGTATGATTGCAACAGAGCAGCTTTAAGCAGCAACATTTTCAGGTTTTCCACATTTTGAAATACATTAATTATTTTAATTCTTGCGCCCAAAGCGAAGATCTTTTCATTTCCAGATGTTATACTTCTTCAATTCTGTTGCCCACTCAGTTAACCTGCCGATCTCTCTTTTAAGCCATAGCTTGGCAGTTTACCTAGCTTGGTGTCATCAGCTAACTCTGATGAATGAGCTTGTCATTTCGTTTAAGTCATTAACACAGATTGTAAATATTTTCGGTCCATTGGCATTTAGGGGTGGTCAAAAGCTTTCGGCCTAACCAGCAATGCTCGTATTTCGTGAATGAATAAAAAGATTGAACTCCATTTACCACAGATCTGCTCATTCAGTTAATTTGTCAACGCACATCTGTCAGCATTTGTCCCTATCAGAAAGCTTTAGTTTGCCTACTCCTCATTAAACTTGGATATAAGTCTCTTTATTCATGATACCAGCAAAACTATTTTATTTTATTTTTCCATACTTTCGCAGCCCTTGTTCGGCCTCGATGAAAGCATTTCTATACTCTCAGTGCAGTTAATGGATAATGCCAGTTTGAGTTCATGTACGCACTGTTCAGAAGAACAGTAAGAAATCTTACAACACCAGGTTAAAGGCAAACAGTTTTTTTAAATCACTAGCTTTCGGAGCATTGCTCCTTCCTCAGGTGAATGAAGAGGTAGGTTCCAGAAACATATAAATAGACAAAGTCAAAAATACAAGACGATACTTTGAATGCGAGTCTTTGCAGGTAATCAAGTCTTTACAGGTCGCGACAGAGGGGTAATCACAGGTTAAAGAGGTGTGAATTGTCTCAAGCCAGAACAGTTGGTAGGATTTCGCAAGCCCAGGCCAGATGGTGGGCGATGAATGTAATGTCACATGAATCCAAGGTCCCAGTTGACGCCATACTCATGTGTGCGGAACTTGGCTATACGTTTCTGCTCGGCGATTTTGCATTGTCGCGCATCCTGAAGGCTGCCTTGGAGAACGCTTACCCAAAGATCCGAGGCTGAATACCCTTGACTGCTGAAGTGTTCCCCGACATGGTGTCGCCAATGTACCACACTTTGAGACATCCTTTCCTGCAGCATATGAGGTAGACAGCATTGGCCGTGTCACACGGGTATGTATTGCGTACCTGGTACATTGCTGATTTTGTCTATATGTATGTTTCTGGAAACTACTTCTTCATTCAACTGAGGAAGGAGATGTGCTCCGAAAACTAGTGATTCAAGTCAAACCTGTTGGACTTTAACCTGGTTGGTGTAAAACATTGTACTGTTCTCACCCCAGTCCAACGCCGGCATCTCCACATCATGTTCAGAAGTAGAGAGTGTGAGATGCACATTTCATCAAGAGTGTGAGATGCATCATCAATTAACTGAGTAATTAATAAATTATTACTCAAATGAGCAAAAATAAATGCAATAGCAGGGCTTATGTGAGGTAACGTGCTTCTGGCACGATTTTACCCACAAGCAATTTTGTTTGATCAGGTGCTTTCAACAGCGAGTGAATGGAATGCACGGGAAATATTTTGCTTGTTTTAATATGAAATGCTTTTCCTTCCAGGTCATGTGCAGTACGAAGTGCCTTTCAACAAGCAGAGACTCTTCATTTTCATCATCCTTTGCATTTTCCTTGTTCTTTTCATTGCAGTATCGATAGCCTTAGTCATAGAATTGCAGAGAAGCGCCAAGAAAGGTTGGTTAATGAGCTATTAATGTTCTGTAGCAGAAAAGGCGAGTGCAAATCGTGCTCGTGTTAAAAATATGCTGTTCATACAGTTTATTGTAATAATTCTGGCGCACGTTTATTATAAGACCATATAATCAAAAGACATGGGAACAGAATTAGGCCACTCTGCCCATCGAGTGTGCTCCGTTATTCAATCATGGCTGATATTTTTCTTATCCCTATTCTCCTGCCTTCTCCCCAAAATCCCTAATCCCCTTATTGATCAAGAACCTTTCTGCGGCAAATAATTGCACACATTCACCACCTTCTTGCTGCAGAAATTCCTCCTCATTTCTGTTTTAAAGGACCGTCCCTTAATCTAAGATTGTGTCCTCTGGTTCTAGTTATTCCTACAACTGGAAACATCCTCTCTACGTCCACTCTATCCAGGCCTCGCAGTAAGTTTCAATCAGATCCCCCCTCGTCCTTCTAAACTCTACCGAGTACAGACCCAGAGTCCTCAACTGTCCTTCATACGACAAGCTCTTCATTCCAGGGATCAAACTTGTGAACCTCCTCATGACCCTTTCTAAGGCCAGCACATCCTTCCTTAGATACGAGGCCCACAACTGCTCAATATACTCCAAATGGGGTCTGACCAGAGCCTTATATGGCCTCAGAAGTATATTTCTGCTCCTGTATTCTAGCCCTCTCGACATGAATGGTAACATTGCATTTGCCTTCCTCACAGCCGAATGAATCTGCAAGTTAACCTTAAGAGAATCGTGAATAAGGTCTCCCAAGTTCCTTTGCTTCTGATTTCCTGAGCATCTCCCCATTTAGAAAATAGTCTATGCCTCCATTCCTCCTTCCAACGTGCTTAACCTCACATTTCCACATTGTATTCCATCTGCCACTTCATTGCCCACTCTCCTAGCCTGTCCCAGTCCTTCTGCAGCCCGCCCTCTTACTCAATGCTACCTGTCCCTCTACAGATCTTTGTACCATCTGAAAATTTTCCAACAGTGCCTTCAGTTCTTTATTCCAGATCAATAATGTATATTATGAAAGATAGTGGCCGCAGCACCGACCCCTGAGGCACACCACTCGTCACTGGCTACCATCCTGAAAAAGAACAGTTTATCCTCTGCCATCTGCCAGTCAGCCAATTCTCTACCATGCCAGGATCTCACCCTTAACACTATGGGCTCTTAACTTATTTAACAGCCTCCTATGCAGCACCTTGTCAAAAGCCTTGTGTAAATCTAACTAAATCATGTACACTGGTTCTCCTTTGTCTAAATTCCTTGTTACTAACTTAAAGAACTCTAACAGATTTGTCAGACATGACTTCTCCTTGACAAAGCCGTGCTGACTCAGTCCTATTTTATCATGCACTTCCAAGTACTCCACGATCTCATCTTTAATAATGGACTCTAAAATCTTACGAATGAACAAAGTCAGGCTAACGGGCCTATGATTTCCCGTCTTCTGCCTCCCTCCCTTCTTAAACAGCGGTGTTACATTAGCCACTTTCCAATCCTCTGGGACACTTCCTGCCTCCCGTCACTCCTGAAAGATCCCCACCAATGCCTCCACAATCTCCTCAGCTATCAAGTTAAGAAACCTGGGGTTTAGGACATCCGGTCCAGGGGGGATGAAGGCATTAAAAGACACTTTGGTATGTGCTGGAATGAATAAACAACAGACCAAAAGCTAGAAAGTGGAATTATGTTATCGGCCGGCACAAATAAGTTGATAAGTGGAACAGCCTGCTTATTTTCGTAACCACTTCATGTTTGTGTGATTTTCTTATTTTTTCAAAAGTGTTACTCATTTTTTGGAATGGATGGAGAATCTGTGAAAAGTCTAAATTACCCAGAAAATTATGACTACAGGGGATGGAATCTGTGTGATTCTCAGTAAAATCAGTCAACCCTGGGCCTCCATAACTGAATGATCGTGGCATCCAGAGCGAGTTCTGATAATCGGTATCATGAAAATCACGATGTATTACGTTTTAGCAACAGAGAAAAATTAAGTTCCGATGCGTTGGATAGAAAACTGAAAATTCTCATTGTTTGTTCCCCTTTTCAAGTCTGTTGCCATGGAATTTACAGAGCCTTTTTAAATGGGCAAAACGTGGAGCTGCATCGGAAAGAGGCTCCAGTTAATTTCTCCCTAAAAGTTCAGGTGCCTTGATATCCTGGAAGTGTAACCATAGAGTTCGCTGACACAAGTACACCCGATTGCCAAGATTATTCCTCATTAACAGAAGTTGGCATTGGTGGATGTGACTGGGCCCTCCAGCAAGAGGCAAGATTCAAGGCCAATGTTGGTGTAGTCACGATTGTGAATCGGCCAAAGGGCCCGTCGCGCAGTGCATGTTCAGTAATTGTGCCACTCAAAACAAAAGCCAGAGTAGGTAGAGTTCTAAAGCGATCAAAGGTCCTGTCGTCGGTTTCATTCCAAGTTCAAGTGGCAAGACCTTGGCAGATGGCAATCCTTCACCATCAATGAGTTCGACCGTTGTCATTCAACCTTAACAGTATGATTGAGCCCTGATGTGGATATGCTGGTTTTGGACTGGGGAGAACACAGTAAGAAGTCTTACAACACGAAGTTAAAGTCCAACAGGTTTGTTTCAAACACTAGCTTTCGGAGCAATGCTCATCTGAGGAAGGAGCAGTGGTCCGAAAGCTAGTGCTTGAAACAAACCTGTTGGATTTCAACCTAGTGTTGGAAGACATCTTATTATGATTGAGCGTAGATAGCTTTTGAGGGTGGAGCATTATTCACGGTTTGGTTGTTGGAAATTAAGAAGACATATGAGAATTCTTAACAACCAGAAAGCTATAAGAAGACATGGAAAGAAGAAAGGGAGAATTAGATACATAAGTATATAACAATTGCCTGCTCCTCATTTATAATCACCTGGTCTTGGTATTGCAGATCAGAGAAAGAGACAGCATTCTGCCACTGGATTTCCTGAACCTGTTTATGAAGAGATTGACATTGACGAGATTAGACCAGCCCGAGGTAAATATCTTCAATCTTCATGCACAGGGCACTTTTCATTTAAAAACATGCATTTTAAGATTAAAATGTGTCTCATTTATAGATTCCCGCTCTAACAGTTCACTCAGCAAGTTGAAATATTATACAGGCGATGATTCACATGAATGAGAAGATATAAACATGCAAGGTTGGCCAACATGAGACCTTGTCTCATGTTGTCATTCCCCATATCACAAGGCACAGAGGGATAAAAGTAGGAAACAGCCTCATAGTAAGACAAAGATACTTTAAAACACACAGCAACCGAACAATGAACTGGTTTTAGTATTGCCCATTTTATTAACGCAACTCCACGCAGAGTAGTATGACAATTTTGACTGGTGACTTCCAATTGAGCCACATTGACTACATCGTTGGAGAGATATTGGGCACTGCATCTGAGACCATAAACAGTTATCAGGACAATTATTACCCAGGTACACTTGTGATGATAAACGTATAAATCCAATGTGTCCTTCAGGATTACACAGTCATTCTTTCATATTTTGTGTAGTTAATGGAATTTCTGAACACCGTCTGGGCGTTTAGTTAAGCATGAAGTGTGGAACTACAAAACTGCATCCAACTCCGAGCTGCCTTGTGCTCCAATGTTGGAAGTGACAGAAGACACATAGATAATAGGTGAAAAGAATAATATTTGCCTTTACACAATGCATTTTAAAACTGTTACCACTGCATGTTATCGAAAGGACATGAAACCTGGTAACATGGCTCAAACGCGTAGAAATAAAAATAAACCGCATTTTGCGCACCTACTGAATATTGCACTAAGTTTACTCCCTAGTTTGGTTATTAAGGGACATTGCTCTGATGCCTTTAGTGCATTTTATTGGAATCAACAATCAATAGTAATCATGCTTCTCAAATTAAACAATTTCTGTTATTTGCTGACTGAGAGACGGCTGAATAAATATTAAGAATCATAATATTAACATTATATCTATTTGCCATGCAACAGATTCACAAAGAGATTAACTGAAAACTGCTCTTATTTTGTAGTTGATCTTTACTTTCATCACTTAATCATGTATATATTTTTCTTTTTAGGTTCAATTATTTTATTTGATTCTTAATTCAGAAGATAAAATGAAGATGTTCATTGATTATTTTAAATGTTTGTTGATTTTAATGGAGCAGTGAGACTTACTATTACTTGCACAACCATCACAAGTTTTACATTATACTGCACTTATCAATTACGGGTTTGCATTGCTTTGGACTAAGTTGTATGCTGCCGATTTATCAGTTGTTAAAAGACAATTTGTTGAAATAAAACAGTAGATAATTTTGTGTGCACGTAGTATCAAAGTCAGAATACTCTTTGTGGTCAGCCACCTAATTGAAAACCATAATAGATATAGTTTAGCTTTGGCTTTAATTTGGTCTGATGCTGCGTGCCACGATTCCCAAACTTTGGCCAATTGTTTTTAGAAATCTTTTGTCACACACTCCTCTATGTTTTATCATTCAAGCTTTAGCATGTGCTTGCCTCGATCAGCGGATACTAAATTGCATGAAAGGCTGATGTTACTTCACTGCCACTGAGTCGAACTGTTGCTTAGTGCCATAATACATGTAAAGAGTTATAAAGTAGATTTATGAATGGACCGTTGAATTGGTGTGATTCACCGTACTGAATGTACTAATTCCAGCTGTATACTGTAGTATGCTATACAATTTTACTCGCACATATGTGCCGGCGCAGTCTTGAGGAGACTAAGGGCATGGTCCTATGCTGTACATTTATTTGTTCTTTCTTCTTCATATGCTAATATTAAGCACCTTAGACTGTCAATAAATTTAATTATGTGAAAGGAGGTATTCTTGTAAATAATTTATTTTTGAGACAAACCTATAATCCTCTGAGAGTTTTATTCAATTTCTGATATAGCCAGAAAAAGAAGACTCATATAAGGGAAAGATGAGTTTGTAAAATAACGTTTCAATACTAGTTAATGCAGATGCAGGGCAATGGTTGTCACAGAATTACACTGAATGAGCAACACAATTACAATTGTAATTTCAGTTCGTAATATGGTAAACCAATGCAACAAGTACAAATCTGGAGGAGAGATTACATAATTAATGAAACTGAAGCAGAACTGATCAGTAAATAAATCAAAACCATTGAGAAAGAATGGTAATAACATTATTGTAAGGAAGCTGCAATTTAACATATTTTAAATTATATAATATAAACAAGGTTACGTTTACGAGGACAAAAGAACATGCACACGTCTGGCGGCTGGAATAGTAATTAAGGTTTGTAAATGTCCAATCTAGCAACTCAGAACGGGTAATATGTGTCAAGCCGTTAACCAATTCAGCAATGTTCATTGGTAAAGCTGACTGAAGTTACTTATTTCAATGTTAGTACATGTCTTTTATGCTTATTAAATTAATATATGCCTTGTTCAAACTTCTAGACCAGTTTTGATTTTGGGAAACAAATTACACATAAGTATATTATCACTAACGATGGTAATTGACAACACTGCACCACATGGATATTGACATCAAACATTAATGAAATAAAGTTGAACGATCTCATGTATTGTCAACAATATGGTCAACTAAGAAGCTGTATATGGGACCATGAGATGATTTATTCTTTATCTATACACAGGGTTTTGACAATAAAATATATTATTCAATTTGTGATATCAACCTGTTTCAAAATTCCATCATTCCACATAGAACTATGTGCAATTAAATTACTCAGGTTATATTTTGGGCAATATTATTCTTTGATGTGCTGATAATATTGCTGAAATTGTTTACCAGAGGAAATAAATGCCGTTGACGTTTTCAAACGATAAGAATAACATTGCAAAATGAATCCACTGTGATTTGATAGCCGAGATGCATCACGATAGTTACATTCAATCAGGAATGCCAGAAATATATTTGGCTTTACCCACAATGTCTTATGTACTCATTTAGTTTTCCACGTGGAACACATTTACAATTTCACATTTACAATTAAGATTTCCTCAGGGTGCACTGGGCCCAACCATCTTCCTCTGCTTCGTCAATGACCGTCCTTCCACGATACGTTCAGAAGCTTGGGATGATTTCTGACTATTGTGCAACATTCCGAAACATTACTGACTCCTCAGACACAGAAAATGCCCATGTCCAATAGTAGAAAGACCAGTACAATGTTATGACTTAGGCTGACAAGTGTCAACTAACATGTGCTCCACGCACGTTCATGGCTAACATTTAATGTGCTAACAGCTAGTTTATAACAAACATGTGCTTCGAGCGGTTGATCATGAAGCGCATCACCGCCGTACTCCCAGAACGCCTTGATCCACTGCAATTCGCATACCGCTGCAACCGGTCCACATCAGACGCTATTTCCCTGGCCCTACACTGATCCCTAGAGCATCACGACAAGGACTCCTATATCACGCTCTTATTTATTGACTACAGCTGCGCCTTCAACACCATAATCCCAGCCAAGCTCTTATCAAAGCTCCAAAACCTAGGACTTGGCTATCCACTCTGCAACTGGATCCTCGATTATCTGACTAACAGACCACAATCAGTAAGAATGAACAACACCTCCTCCACAATAGTCCTCAATACAGGGGCCCCGTAAGGCTGCATAATTAGCCCCCTACTCCCTGTACACACACGAGTGCGTGGCAAAATTTGGTTCCAACTCCATCTACAAGTTTGCTGACGATACGACCATACTGGGCCGGATCTCAAATAATGACAAGTCATAATACAGGAGGGAGATTGAGAACCTAGTGGAGTGGTGTAGCGACAACAATCTGTCCCTCAATGCCAGCAAAACTAAAGAGCTGGTCATTGACTTCAGGAAGCAAAGTACTGTACACACCCCTGTTAGCATCAACGGAGCCGAGGTGGAGATGGTTAGCAGTTTCAAATTCCTGTGGGTGCACATGTCCAAATATCTGCCCTGGTCCACCGACGTCGACACTACCACCAAGAAAGTGCAACAGCGCCTATACTTCTTCAGGAAACTAAGGAAATTCGGCATGTCCACATTAACCCCTGCCACCTTTTACAGATGCACCATAGAAAGCATCCTATATGGCTGCATCACAGCCTGGTATGGCAACTGCTCGGCACAGAACCGCAAGACACTTCAGAGAGTCGTGAACACCACCCAGTCCATCACACAAAACTGTCTCCCATCTATTGACTCCATGTACACCTCCCGCTGCCTGGGGAAAGCGGGCAGCATAATCAAAGATCCCTCCCACCCGGCTTACTCTTCCAACTTCTTCCATCGGGCAGGAGATTCAGAATTCTGACAACATGCATGAACAGACTCAAAAACAGTTTATTCCCCACTGTCACCAGACTCCTGAATGACCCTCTTATGGACTGACCTCATTAACACTACACCCTGTATGCTTCATCCGATGCTGGTGCTTAAGTAGTTGCATTGTATATCTTGTGTTGCCCTATTATTTATGTTATTTTATTCTCTTTTCTTCCCATGTACTCAATGACCTGTTGAGCTGCTCAAAGGAAAATACTTTTCACTGTACCTCACTACACGTGACAAACAAATCCAATCCAACAAGCATTGTTTTACTGCTCAAAAACGCAGCAAGGAAAGTAGTCTAACCGTAGCTAATAATATAAATCAAGGATTGTTTTAGACAACATTTAATGGCCAATGATATGGTAAGCCTGACGATTGGACGTATTTTGGAACTTTGCAAAGGGATCTAAGGAAGCAATTAAGGAATTGAAATAGGAAGTCAGAGTGAAAAACATATATAACGGTGTGTAAAATGTTCAATGGATATGAAACAAGGATGAAATTAGAAATGTTAATGTCTGTTCATTACAAGTGGGGACACGAGAAATTTTAATGGGTAATAACAAAATAGCATGAAAACCGAAGTAATAATTTGTGACCGTTTACACAGAGGAAAATACTAAGAACGTCCTAGAAATAATGCAGTTTCTTTATTTGATAAATTTAGAGTGCCCAATTATTTTTTTTCTAATTAGCAGCAATTTAGTGTGCCCAATCCAACTAATCTGCACATCTTTGGGTTGTGGGGGCGAAACCCACACAAACAGGGGGAGAAGGTATAAACTCCACATGGACAGTGGCCCAGAGCCAGGACCGAACCTGGTACCTCAGCGCCGTTTGACAGCAGTGCTAGCCACTGTGCCAACGTGGTGCCGAAATAATGCAGTTTAAATAGATCAGTTGAAACAAGGAACTGAAAGATATTAATATTAGTAAATAAAATAATACATCAATCAGAACGAAAGTAGATGAACCCCCCTGGACTTGATGATCCATGTTTCAAAGTGTTGAAAGATGTGGCTGTAGAGATAGTGGATGCATTTCTGTTCTTTTCCAAAAAATTAGAGACTCTGGAATGTGTCCTTTTTTAATAAATAATTTACAAATGTGCCGTCACTGGTTAGTCGAGTATTTATTTAGTCTCGCCCCACAACCCAAAGGTGAGCAGATGTGGTGGATTGACAACGCTAAATTTCCCCTTAATTGAAAAAATAGAATTGGGTACTCCAAATCTATTAAAAATTTTTTTTTTTTTACAAATTTTCATATGACATAACACTACATGGAAGCATAAGTTGTGGGGAAGATGCAAACGAGCTTTAATCGGATTTGTCGAGCAAGTGGGCAAATATTAGGTAGATGGAATACAATGTGGAACATTGTGTGGTGATCCATTTTGGGTGGATATAAAACAAAGATACAGAGTATCACTTAAATCGTGAGAGGTCGTAAAGTGTTGAAGTTCAAATGGGCTGGGGTGTTCTTTTTCATGAAAGATAACCATTAGGTACAACAAACAATTAAATTACAAATGGTGTGTTTTATTTGAGAGTGTTATACGTTGTACGAAGCTTTACTATCAGTATGAAATGTGTTGGGGCCAGCTGTTTTTACTAATAATAAAATAATTAAGAATTAAGTAATTAATAATAAAGATTCCAGGACATGTGACTGCCGAATATTGGAATTTCTGGACAACGGGTGGATTCAGAGAAACCAGGAGGTGAGATTTTCCATTCAACGAAGCTGGATTTCTGTAACGCAATGCTGTGGGGAATTGCACGGAAGCCAAAATACGTGGCCAACGGCTAGCGCCAATAGAATACCATGCTCCGTGGCCTAGACAGAGGTACCAAAGCATTCTACTGTTCATGTACAGTAAACGCCATTGGCATATCATTACTAGACCTGACCAAGTATACTGCGTGGTGTTCACGATGGTTTGCTTCAGCCAGGGGAATTATCAAGGGTGAAATTCACATGTGGTTTTAAAAATAGGGAAACATGCGGCAGCACGGTGTTGCAATGGATCGGAATGCTGCCTCATGGTGCTGAGAACCGTGTTCGATCCGGGCCGCAGGTCACTGTTCATATGGAGTTTTCACATTTCCCCGTGACTGCGTGGGTCTCACCCCACAACCCAAAGACGTGCTGGTGACGTGGATTGGCCAACATGTCTTACTCCTTAATTTGAATAAATAATTTTTAAAACATCCGGAAATAAGTGCAGTGCTGCTGGGGGAGACAAAGGAGGTAAGACATGATGGACTCGTTTCCCCAAACAGAAAGATGTTCAACTGGATGAACGTTAAACTGCTGTGTGACCATGAGCAGGATTAATTGCACACCTAATCGTCGACAGGTTCACTGGCTCGGGGGCCAGGCCGACGGCACCAGCAGTCCATTCTACCCCAAACCCCCAACCACATCCCTCATGGACGATCAATCCCTCCACAATCACCGTCCCTGCAATACCCCTCACACTCGTTTGCACTGAGTGCTGAATTTGGGTGCATTTGAGTGCAATAGTGAGAGTTTGGTGACTGAGGGATATTAAGTGTTCACTTTTATCGAAAGTCTAGTTTTTCTTTCATTTAGTTAATTAACTTAAAAGTTGCTGTTTGGTTTGGAAGAAGGTGAATTTTCAATCAGCTTTAAACAGAGGTTCTAAGGACAGCACGGTGGTGCTGTCATAGCACTGAAGTCTCATGGCGCCAAGGTCCCAGGTTCGATGCCAACTCTGGGTCACTGTCCGTGTGGAGTTTGCACATTCTCCCCGTGTTAGCGTGGGTTTCGCCCCGACAACCCAAAGATGTGCAAGGTAGGTACATTGAACACGCTAAATTGCCACTTAATTGGAAAAAATGAATTGGCTACTCTAAATATTTGTTTTAAAAAAAACAGAGGTTTTTCTTTCAGCTGGCGGGAGTGAAGCTGAACATGTGGCTACAGAGCTGGTGCAGGGGGAAGGCTTTAGATATGTGGATCATTGGGATATCTTCTGGGGAACGTGGAACCTGGACATGAAGGACGGATTGCTCCTAAACTGGAGGGGCACCAATATAATCGGTGGGAGGTTTTCTGGAGCTCTTCGGGAGGATTTAGAGCAGTTTGGCAAGGGGATGGGAAGCAGAGCTATGGATCAGACGATAGGGTAGCTGTTGAACACGTAGCAATAGCATGCAGCAAGTCTGTGAGGAGGGATAGACAGTTGATAGGGCAAAGTTGCACTCAGTGGAATGGGTTAAAGTGTGTCTATTTCAATGCAAGGAGTGTCAGGAATAAGGGAGGAGATGAACTTAGAGCATGGATCAGTACTTGGAACTATGAGATTGTGGCCATTACGGAGACATGGATTTCACAGAGGCAGGAATGGTTGTCAGATGTTCCTGGGTTTAGATGTTTTCAGAAGAAGAGGGAGAGAGTTAATAGAGGAGGTGGAGTGGCACTTTTAATTAGGGAGCGCACTACAGCTGCAGAAAAGGAGGTAGTTGAGGAGATTTTGTCTACTGAATCAGTATGGGTGGACATCAGAAACAAGAGAGGTGCAGTCACGTTATTTGGAGTTTTCTATAGACGCCCCAATAGCAGCAGAGAGATAAAGGAACAGATTGGGGCAGCACGGTAGCATGATGGATAGCACAATTGCTTCACAGCTCCAGGGTCCCAAGTTCGATTCCGGCTTGGGTCACTGTCTGTGCGGAGTCTGCACATCCTCCGTGTATGCGTGGGTTTCCTCCGGGTGCTCCGGTTTCCTCCCACAGTCCAAAGATGTGCAGGTTAGGTCGATTGGCCATGATAAATTGCCTGTAGTGTCCAAAATTGCCCTTAGTGTTGGGTGGGGTTACTGGGTTATGGGGATAGGGTGGAGGTGCTGACCTTGGGTAGGGTGCTCTTTCCAAGAGCTGGTGCAGACTTGATGGGCCGAATGGCCTCCTTCTGCAATGTAAATTCTATGAGATCTTGAAAAAGTGCAGAAGTAACAGAGTTGTTGTCATGGGTGAATTCAACTTCCCTAATATTGACTGGAATCTCCTTAGTGCAAATAGTTTGGATGGAGCAGATTTTGTCAGGTCTGTACAGGAAGGATTCCTGACTCAATATGTAGATAGGCCGACGAGGAGGGAGGCCATATCATATCAGATCGAGGCCATATTGCACTTTCTGCTCGGCAACGAACATGGCCAGTTGTCAGATATCTCAGTGGAGAGCATTTCGGTGGCAGTGACCACAACACTTAGACCTTTACCATAGTCATGGAGAGGGATAGGAACACACAGTATGGGAAGGTATTTTATCGGGGGAAGGGGAATTATACTGCTATGAAACAGGGGCTGAGGAGAATCAAGTGGGAACAATTGTTCTTCGGGAAATGCACAACAATAATGTGGGGATTGCGTGCTGAATAGTTCTGCCCCACTGAGATGATTCAGAATGTTAGGGGGCCTGAGATACAAGGAAATTTGGCTGGATACAGAATTGGCTGGCCAAAAGGAGGCAGCGAGTGGTAGTGGATGGAAAGTATTCCGCCTGAAGGCAGGTGACCACTGGTGCCCCGCAATGATCTCCCCTGGGACCTCTGCTCTTTGTGGTTTTATAAGTGAGTTGGATGCGGAAGTGGAAGGGTGGGTTAGTAAGTTTGCCGATGACACGAAGGCTGGGGGAGTTTTAGATAGTGTTGAGGGTTGTTGCAGGTTAGACAATGACAGGATGCAGAACTGGGCTGAGAAATGGCAGGGGGAGTTTAACCTTGATAAATGTGACGTGATTTATTTTGAAAGGTCGAATTTGAATGATGTTTGCAGGGCTAAAGACTGGGTTCATGGAAGTGTGGTAGAACAGAGGGATCTTGGGGTCCATGTACCTAGATCCCACAAAGTTGCCACCCAGGTTGATAGGGTTGTTAAGAGGGCGTATGGTGTGTTGGCTTTCATTAACAGGGGGATTGAGTTTAAGAGCCGCGAGGTTTTGCTGCAGCTTTATAAAACTCTAGTTAGACCACACTTGGGACATTGTGTCCAGTTCTGGTCGCCTTATAGGAAGGATGTGGATGCTTTGGAGAAGGTACAGAGGTGATTTACCAGGATGCTGCCTGGACTGAAGGGTGTGTCTTATGAAGAAAGGTTCCGGGAGCTAGGGTTTTTCTCACTGGAGCGAAGAAGGCAGAGTAGTGACTTGATAGACGTGTACAAGATGACGAGAGGCATGGATAGAGTGGATAGCCAGATACATTTCCCGAGGGAGGAAATGTCTTTCACGAGGGGACAGTATTTTAAGGTGCTTGGAGGAATGTTTAGCGGAGATGTCAGAGCTAGGTTCTTTACACAGAGAGTTATGAGTCTGTGGAGTGCACTGCCAGCAGAGGTGGTGGAGTCAGAGTCATTGAGGTGATTTAAGAGACTCATGGACAGGCACATGGACAGCAGTGAATTGAACGGGTGTATGTTCGGTTGATCTTAGGTTAGAATAAATGGTCGGCACAACATCGTGATCTGAAGGGCCAGTACTGTGCTGTACTGTTCTATGTTCTATCTATATTCTATAACCCTGCAACTCCCTCCCTGATTCCAACATGCCTCACTATGGGGTGCGAGCCCTGTTTAGCCATAAAGAGAGGCTCTGGTCCATGGAATGGACGATGACATGGCTCAATCTGTGATGAGCTCTGGTGCTCCACGTCATGTCGCCAATGCTGCCATTGGTTCACTCTCCACTGTGCACTTCAGTTATCCCTGCATGCGAGCTGTCCAATCCATCACAAGGCCCCTCCGAACCTTCACGGTGGCGGAGGCGGGAATTGAGCGCATGGAGGGGGGTGAGAGTGCAGACTTAAGGGGGTGGGGTACAGGGGCGATGTGCGGTGTCCAACGTGTGGTCTGTCACGTGCCCACCTCCGACAGCCACCCATCAGCTCCCCCAGTGCCTCGTCTGCCTAATCCAGCCCAGCCCAGGCTGACCCAGTCCATCTCAAACACCGTTCTGACAGAGTACTGAGGCACGATGGAACTTCTGTGCACAGGTGTTTATTTTGAACTTAACGGGTGAACATCTTGATAATGGGTTGTGTCCTAGCCCCTAACATTAGCCTGTGTGCAGCACACATGCCAAATTAACTTGTGTCTAGGGCATCACAGTAGCAGTGGAGGGCAGCACGGTAGCACAGAGGTTGGCACAGTTTCTTCACAGCACCAGGGTCCCAGGTACGATTCCCGGCTTAGGTCACTGTCTCTGTGGAGGCTGCACTTCATCGCCATGCCTGCGTAGGTTTCTTCCAGGTTCTCCGGTTTCCTCCCGCAGTCCAAAGCTGTGCAGGTTAGGTGGATTTGACATAATACATTGCCCTTAGTGCCCCCCAAAAAAGGTTACCTGGGATTACTCTGTTACGGGGATAAGATGGAGGTGTGGACTTATATAGATTGCCCTTTCCAAGGGCCGATGCAGACTAAATGTGCCGAATTGCCTTCTTCTGCACTGTAAATTCTATGATTCTCTGATTATATGATACCTCCCTGGCCTCATGGGCCCTGACATTACGACTAGGTGGATTCCCGTGAGGTACATCAGGGGTCGAGATGGCCCGCTGTGAATCCCGCCGTTTGGTATGGGTCCCATTTTATGGCTATCTTCTTGAGCGAACAGACATCAATGGGCCCGGCAGTCATTCGGATGTCCCAGGTGGCGTGGTGCCACCGTATTCTGCCTGCTGCCCGCTGGATGTGCCAGGGACAGGGGGGGACGGATCCGAGGCACAGTGGTGTTCCAGCACCTCACCTGCGGGAGTAACTGGCACGGGCCCTATCACCTCATCCTCCTTCTGGGTGACCGATGGACCCCGGGCTACTCCCTGGACGGGGTTTGCGACCAGAGATAACTCCTGGGGCTCCTTCGGCCTGTCCTGGAAGCCCGGTCTTGTCTGATCCATGATCTCCATGCTTACAGCCATGGAGAACAGGGTTCTAGGCAGTCTCTCTCTGGAACTACGCCTCATCTCTCAGTGGCCTTGCAACCTCGCTCTGGTACTGGATCTGGTCAGCCAGAGCCCGAGCAATAACATTGTGCCCTCAGCCATAGCCCATTGTGACTGGGCCAAGCTCTGGAGTGCCATTACATTGTCTAGTTGGCCCTGGTACAGATGTCTGTGACAGGGCAGTCCTGTCCTGTGTCTCAGCCCTGCCCTAGACATTAGATATTCTCACCCATGGCCGGTCCCTACACTCGCAAGGCCTCCATCGTGGACAGAATTTGTGTGATTATGGCCTGGGTATGACGAATAGTTGGCACAGTCGCCTTCCCTTGCAGATTATCGGACCCCTTCAACAGTACCTGCAGGATGCTGATGGTTCCTGACAGTCTCTCATGTAGTCCCCGGATGCTTTTCCAGTATCGATGAGACCACATTTTCTTTTTAGTACGAAAGGGCAATTTAGCATTGCCAATCCACCTCCCCTGCACATCTTTGGTTTGTGGGGGCGAAGCCAACGCAAACACGGGGAGTATATGGAAACTCCAGACGGACTGTGCCCCAGAGCGGGGGTCGAGCATGCCTCCATTTTCCAAAAGCCACAGAGCCTTCTGGGCGGCAGCTAGCTGCCCTCCGAGCGCTCCACTTGATGTACCACTGCAACGTGTGAGGTGGGCAGCAGAGAGTTTCCCAAGAGACTCTTCACTAACATGCTTAATTGAGCCAAGTGTTAATGTGATATTGGGGTTGTTGGAGACAGATGGGATGGAATGTCAATGTCATCCTTAGATTAGTGCCCTGTGGCGTCTCGGGTTGGCATTTGCGTGTTGATTTCGCTGTCCATTTCCGGTTCCTTGCTGAAATGCTCTTGGGGTTGGGGCTAATGGTGGGGGACACCAGAGGGCCACCGCATCGCCAGGTGATCCTGCAAGGCCCAAGACATGACTCAAGATTTGGATCGCAGGAAGGGGGTGGAGTGTGTGGGGGAAGTGGCTAGTGTGTTGTGGTTGTGGTGAAGGGATGGTGTTGATGGTGTGAGGGTGGCGAGAAGTTTGTGGGAGGGTGGTGTGGCTGAGGTGAGGTGGAGTGTGGGTGGTGCATGGGTGGCTTGGGATGGTGAGAGGGAGGTGTGGTGGTGTGGGGGTGGTGAGAGGGTGGTGTGGGTATGAAGAGGGAAGGTGGGGTGGTGACGGAAGGTACGTGGTGGTGTGGGGGCCATGCCATGCATGGCATACGGACAACGTAACTCAGCGGGGGAACACGTGGCTGTCGACTGGTGACCCGAGACTCTGCAAATGTACTTTCCCTGCTCCCACCGACCTGGACCAGTGCTCTATGCACTGCAGCAGTGAAAGGCCGTAAGGCTGGCTTTCATCCGCCGGTCTTCTCGCCTCTTTGTGTTTATGCACCACCTTCTCCTCGAGGGGTGGGAGCTTGTGGGGAGAGAGAAGGTGCACCTTGTTAAGCAGTCGGACGCATGCTGCGCATTGGGTGGACAGTTGGTGGCTTTTGTGGCCAGGGCACCATGTCATTGTGGGCGTTATGGATACAGGCATGTGGTGCATGGTGGGTTGCGCACACACAACCAGAGGGCGTGGTTCAGTTGCCCTCCGGGTGGGGGAAGTGGTTATTGGTGTGTGGGATGGGGTTGTTACGGGGGAAACGGTGCTCCTTACTAACCCTGGCCGCATGTGGAGGTTGTGCAGCTGTTGGTGGGGCACATGGCTCTCGCTCCCTCTGCCAGGTGCACTGAGGGCCCGTGTAGGGCGGCGGGTGGCAGCCACCTTCCCATCCCATGGAACAGGGTGGGCTGTTTCACCTCCATGGCATCCAGCAGGGTCTCCAACTCTGTGTTCGCAAACCAGGGATGCTGTTTTTCATGATGTAATCATCTTGGCTGAGTGTGTATGGGGAGTGGAGTGCTAATACGAAGCTTAAGCTGGTCAGCTTCTCGAGTGGCAATCCCAAACCCGGCGAATCAGACACCGTTATTCATTGGAATCGCTCGAGTTCCACGTGGTAGGTGCTGGCCCATAAATACATCATGAATTGCTCCTGGACCGCCACCAATTTAGTTGTCATAAAAGTCCAGTCATTCAGTCCCGGCATTGAAACTTAGAAAAAGAAATTCAGAGTCCCACTCCATGTCCGCTGGAAATGCATGTCGCTTGAGGAGCTTCGACTCAAGAGTCATTGAGCTGGAAGCCGCGCTGCAGGTACTGCAATTCATCAGGATGCTGGAAGATCTCTGGACATTTTATACCAGGAGGCAGTCACACCTCTTATGATGGAGGGTCCGGAATAGGGGTGTGTGAGTGCAAGTGAGGCAAGTATTGGATTTCACAATATACGATTGGAGGAGCCTCAGCCTTTTAAATTTTCCAACAGGTTCGAGGGTTCTGCAGCTTGCAATCCTGAAATTAGCGCCTTCAGGATAGATTAATGATATTAGTTAAAGTTACCCGAAGGCAGCAGTGATTATAATATAATTGAATTTTTGAGAGAGGAGAAACTAGGTCTAAGGCTGCTTGTTAGATTTGAATAAAGGAAATGATCGGGGCAGAGACAGTTGGATGAAATGAACTGGGCAAGTAGGTTAACGGATACGTCAGTAGAGATGGATTATCAGACATTTAGCGCTAAGTTTCAGAATACTCAGTAAAGATACTTGAAGGCAAAAAGAAAAACTCGAAGGGAAAGCCACGTCATTCTTGTCGAGCAAAATTGAAGAAAGAATAAATTCGAAAGAAAGGGGCTTTTTCACGAAGACTAGTGGCAAATCAGGGGAAGGGACAGGAGATAATGAACTGCAAATTATGACAAATTTCAATGTGGATGGAGGACTTCGAGATAAAGGGGCAGCACGGTAGCATTGTGGATAGCACAATCGCTTCACAGCTCCATGGTCCAGGTTCGATTCCGGCTTGGGTCACTGTCTGTGCGGAGTCTGCACATCCTCCCCGTGTCTGCGTGGGTTTCCTCTGGGTGCTCCGGTTTCCTCCCACAGTCCAAAGATCTGCAGGTTAGGTGGATTGGCCACTGTGAACTGTGAAATAAAAATAAAAATCAAAAACAAGGAAAATGAGCGTTATACCCCTGAAGTGAAAAAGTGCAGACATAGTAATGGGAAATAAGCAAATGGCGATAAAAATTAGAATTAAAACCTGACAAGACCTCAAATACT